>NC_081563.1:122247366-122621330 GCF_022355385.1 Mustela nigripes | reverse complement strand
GATAGCATTTCTGATATTTGGAAGTGCTATTTCCTCTGATATACACAGCAGTTGATCTGATAGCATTTCTGATATTTGGAAGTGCTATTTCCTCTGATATACACAGCAGTTGATCTGGGCTATGATGCCGCTGGGGGACCACGTGAAGTCATCCGACTACTGCACCTTCAAATATCCTCTGAATCCTCACAGATTCTAGATGGTCCTCACTGTAGGAGAGTGTCAGCTTCTAATGTCACGGTGGAAATTAGTAGTGTCTGGGGTGTCAGAGCAGCGACCCTCTCCATCCCCATGAACTCAGACTGTTGGCTGCCAGGTGTCCTGATGGGCCAGGCAGCGGCCTGTCGGGTTGATGGGAGTTGGCAGGGTTTTGAGTGTTTCCAGGATGGTAATCTGTACATTGGATGGGACGGGGAGCAGGATTTCATGAGGAATCCCTCATGGAAAGTTAAGTGTCATAGAGGTGACCTAGTGAAGAAACAGTGGGAACACAGAGGCCCAGGACGTATGCTTTAAAAAATAAGGGAGATAGTGTTTGGTTTTGTTTTTGCCCTTTAAGGTTGAGGTTGGAGAGAGAACCAGCTGGTGCATGGTTCCTAGCACTGTCTCTGCTGCTTGGATATGATGTGTACATGAGACAAACCATGTGCTTTTATGTTTGAGGAAAGCCACGGGGCTGTTTAGTTGTAGAATGTTGTCTCTCTAAAAGGTCACAAGTTACTTAATTATAGATGAGTCCTCAGATGGTGACTCATGAATCTTGTTTTGTCACACTTAAGATGTCTCCTTGCTTTGCAAGTAGTGGTATGAGATTCTCAAAGTAAGTCCTAATAAAATTGGTACTACTTAGAGTTTAAAGAAATACAGTAAGTATGTTGAATTTGACCAAAACCGAAACAGTAATAACTCCCTAAAGCCGGAGCTTCCAGCCGTGCTGGGAGAGATCTGAAAGATGACAGAGTTGACTTCCCATCCCTGTTTTACTGGAAAGGAAATTGGTTCCAGAAAGGAGAAAAAAAAAGCCACTGTCATTAATGACCACAGCACATGTCACTGGATTTGGAGACTATGTGGACCTTCTTCGCAGGGAAGAGAAGAATCTCCCTCAGCTACCTTTCATTTGGAGTGAACTTAATTCTTTAAAGAGTTGTGTCTAAGGAAGGCTGCTTGTGTACAGCAGGCGGGGTCTCCCATGCATGTTAGTGAGCGTCAATGAGTGTGTTCTTTCTCGTGCTGGCTTTTGCTTTTGACTCACAGAGCATGTTTGTGGTCGGTGTGTTTGCCCTGCAGAAGCGACGTTCAGGACGGCAGGTGAAGCGCAGAAAATACAACGAGGACCTGGACTTCAAGGTGGTGGATGACGATGGAGAGACGATCGCCGTTCTCGGGGCTGGCCGCACCTCCGCCCTCTCGGCTTCCACGCTGGCTTGGCAGGCGGAGGTATGGCCTTCGGGTTGGGGTACTGGCCTTGGCTGGACAGTCGTTTGGGCCCCGTGTTGGGTTTAGAGATTAGTTAAAATCTTTAAACTGAGCATGGGTGGCTCAGTTAGTTAAGCAACTCTTGATTTTGGCTCAGGTCGTGATCTCCCAGCAGTGAGACAGAGCCCTGTGTTGGGCTCCGCACTGGGTGTGAAGCCTGCTTAAAATCCTCTCTCCTCCTCTTTCTACCCCTCTCCTACTGCTCTTGTGCTTTCTCTCTCATTAAGAAAAAAGAAGAAGAAGAACATGCTAGATACAGAGACCACTCAGAAGGGGATGTGGACAGGAGAGGGGGGCAGTCAGGATTTTAGGAGAGGCATTTCCAACATGAACTAAAGCCCACAACCTGAATGGTACCATGGGCTCTAGTGTGATAGGCAGACGAGCTCAGCTGGATGGTGGGGTCTGATCTGAGGCGTCATAATGGGAGATGAGCCCTGAGTGGTAGGAAGAATCACATCATGTAGGGCCTAGATACTGGCTTAAAGTATTTGGCCTTTATACTGAAGATCAAATGGTTGGGGGCAGGGTATTGAGGTCAGGGTTCAAGCAAAGAAGAAACAGGATGGCCCTATTTGCACTTTTGGGATTTCCATTGGCAGCAGTTTCAAGGAGGAAGAGGGACCTGATATCCAGATGCTAGAAGGAAGAGAGGTAAATGTTGAAAAGGTCTGTGCCAAGGAGCTGACAGAGAAGACATTAGAAGCAAGAGAGGAAACAGGTTGTGCACATGGGAGGGGCACCATTGCCAGCAGCACCTTCTGGGACCCAGCCTGGCTCTTGTTCTGGGGTCCCTGTCACCGACTTGGCAGATTGCGTGCTCTGCGTACATGGCACAGCGCAAATTCCAGCCCTTCCTCCTGGGCACCTGGGGGCAGGGGTTGCTCCCTGAAGCCGGTAATGCTTTATCTTTCTAAACCACCTTGCCTCCAGCTTAAAGCTTTTTCATATACTTTCACATATCCTTTCCCTCTGTGCTTACATGGAAAGTAGCTGGGAGCAGGGGTCATTGTCCCCGTTTTAACAAACAAGAAACAGGCACAGAACCGTCTGGGTCATGGGATAACCTAGCAGCAGCTGACCAGGGACTAGCATGTCAGAAACGATTTCCGGTCTCTGTGCCAAGAGTCACCCAGGCAGTGGACACAGCACTTACTAGGCATAGTATTTGGATGTTCTGTCAGCGCAGCCCTCTTCCAGCAAACAGTTAAGAGTAGTGCTTGGAAGACTGCTGGGAGGCGACAGGAATCTGTTACTCCAGAATGGATTTTCCTTCCTTGGAGATGTTACGGTTGGTTTGGTCATTAAAACACTATGAGGGAATTTATTTTCTCCTGGTAGCCATTTAGCCCGCCGTTAGCCATATTTCAGCTGTTGTTATGACTTCTTTCGTGGTACCTAAAGGGCAGCATTAGCTGATCTGACAGGAATAATTCAGGAAATTTTACATATCTTAACAAGCCTCTTTTTATCCTCTTGAGGATACAACAGAGAGAACTAATCTATGGTGAAATATAAGATGAAACCTGAATTCACATTAATTATGCCTCAGAAATTGTTACTAAACTTAGGCAGAAAGAGGCCTGGTACGTGGTTTGGCGAGCCCGGGGGTCTGGGCCAGCAGGCGGGGCACGTGGCCCTGCAGGGGCAGCGAGTGGGTTTTGGTTAGCGCCCCACGGAGCCTGCGGCAGCATCTGGTTTGCATTTGGGGCTTCCTGGGGAGGTTTGAACAAAGATTTCCCAGGCTGATGCAGAGTTCGAAAACCCTGAGTCTCATCTAGGATTCCAGACAACCCTCAGTGCCCAGTAGCACAGAAAACCAGTTGAAGAAGCTCCCTTTTCCCGAGGTGTTTTGGATGGCTGTTGCGCCTGCTTGCTGGCTTTGGCTGGGGGCAGAGAAGGGTGTGAGTCACTACCGGGGAAGCCCCGCTGCTCCCCCGTCGCACCTCTGGGCAGTGTGTTAGCAGCATGCCCTGCCTGGTCCTGTGGCTCCCGGCCCCTGGTTCAGCCCCAGATTGCGGCCTCAGCGTCAGTTATCCAGTGGGGAGTTTCGAGAAGCATCTTCACACCAGCTTCCCAGGAGCCCAGGACGGGTATGGTGGCACAGCTCTGCCCCAGAGCCTGGAGGACAGTCCCCTGACTGGGGTATGGGATTCTGGGGCAGGAAGGAAGTTTCCATCCTGACGGTGACTCTTTGCTTTCTTAGTCTTTGTCCAATGGATGTTGGTGCCTGGAATAGGGATGGGCTTCTACAGTCGCTGCACATTTACAGTGTAGATTTTTACAAGGCTCTCTCGGTTTCTGCCTCCAGGAGTTTGCACAGCTTGCATGATTTGCCTTTTAGAACAGAGGACTGTAATTTGAATGAGGCTTCAGTTCCCTGGGTCCTCCTGGGCCTCATTCTGTCTCTGCAGCCTGTACCCTGTTTTGCCTGGCCTTTTGCTGGGCCTGGCAGGCTGAGCCCAGGTGTTTCCTTCCCTAGGAATCCCCCAGGTTCCCTGAGCTGAGGCGGCAGTACCCCTGCTCTGCGCTCTAAGGTGGTTGCTTCTTAACGCCTAGATTAAATCAGAATTCCTTCCTGATTTTTTTTTTTTTAAGTAGGCTCCATGCCCAGCACGGAGCCTAACACAGGGCTTGAACTCTCGCGACCCTAAGATTAAGACCTGAGCTGAGATCAAGAGTCGGACGCTTAACCGACTGAGCCACCCAGGCAACCGCTGCCTGGTTTTTTAAACACACTATCTGTTTGCCCTCATTTATTCCCCTCCTCATTCCGTGTAGTGCTTTTGCTCCCCTAAGACTGTTACTTAGTATTCCGTACATGCTTCCTGCTTTCCGGTGGACTCATTCGCTCATCCTTTGGACTCACTTCAGCTTTCCTTTTTGCTTGTTTTCTTCTTCTTCTTCTTCTTCTTCTTCTTCTTTTTTAAAGATTTATTTATTTATTTGACAGACAGAGATCACAAGTAGGCAGAGAGGCAGGCCTTGAGAGAGGAGGAAGCAGGCTCCCTGCTGAGCAGAGAGCCCAGTGCGGGGCTCGATCCCAGGACCCTGAGATCATGACCTGAGCTGAAGGCAGAGGCTTTAACCCACTGAGCTACCCAGGTGCCCCCTGCTTATTGTCTTCTTAGGAGCCACCATTAAAATAGGCTCAAACCTCACCTCTTTTGTGAAATCTAAGCTGTTCTTGCCTTCTGTGTTCTTGTTTGACTTAGGGCTCCTGTCACACCACTTAGAATTTATCCTGGGACGTTTCTAAGAAAAATGTTTTATGTTGCTTTCCCTGCATGCATGTAAGCTCCTGAGACTGCCCATCTTGTTTGATGCTACCTGTGTACCCTCTGTGGCACTCAGTAAATATGTGGTGAATTGAAAAGTGATTTGCTTCTTTCTAGAGCCTCTCCCATGTGCCTACCTAAGTAGAAATAAATCAGGTGGTTGGTTGAGGTTGGGGGCAACTTGGGTTGAAAATTTTTGAAATTTTCCCCAAGGAAAAAAAGTTTAAATTATATGAGTCTCTGACAGGAAGGAGAATGAATTAAAATGGCCTTCTTTGAAGGATAATTTGAGAAAATTCCAAGTAGCTGAGAACAGATGGTTGTTATGGAAGTGTGTTTGGCAAGCAGATTTAGTTTATATCTGTGTGTATCTGTATACACTGAGTGTTTATACACATATGATCGTGCTTATGCACAATCTCTGTTTAGAAAAGTCCTGATTTTCTAGTTTCCTTCCTACTTTGATGTGTATTTTGGAAAGGCTGTTCCCATTCCCTTTTATTAGGATAGGGTAATACCTGCTCACGGTATTTTCATGATAACCACTGCTTTTTTTTTTTTTTTTTTTTTTTTTTTTAAACACTAGTGTTCATCCCTCTTTCTTTAACCAGTGCCAAAAGATAAATTGAAACTTTATTTCAGATTCCTTAATTTTTTACTTGAAAATTTTCTTTGGTAAAGAATGTTTGAAGCCCTCTTCCCATTTATTACTCAGAGTAAAGTTCTATCCTCTCTTGTCCATGTGTTAACCTTTCCTTGGCTTTGGCTGGTCCTACTTAAAAACTCCGAAGAGCCACCAGAATCCTACGACTAAAATCTTATCTTTTTCTGTTCTTCATGAAGACAAGAATAAGAATGTGTGAAACAGTCTGGTAGTGAGGAAGAGGTGGTTGTTCTTTCAGCATGTGTGTACATGTATGAACGCTCCCTGGCCAGTAAGGGTTACACGGACTCGAGAGGAGGTAGGAGAGGTCGTCAGCAATTCTGAAAGTTTAATGCTGGTTAACAGAGATCTCACACGGTTCCCTATCTTCTGTGTTCCCATAGCACTTGCTTTATACCATTACGACCATGTTGTATTGCAAAATCTCTTACCATTATTTATTCAGAAATACTTACCGAGCACCTGATACCTGCCACCGACTGTTTTATACTGGAGATAATCTCAGGGAACAAAAGGAACAAGGATCCCCACTCTTGCAGAGGGAACCACCGCAAGTGGAGGAGGAAGCCTGCGAAACTGTGCACGTGCTCTTGCCTTCACATTTGCTGCATTTTGAACCTTGTGAGATAGAAGGCCCAATGGTGAAGCTCAGAGCTTCCAAAGCATGGAAATAACAAGGGAGAGGCTGGGAATAAACCAAAAAATAGTAAAATTGTGTAGTTTTTTCATGGTGGTTAAGTGCTATGAAAAAAAAAATCAGAAGAGTGATGTGGAATTGACGAAAGAGGGTTGTAGTTTTAAATAGGGTGGTCCGTTTTGGCCTCACAAGGGTATCATCTGAGCAAAGAACTGTAGAGGGTAAAGGAATGAGGGAGTCATGAGGGGGAAAAGAGCATTTCAGGTAGAGGGAATAGCTTATGCAGTGTCAGGGGTAGACCCAGGCTGCCAGCATATATGATGAAAACACAGGGAGATGGAAAGCTAATGGGAGATGGGAGGCTTGGTGAGGTCCAGCAGAGTTTGTAGGCCTTTGAACAATCCTTGGTTTTACTCGGAGTTAAAAGGGAACCCTTTTAGGGAGTTTAAGTAAAAGAGGGACATAATAAAAAGGGCCATTCTGAATGTTATATTACAAATAGACTAGTTGAGCAGGAGTATCAGGGAGACTAGTTAGAAGGCTTTTGGAAATCATCTGGGTGAGAAATGAAGGTGGTTTAGACCAGGGTAGAAGCAGTGGAAGTGGTGAGAAATTGTTGGATTCTGGGTATATTTTGAAGATGGAGCCAGCATGATTTCTTGGCTAATCAGGCATGGTATGTAGAAAGAAAAGAGGAATCAAGGATCACACCAAGAAGGGCATCTGGGTGGTTCGGTTGATTGGGTGGCAGCCTTCAGCTCAGGTCATGATCCCAGGGTCCTGGGATTGAGCCCCACATCAAGATCCCTGCTCAGTGGGGAGTCAGCTTCTTCTTCCTCTATCCCTACCCCTGCTTGCGCTGTCTCTCTCAAATAAATAAAATCATAAAAAAAGAGAGAGAGAGAGAGAGGTTACACCAAAATTTTTTGGGTTTGAACACCAAGAATGATAGAGTTCTCTGTCACACTGGTGGGAGAAAACTGCAGGGGGGTAAGGGTGGGAGGTTGGCCAGGGTGGCCGGAGTTCCTTGTAGACATTTTAAGTGTGAGATAATCTGTTTCACACATTCTTATTCTTGTCTTCATGAAGAACAGAAAAAGATAAGGTCATCAAGTAGAGATGGTACATAACAAGTAGATACATGAGTGTGAGAATTGAGGAGAAGTTCTTAGCTGGTGTCATGATGTAGCCCGTATTTAAAACCACTTGACTGGACAAGATCATCGGGTAAATGAGTATAGATGGAAAAGAGTAAAAAGTGGGCCCTAGGGAGCTCCAACAATTAGAGTTGATATTGGGGGATTCCTACTTCCAGGGAAGATACAGTCAGTCATAGCAGGGTAACACTCACTGTAAGGGGAAAAAAAATGTAAATTGCAAAGAATTTTTTTTTTAATATTTATTTATTTGACAGAACCCACAAGCAGGCTGAGAGGCAGGCGTGGCGGGGGGATCAGGCTCCCCGCTGAGCAGAGTCCCCCGACACGGGGCCCAATCCCAGGACCCTGGGACCACGACCCAAGCTGAGGGCAGAGGCTTTAACCCACTGAGCCACCCAGGTGCCCCTCAAAGAATGTATTTTTAAAGACATCTGATATCTGTCTAACAAGAATTAGACAAACTAAAATTCCAGACAGCAAAGAGCTATTCCTAGATGAGCCAACAGTTGCAGACTGTTTCTTCTCTGGGAGCATTCCTCAATTCTGGGCATGGGTTGAGGATCAGGCTTGGCACAAACAGATTATTCTGGGTTGAAGGGAAAGCCATCTGACCCTGCTGGTGATGGATTATACAGGGTTGGTGAGATGATTGGAAACTAGAGGAATCCCCAAAGCAAGGGGCTTTCCCCAGGAGACTTGTTGAATTCTGGGGTAGTCCAGGAAGTTAGTGGCTCATCCAGAAGGCAGATTGAAATCTCACAGTCTTACGGTACTTGGTGGGAAAAATCTCACTAAAGGGGTGGGCCCAGTATAGACGAACAGACTCTCCCTTAGGAGAGATTTTTAACCTGCTTGGGATTGGAGACTCCAGGGCTCAGGGGTAAAAAGACGTGCCAGACTCATTTGGTGGTAACCTTGGACATTCATGCTTGAGAAACAGGGTAAAATGAGATGGGCTGAATTTTACTGGTAACACAGGCCTGACTCAGTTTAGTCTCTGACTGGACTCAAGGGAACACCCCCTCTCATAGTTTGTCCAAGAGAAAATAGGGAACAGTTGTGAAAAATATTGTTTGGAGCTGCTATGTTTTCCTTTTTTCACAAGATCTACCATAAGTAAAAAAACTACTATTCATTTGAAAAGGCTGGAAAAAATGTGACTAAAAAGCAAGCAAATACATATACAATACAAACAGACTCTAAATGATCCAGATATTGGAGTTAGCAGAAAAGAACTTTAGAATAACTATGACTGTGTTGTGAAAGAAAATAAAAGAAGATGGGCAAAAATGTTCTAAAGTGACAAATTCCAGTGGAGAAATGAATCTGTAAAGAGAATCAAATCAACAGTCTGGAACTGAAAATTCCAATTAAAAAAACTTAGAACACAGTGGATAACTTTAAAAGCAGATTAGATACAGCAGAAGATAAGATTGGTGACTTTGAAGACGATCAATAGAAAATTTCGAGGAGTGGTTGAAGGTAATATTAATGGCCAAGACCGCCCCCCCCCCCACTCCATAAACTGTTGGGGGATATCAACCAATAGATTGAACATCAGGTACAACTCCCATGCAGAAAAAACACAAAAGTGAAAACCATACCTAGGCATATCTGAAACTGTAGAAAACCAAAGAGTAAAAAACCACTAGATAAATACTGAGTACTAACATTGTATTAAATGGTAGGATACGGAATACTTTTCCCTTGGATTTGGGAATAAGAAAAAAAATTCAACTATTATCATTATATTTAGAAATGTACTGGAGGTCCTGACTACCACAGTAAGGAAAACGAAGAAATAAAAAGTTGAAAGAATGGAAAGGAAGAAAGTAAGATTCATTATTTGTGGATGACAGGACCATGTATAGAAAATTCAATAGAATTGGCATGCCATTAGCGTTAAGAAATGTGGATTTAGCTAAATTGTTGGCACACAAAGACAATATATAAAACCCATCTATTTTATTCCTATAAACTAGCAACATGAAATCAGGAAAGGAAAATTGTAAAATGCCCTCTGTAACATCATCAAACATATCAGATCCTGGAGTAACTCTCAAAAGATATGTAGGGTTGGGTTCAGGTCATGATCTCAAGGCCATGAGATTGAACCCGCTGTTGAACTCTGCACTGACCTGGAGCCTGCTTAGGATTCTCTCTCCCTCTCCCTCTGCCCCTCCCCCACTCCCACCCCCCCGACTTGTGCACAGGTGTGTGTGTCCTCTCTTTCTCTTTAAAAAAAAACCAGAAAAATTAAAAATTTAAAATTAAAAAAAAAAAAACCCACAGAAAAATACTTGAGCAGAAAAACAAAAGCTTTGTCTATCTTCCCGTCCCTTCCCCATCCCCTGTGCCCTGGCAGGCACAGTTCAGTTGTCTTCACGTGGAGTAGTGGGAAGAGACTCTTGTCATTTTGGATTAACTTTGACATGGCACCTAGCACAGTGCCATGTGTCTAAGGGAATGTAATAAATATTTGTAACCTTTGGGAGCATCTGTCAACGCCTGCTGATCTCCATACCTCCACACTTCTTTTCTACCATCTGCCCTCCTCATCTTTTTTTTTTTTTTTTTTCCTTTCCTGTATTATTTTTCTGGGGGGAAAGCTTGATTTAAGATCTTAGAAAATATGTTTTCTGTCATGGTACGGCTCTGGAACAGCTGAGCCCTCCAATGGGTAGGACTGAAGACAGTGAGATGTAGCATAAGTCATTCTTCTGGAAAGTTCTGATCAGGAACCCAAGTTATTTTGGGAGTTAGGGCTATCATGATGAGTGTTCTTCTCGTATACTGTTGTACCAGATCTGACAAGGTCATGTAGTGCTTATGAAACCTCGGAAATAGAACGGCTCCAGTGGAGTCCTAGAAAGAATGTCAAACACAAGAGCGTTCTGACTCAATGCACCCTTTTTAAGTTTGTCATTGTTTGATAGATACTCTGTAGAAAGAGATCTCATGGAGCGCAGGAGCTTAGAAATGTTGATGTGTATCTGGGATAGAAAGATAGAAATTAATTTGTTTCCAGTTAGGATTTATAGTCAGAGGATGATCAGTGAAACAACCATTTCCAGCCACAGAGGGGAAAGATGGTATCATTTAGTAGAGAATAATTATACTTTGCATTTGCATAGTGCTTACTGTTCCAAAAATATTTTCACATACCATTTTATCCTCCCAGTAACCCAGTGAGATAAGTATTTTTAACTCCTTTTTTAATAGATACGGAAACTAAGAGGTGTTAATTGACTTATCCAAAGTCGGTAGCTGGTAGGTGTTAGAATTAGGACTCTCCGATTCCAAGGCCCCCAGACTCCTGTATGTTACACCTTGCTGCAAATTTTATGCCACTGCATGTAGGCAGATTTGGCAGAGAAGGGAAGTCCTAGGACCAGTTTTAGTGATACTAAACACAGATCTGAGATTGAGTCTGAAAAGCAGAGTGACTTCTCTGCTCGTGCGGAAGAAGAAGGTGTTAGGGTTGTGCCCGGAGGTTACTATGTTTGTGATCTTTGAATCAGTCTGTGGCCTGATAGGAGGGAGGCCTTGGCGCGCACAGGTGAACTTTCAGACAGACTAGTACCTGCTATAGTACTTCTTACACAGTTATTTGTTGGATTCTGTGGTGCCAGTAATTTTCTGTCTTTTCAACTTTTCTGTCTCCAGGAGCCTCCAGAAGATGACGCAAACATCATCGAGAAGATCCTGGCATCTAAGACCGTCCAGGAGGTCGGTGGCCCATGTGCCTGCAGTCCTGTCACTAGCACAGGCTATATACCCTCTGTGAAGAGATACTTGGCTGGAGAACCTGGAATGGTCGTGACTGGCCTGAGTGAGAGCTAGGCAGGAACATTTACCCCCATGGAAGATTTTAGGTCATAAAATTCTTAAACATTTAAGAGTAGAGACCCAAATCATTTTTTCCTCCATAGTGTTCCTAGCAAAAGATATCTGTCCCTTAGTTGCTGTAGCCCTAAGGGATAGTGGGAAGGGAAGTCCTCAGTGGGCAGAAGAGAAGACATGGAAAGTCCTATTGAAAACCTTTGCTGGGGGGCGGGGGCTTCTTTAGACATGCTGGGGCCATCATAGGGATCCTCTAGAGAGCATGCCTGGGGCAGAGGGCATGTGTGCTGGTTGAGAACACAGTTTCGCCTTCAACTATTTATGAGAGCAAACGTCCTTACTCTGCGAGTGAACAGCACTGATGTTTCAGGGTGGTGGTTGCGGGCATGCCAGGGACCCAGGTTTTCACTCGCATGGCAGGCTCTGGTCCTGCTCAGCCCTGGGCCGGTTTGGGTTTCTCAGCCGAGCACTGTCCCAGCCTGGACGCTGGAAGGACACCAGGAGGATCATTTTTACCTTCTAGCTAGCTGTGGATTTATCCTTTGGAAAAGCTGCTCAGTAGGAGTCAGGAAAAAGACTGGGAAGATGAGAACGTCCTCAAGAGATTGGTACAAAAACCAGGAGGGGTGTTGATTCACCTGTGTTCTCGTGCTGCATAAGGGCAATGGCCTGGCTGTTAACTGCTTGCTGTTGGTTACAGGTTCACCCAGGAGAGCCCCCGTTCGACTTGGAGCTGTTCTACGTTAAGTATAGAAATTTGTACGTCTTTTTCCTGTATTATTTGTGTTTGGATTTCTATGAATAAGATTTCCTTTTCCTCAGCAAATCATCTTCTGCATTTTCCAAGAATGGTCCCTGAGGCCTGACCCACAGATCCCAGCTGACTCAAGTTCACCTTAGACAATGGTGGGCTCACCTTTGGCTGCACAGTCACCAGGGAAGCCCTTCCTCCACTCAGGACCAGCTCACTCAGACCCTGGGAGTCAGTCCCAAGGATCGGTGCTTTATTAAAAACGCTCTCTGCCGTTCTCATTTACACTCAGGGTGGAGAACCGTGGTCCTGTGGGCCACACTTTCCCTCGCAATTTTCTTTATTTCTGTGCTACGTGCCCACTTTCCCTGATGTGCATTAATGATAACCTGCTTATGCCTGCCCTCGCTCTGTTCTGAGGCCATTCCTGTAGAAGGCGTAGAGGGTTTGGTTGTTTGGAATCCTGGCACTGTTGTTTCTTTTCGCCCTTAGTGCAAGGCTGTCTCAGTCCAATCTCTAGCAGTTTCACTACAGACCACTGTTTCTGGGTTAGATGGTCACCCTGTTTACTGAAACACTTTAAAGCTCAATGATTTGGTAGTTTGCACTTGTCTCACCATTTATGTGTCTTCGGATAGTTCCTACTTACATTGTAAATGGGCCACAATGGAAGAGCTGGAAAAGGATCCTCGCATCGCACAGAAGATCAAGCGCTTTAGGAATAAACAAGCCCAGATGAAGCACATTTTTACTGAGGTGAAGCAATATTTACCAACTAATTGATTGCTGCTTTTCTTGCACTATTAAATGCTGAGTTTAAGTTTCTTAAGTCGAAGTCCTGGGCAGATCCATTGTGCAAGTCACATTGCTGAATGTGCACTGATTTGCAGCAAAACCAATCCAGATTTAAGCCAAAGGGAGAAAATTATCCACTGAGTTACAAAGATTGAACCTTACAAACTGACAGCTCATGAGAATGTGCATCTTGGTCAGAATATCTATTAATAGCTAGGGCCAGACAAATCTGCAGAACTCTTTCATTCCCTCCTCCCCCCACCTCCTGAAGCAGAAATCCAAAAATACATAACCTTCAAAATGTAAAAAATAAAAACTATTATTAAATATATTAGAGAGTAAATAAATAAGGAACTTTATATAAACTTGGGTATTTCTAAGTATGGTGCCTACAGTGAGAGGAAGGATTGATGGATTGGGGCATTAAATGAATCTACAGTGTCTGTATATTAGAAAATACTCCTAAACAAACCTTAAAGTAAATAATTAGGAACTATGTGCATTACATACATACACATTTTTCCTAAGAATATAGCTTATACATATACATAAATATGTGGCATACATTCTTATCTGGTATGGGAGCCTTCCCATTTATATAGACATACATGCACACGACAAATCATTTTAATCATTAGAAATGCTTATTAATCTTACAAAAATGTGGCCACTTTCACTAGTAGTCAAAAAAATGCAAACTAAAATAGGAATTTTCTAGTTTTTATTTACCAAATACTTGCAGGTTTTAAAAATAGGTATTACTCATTGCTATTGAGGGTGTAGGGCAAAGACTGTCTTGTGTCTAGCGGGTGGGAACATTACCTAGTACGACCTGTCAGAAGAACAGAATGGCATCAGATGTGTAATGTCTCAGAATGTTCACATCCTTTGTCCAGCAGTTCTAATTCTGCCATATATTTTAAGGAAACTGTTGAATCTTTGTAGTGTTAGCTATGATAGGCAGTCATTTTTATTGGTAAAAAATTGCAAGCAAACATATTGTTAGATAATAGACATCTGTTAAATTATGTGTACATCCCTTAGAATACTCTGCTCTAGTAAAAGTGATATGGGAGAACAGTCATTAATGACACAGGAAGAGGCTGTAGTGCCAGATGACAGCCTCTTACAGTATGGGGGGGGAGTTCATTTCAGGGAGTGCAGGAGAAAGGAGGCACCGTGATAATGCACGGAAAATGTCTTGGATATACATGAAAACGCTGGTGTCATTTTCTCTGGTTGATGGGATTGTGGTGGCTGATGTTTTCTTTTCTAAATAGCATGTAGTTTTAAAATTTTATACAGATGACTTTAATGAAAAGAAGCCTTAAAAAGTATTCTTTTTTTTTTTTTTTTTAAGATTTTATTCATTCATTTGACAGAGAGAGAGAGAGATCACAAGTAGGCAGAGAGGCAGGCAGAGAGAGGGGGAAGCAGGCTCACTGTTGAGCAGAGAGCCCGATGCGGGGCTCGATCCCAGGACCCTGGGATCATGACCTGAGCCGAAGGCAGAGGCTTAACCCACTGAGCCACCCAGGCGTCCCCTTAAAAATTATTCTTAAAATGTAGTTTACAAGCTCTGGTCCTCAAGAGTGCACTCAGGTGCCATAAAGCTTTAGGACATTGCTGCAGTGTTTAACCAACTCGTTCTTCATGTTGTGCACCTTTTCTCGAGTGACGGAACGTTATTTTAGGTTAATGTCAGTAAGTGTTCTTCTCATCCCAGATTCATCTTTAGCCTTAGTGTTTGGCCCCAGCTTTCTCCAGGATTGTTTCAGAGAATGTGAAAGCATTGCTCGTGGCATTGTTCTTGTCATAGAGGACTGGGGGAAGAAGTCGACAAGTAGAACTGGAAGACCGTCGTGAGGCCCCACTGGATACTTGCCCTCTGTTGTTGGAACATTTTATTTGCACCTCTATTTTAGCAGGGATTTGCAGTGTAGTAACTTGTTTACATGTCTCTTTCTTCCATTTTAAGTCCTAGGAGACAGACGGGGACATGTCTCCTTGTATTTCTGTCCTGGTACCAGGCACAGGGTCAGCGCTCAGTAATTATTCGGCTGCCCCCTGACGAGGGACAGGGTTTGCTTATACACTTCGCCTGCTCCAGACCCATCAGTGCCTCACGTTTTCTTGAAATAAAGTCCACAGCCCTTCACAGAGCCCCACGTGTCTGTTTTCTGCTTTATTCCCAAGGAAGTGATTTTTACTGGGTTGGAAATAGAGGGCTGAAGCCAGGTCATACCAGGAGCACATAACTCTTGTGGGAAGGAAAGGCTTTCGAAAAGATCAGAGGACGACATCCTGAGATTGAGGAGGAGGGAGAGTGGCGAGTAGTTCCTATAATGCTGTCTTCACTCTCGACCTGTACAACATTTTTATTAATGACTTGGGTAAATAATAGTCTTAGGAGATCAATAATGACTTAGTTTTGGATGGAGCTTCTTCATATCCATTATTTCCAGCTGCTTTGTGAAGTAGCCAGGGACACCTGTGCAAGAGACTCAGGCCCGAGAGGCAGAGGCTTCTGGAACTCTGCAGGAGTAGAGGCCTTCTGACTGCACCCAGACTCTTGGAAACCAGACCCGATGCTGGGAGAATAGATGACTAAATCAATGTTCAGCTTTACTGGACAGGCTAGGATTAATGAAAGAGAATGGCAGTAAATGTGGGTGATGTCACACATTTGTGGTTTTTAAATCTTTGTAACCTCAGAGTGGGGAAAATGACGGACTAGCAGTCCTAGAGAGAAAAGATAGTGCCCTTTAAATGACAAATTTCCCATTGGTCAGGAGGAGGGGGTACAGCTGCTTAAGAAGTAACAGTAATCTTAGAACATTCCCCAGTGTTCTGTTCATTTGAGTGTCAGGTTCGGGGGGACTTGGTGGACCTGAGTACAGCTGCAGGAGGACTCTTAACTGGGGTGAAGGAAGCTCAGTTGAGAGCTTGTCAGCAAACATGGAAACTGGACTGCACGGTGCTAGGAGCCTGGGCTCTGGAGCCAACCTGCCAGGCTGCAGGTTCTGCTCCTCCCCCCGTACCCACTCCCACCACTGCCACACACATGCGTGCGTGTGTGCAGACACATATGGAATTCAGTGGCCTTGGGCCACTTGCATAAGCTCCTTTGGACCCAATGTCCTCCTCTGTGTAAAGCGGAACTCCTAATAGCCTCCCAGAACACCTGTGAGGATTAAATGACACAGGGTTTACAGAAGTGCTTAGCATGGTGGCCCATGGCCACTATTCCGAGTGCTAGCTCTTTCCATCACAAAGGGATCTGGAAACGTGGACCCCCAGAAGCAGTTGAATACCTTGAGTAGTTTTGGCCACACTGGGTGGAGTTTTTTGAAAAGCTGGTGTAGAAGGAGAACGAACGTAGCTACTGCTACCTTGGAAGAAGCGATCACACCAGCAAGCCCCAGTTACAGGAGGGAGACTGGGCTGTAATTGAATAAAGATCTTGGTGCTACCACTGGGCAGGCAGAGGTAAAGCTGTCTTGGCAGTGGCTCAGGTGGTAGAGGGCAGTGAATTCCCAAACGGAATAAGGGAATCTGAGAGAGGTTTGCCAGGGAAGTTATAAAAAGCATTCCTGTGTTGAAGGCGAAACTGGATAGCCCCGAAAGTGCCTTCTGACCAAAGGGGCAATAAGAACCTTCTAGCAGTGCGGGAGGAGGGCTTCTGGGTAAGAAAGCCCTGGGTAAATGTTCGAGTTCACACAGCTCTGTGACTTTTGTCAGTTTCCTCATCTAAAAAGTAATGATCGTTTCTAGACCATAAAGTGATTTTGAGACTTAACAGCATTTAGCATTACTCCGGACACAGGTTAAATATTTCCAGGTGATGCTTATTATTATTTCGTAAGTGCACTTTTTTGGGAAGCGTAATGTACATGAAGGTAAACAGATCCTAAGGGTGCAGTTCAGTGAATTTTTACAAAATAAACGCACCTGTGTAGCTACCACTTAGATCAGGACCTGGAACATTATCAGTTCCCCAGAAGCTCCCCTCATGCCCCCTTCCAATGTTTGCTGCTATTGTGGGTATATGGAAGAAAAAGAAACTAATTCCTGAGTTTCCAAGGTTATCTTTGGAACAAGAAGCAGTAAGAAAAAGGGAATTCTTGTGCTGAATTTTGTGCAGTACCATAATGACCACTAGGAGAGTCTTACTCTGCCCATGGTATAACCTGTAACTTCAGTCACGGAGAGAAGATTTGGGGACAGTGAAGAAATGTCTGTGCTGTGACTTTTATTCTCAAGCTGCCCCTTCCACTCTGTATTTCCCTATAAGCCCAAAGTAGGGGATTTTGAGGGTTGGATGTTGGTTTCGAGGGAGGGGGACACTTTCTAACTCTTCTCCTTTGTTTGCACTAGCCCGATGAAGACTTGTTCAACCCAGACTATGTAGAAGTGGATCGTGTCCTGGAGGTGGCACACACCAAAGATGCAGAGACAGGAGAGGTGGGGATTTAGTCCTTTTGACTCCCCTAAAGAGCTTTTCTCCTTACTGTGTATTTTGCTTGTTTTGTTAACACACAGTCCTTGTTTTAATGGCATTTGCATGTGATAGGGTGGGTTTTTCAGAGCTTGGCCAGAGTGTGACAGACTCCTTTAATCTAGTAGAACATGAACTCCTCTCCTGTGTCCCACCAGGAAGTGACCCATTACCTGGTGAAGTGGTGCTCTCTGCCTTACGAAGAAAGCACGTGGGAGCTAGAAGAAGACGTCGATCCTGCAAAGGTTAAAGAATTCGAGTCTCTCCAAGTTCTCCCTGAAATTAAGCATGTGGTAACGTATCCCTGTTTGGCACCTTTTGTAACATGTAACTTTATGACCTTGGCAGTCCTGGATGGCTATGGGGCTCTGCTCAGAAGTGGTCTTTGTTTAAAAGAAAAAAAAAAGAAGTGGCCTTTGTTAGTGTCTTGCCTTTGGCCACTCTCTGTTGAACTGCAGTTCAGCGTGCTTTTCTCCCCAGATCAGACTTTGCTAGCACTCTGGTCAATGTTAGGTCTAGACTCTTATTCTGGTGTGTGTGTGACATTTAAGAACCTTGAATACGAGCTTAGATGTCTTGGTATAGGGTGCTGTAAGGAGTCAGTGAGGTAGAACATGGAAGAAACGCCTGCATGGGAAAGAAGCTCAGTAAATTGTTAGTGTCTTTCTTGTTTCCTACTACCTCTTGCTCCACCAGTGATCTTTTTTCTTTGTTTTTGACCTCTGCTTTTACTCAGCTGGAATATTCTTTTTTTTTTTAAGTTATTTTTATTTTTTAGTTATTTTTAATTTTTTTTAAGATTTTATTTATTTATTTCACAGACAGAGATCACAAGCAGGCAGAGAAGCAGGCAGAGAGAGAGGAGGAAGCAGGCTCCCCACTGAGCAGAGAGCCCAATGCGGGGCTCCATCCCAGGACCCTGGGATCATGACCTGAGGCTTTAACCCACTGAGCCACCCAGGTGCCCCCAGCTGGGATATTCTTAAGGGGAACTGTCTTATCTCTATAGATCCTGGGCTTCACAGAGAGAACATAGGTTTTCAATATGTATTTATTCAATCAGGTTTTTTGAATCTGGATAATTCCCACCGAGCTGCATAAATGTCCCAGCACACCTGACAAGTAATTGTATATAAAGTTTCAGTAATTAAAAAGTTGTAGAATTAGGAGAGCCCGATTAAGATGTGACTCATTTGGGAAGAGAATCAGAGTTGTTGAGTATGGCTATAGACTGGAATGTTGAGTTTCTATTTTAAAAAGTCACCACTTATATATGAAGAACCTTTATCCAATTCCATATTATTTGTTGTTTTTACATCCCTGTAAAGACAGGACTCAGGAGACAAGAGCTTGACATTGAACTTAGATCTCTGTCAGAATCTGCTGAAAAGCAGTGTTTTGTGTTTTGTTTCTTGGCATATGAAGTGTATGGAGGAATCCTGAGCTACAGAACAGTGGTTAGAAATATGCATAATTTTTAATGGTGTTTTTGTCTACATGACTGGTTAATAAATTTCTCTTTCAACCTCTCTACAACTGTTGTCTATTGTTAATTCGTCAGTCATTGTTAATCATCTGCTGTTGGCTGACTCTTGAGTGACATAATAACAAAGAAGGTGCGTGCCCAGCCCCTGGGAGCTCACAGGTTAATGGGAGAGGTGTGTGTGTGTGTGTGTGTGTGTGTGTGTGGTCACACACGGCACCAGACTAATGGGGGTGTGTGGCACAGGCAGGGACAAATCGCTGTGGGGCAGAGAGTAGAGAGCCTTTCCATTCTGAAGCTAATTGTAAGTTAGTATCTTGAAGTAATCAGGATTCTTACTCTCTCAACCCGAATCCCACTTATTTCCTCAGACTGACTACATGCATTTGGCAAGAATATGAATTCTCAAGTGTTTTCGGGCAATTTCACTTTTCCTTTACTTCTTTGCTATTGTGATGCAGCTGTTTTTGTCTCTCCGTGAACCATCGTATTATTTCACACTTGTCCCTTTGTTTGACTTATTTGTTCTCTCATTTAAAATGCACAGTTTGGGGCGCCTGGGTGGCTCAGTGGGTTAGGCTGCTGCCTTCGGCTCAGGTCATGATCTCAGGGTCCTGGGATCGAGTCCCGCATCGGGCTCTCTGCTCAGTGGGGAGCCTGCTTCCTCCTCTCTCTCTCTGCCTGCCTCTCTGCCTACTTGTGATCTCCCTCTGTCAAATAAATAAATAAAATCTTTAAAAAAAAAAAAAATAAAATAAAATAAAATGCACAGTTTGAAATGTTATCTCAAAAATTCTAAATTGGAATAGTAGCTCACAATATAACTGAAGCTGTCTTTTTATGTGTTAAGAAAAGGACCAGCTCCAAACGGGAGTTTACCTGAATAATTTTTTAAAGGGATCTGTGCTGTGCTTTGAAGTTGATGAACAGGACGTTTTATACCTGAAAGCTTTTGGTAAAAATCAGTTACCCATAGATAAAATACAGAACTGTGAGAAAGCAAGAAGTGACATTGTCTGAGATGATTGTGCAAAGTTGGGACAGTCTTTTAACAGGCCAGAGCCTCTTTGGAAACTCCAAGAATCACTTCTCCTTCAAGGTTAACTAAGTAGCCGTTGACGGTTGTGGAACCCTGGGGTGTGTTGTTTCCTGTAGTCTGTACTACTTATGAATCAACCAGAAACGTCTAGTTGAATTCAGGTCTTGTGTTCAAATGGCTGAAGTTTCTGGCCAGTAGGTGATGTTAAACTAAACCCTTTAGCACTGGAGAGGGATGGAAAGACAGAGGGGTGACTGGATTGGAGAGTGATTACTCTATTGTAGAGTGCTACCAAGGCAGCAAAGTAGAAATCTGCAGTGAAAGTCCATCCTCCGGCTCTTACGTGATGAGAGTGAGCCACTTAAGTCACTGGGAACACATTCCAGAAAGTCTCCGCACAGTATCTGGTAAAGTAGGGAAGTGTGCCTGATTAAAGGGGTACGTGGACTTTGGGGAATCCATGCTGACTGGTTCCTGTAGGTTAAGAAGAATGTAACTTCTTTAAGGAAACAGAGCAAGAGGGTTTATATAGGAATATCTTTGCTTAAAAGCTTTTTCTTTAAAATCATTGTTTTCTTACATATTGAATTATTTTCTCCCTAATAAAATTGAGCACCTGTACCTGTACATTAGTAATAATACACTAGTAATAATTTTCTTTTTTTTTTTTTTTAAAGATTTTATTTATTTGACAGAGAGAGATCACAAGTAGGCAGAGAGGCAGGCAGAGAGAGAGGAGGAAGCAGGCACCCCACTGAGCAGAGAGCCCGATGTGGGACTCGATCCCAGGACCCTGAGATCATGACCTGAGCCGAAGGCAGCGGCTTAACCCACTGAGCCACCCAGGCGCCCCACTAGTAATAATTTTCAATAGAGTCCTGTGTTATGGGGCTTAGCCTAACCACAGCTGGTAGTAATTTTATAGGTAAGCTGTGATACATATTTTTCTGGAAGATCATAGATTCCACTTACATACCTCCAAATATCAATGATGTAATTGGGCCCATTTTGTTAATTTCACATTGCAAATGGTTTAGTTTTAGTTAATGATGTATTTCAAGGGGCAGCTGGATGCCTCAGTTGGTTGGGCGTCTGCCGTCAGCTCAGATCATGCTCCCAGGATTCTGGGATCCATTCCCACATCTAGCTCCCTGCTTAGCAGGGAGTCTGCTTCTCCCTCCCCCTCTGCCTGCCATTCTGCCTGCCTGTGCACCTGTACTCTCTCTGTCTCTTTCTCTCTCTGTCTCTGTCAAATAAATAAATAAGACCTTAAAAAAAAAAAAGGTGTTTCAAGTATAAACTATATTGTAGTACTCCAAGGCAAAATTACCAAAGACTAAAACTGTTTAGAAAAGTTATAGTCTTAAAAGTTCTCATTCGTAACTATAGCTAGAATTAGGAATTTTTAATCTGTCAGTTTGTCTGACAGTCTGAGTTTGTCTGTAAGCAAAATAACCAAGTCTATGCCCAAATAATATAAAACCTAAATAAAATTTTGGGGTGGGAACTCTACACACCTAAAGATTTAAAAATTTCCCCTGATTAATTAAAATCTCAATGGGAATTAAAAGAACTTGACAAACTGATTCTAAAATTAGAGAATAGGACAGAATAGCAAATAAGATAGAATAGCGGAGATATTTTTAAAAAGTAATTCCCTAATCAGATAAAAGCCTATAATAATTCTAAACTGGGTTTTGTGACAGTACTAGATAGTCTAGTGGAACACAATAAAGAATCTATTTATGGCTCCATGGATGTATTGAAATTTAGTATGTGATAAATAGGACACTTCCTATCAGTAGAGAAAAGATAAATTATATTTAGAAATTAGTATTTCATATGGGAAAATGTGTTTTGGGAATATTTAAGGAATTTGCAGTTTTGATTTTACAGGTTTTTTGCCTTACATTGACTGTAGGAACTAATCAACAAAATATTTGACCCACTGTAGTTTCCTGAGCTGATGCCATATGCACACAGAAAAATTATCTGTAGAAACCAAAACACCTGACTCCTTTTGGTTTGCAGGGAGATGGAAGTGTAAGTGGGAGTGGCATCCCAGAGTCTGAGTAAAACAGTGTAACACTTATCAAGATGTAGGTGGGTCTGTTTCCCTCCTTCGTTAATAACTTGCGAATTTTATAGAGATGTTCTTAGTTCAGTCTGGTGAAAGCTAGAAAATGTAGGAGCTTGTCTTGTGTGTGTGTATAAGCTAGAAAATGTGGGGGCTTGCCTTATATCGGTGGGGGGTGTGTGTGTGTATGTGTGTATGTATGTATGTATGTACGCCTTAGTCAGATCATAGTAACTGCAGCTTGAAGCCAACCAGCTTCAGGACAGTGTTGTGAGATTTGCCACCTTCCCCATTATTATCCTGTGTCCCTATTCGTGTTATACTCCTCAAACATCATTCTCTGTGTGTTTTGTTCTGTCTGCCTTCCTCCACTAGGAGAGGCCTGCTTCGGACTCCTGGCAGAAGCTGGAGAAGTCTCGAGAGTACAAGAACAGTAACCAGCTCCGGGAGTACCAGCTGGAGGGGATGAACTGGCTTCTTTTTAACTGGTATAACAGGTGAGGAGCCGGAACCAGGGCTGTCTGCACAGGCAGTTACCTGCCCCCCCAAACGTCGTACCTGCTTGGAGCAACAGTAGCTAGCAAGGTGGTGAGAGGGTGTAACCTTGCCATGGTTTAGGGTACTGATCTTTGTACATGAGGCATGCCAGGACTCTACGCCAGGTGATTCTCCAATTACAGGAGTGATTTTAGACATCGTTGACTTTGTGCTTATTTTTTCTTTACCATCCCAGCCAGAAGATTAGGCCCAACCTCAATGAAACAAAATCCAAAAGATCGTTCTAATTCTTTAGCAAAGATTGGCTGTAGAAAGGAAACGGATCTGGATTGGAGCCCCAACTCTGCCACTTGTTGGTGAGCCCTGGATCCTCTAGACTTGGGCTGTACCACTTACTTTTGGACTCATCATGCTTCAGTTCCCATCAGAATCTAGATGAAACAGGTGACATTTGAGATTTTTGTAACATTCTGGAGTGTACCCCTAGTCTGAGTTTAAAGCCAGCATGCTGCTGTGGAGAACACATCAGATGGGGCCCTGGTGACCTGTGCCCTAGCGCAGTCTGTGCCACCTACTCACAGAGCCACTTGGAGCACTGCTCCCCTGAGCTTTGCAGTGCCTACCTCTGGATCTTACCTCTGATCTTTGTACATGAGGCATGCCAGGATTCTACGCCAGGTGATTCTCCAATTACAGGAGTGATTTGGGGGGGGGGGGGGCACCCTTTGAGTGCCCCAGCTCTGTGTAGTCTGGGATTCTGGATCACCAGGAGAGACCAAAATTTTTACCTTGATAAGAAATTTACTGTGTGGGTTAAAAGTTCACCCTCGATAACACAAATAATAGACATGAAAATCACGTAACTTATCTTCTTATTTTTGCCTTGGCTTCCATGAAGTTTGTCAGGTATAGAAATGGGCTTAAGTTTGAGGCATATTTTTTTCTCCTTGTGTCTCACTGTTATTTTAACTTTTAGTATTTTCAGCTTAGAGTATATGGATTTTTTTCCTATATTTTCTCTCAAGTTACCATAATTCCTTTTTGGAAGTAGGCAGGGTATGAATCATAAGAATAAAAATGAGTCTCAGTTGCATCTCTAAAAAATGCAGACAAGGCCCTTCACTGATGACCTTTACAGGTCAAGGTGTGCCTCTGAAGTATCTTTTTAGTTACACCCAACCTCTACCGCTTTCCTGTATCAATGATGAATTATCTGTATTTCTTATTCTCTTCAGAAAAAACTGTATTTTGGCTGATGAGATGGGCCTTGGAAAAACCATCCAGTCCATCACATTTCTCTCGGAGATTTTCCTCCGGGGGATCCACGGCCCTTTCCTTATCATCGCCCCACTCTCCACCATCACGAACTGGGAGCGGGAGTTCCGGACGTGGACAGAGATGAATGCCATTGTGTACCATGGCAGCCAGATCAGCAGGCAGATGATCCAACAGTATGAGATGGTGTACAGAGACGCCCAGGTGAGTCTCAGAGACCTGGAGACAGCCTGATGTCATCGTTCAGATCAGCCTTCCTGTCACTTACCTTCAGGAGTTTTAATGCCCTGTACCCTGGGTTACCGTTGACTGATTTTGTAGAGTCTTCTGTTAATGGAGGCAGACTTCCTGCTCCTCCTTGATAGTTTAGTTTGTGATAAAACATAGGATTTGTAGGGCATGCTTTCCACTCTCTGAAATATGCCAGAGGCTCTTTTTAGGATACTGAAAACTTGAATTCTTCATTGGCTTATGAAGTTGCTTTGATGTGCAGAAGACTTTATGTGACTTGTTATATGCTCAGTGAAAAAAACTGAGTGGAAGAATTGGTGTACAGAGGATGGGTTCTTAGCCAGGGAGTTTGGAGAGGAGGCTAACAGGGAAGGATAAAGAGAAGACAGGATTTAAATTGTTAAAAGCGTAATAGACTGTGGGGCTTCTCGGGGTTTTGTTACTTATAATCACTTTACTGAGTATGCTTGTAAGCTTGTCCTGGGCACTGGTTTTTATAATCAAGCAAGGTAAAAAATGAATCCAACCAGAGGAGGGCCAATGCTCTCCCCCGGAGATTTCGTTAATAGCAAAAGGAGACACTTAGAAGAAATTTAAGATGTGCTCTAACATGATGCAGCTCTGCTCTTTCATGACAACACTAAGATAGGTAAAAGACAAAGATGTGTCTGCCTGGTAGGTCTTGTCCTGGTGAATCAGGAAGCGTATTTTGAACCTATGCTAGAACCCCAGTTACAAAGTAACTGAAAAGGAGCAAAGAAGGTCTCCTTGGGTATTCAGGCTCTGTGTGGTTGAGACCAGTCCTGGCTGGCAGTGTGTGAATCAGTACCCATCTGCTTTCCTTACCATGGCAGTTAATAACTAAAAGGCTTCCTTGCTCTGTCTTCTGTATTTGCTCATATGTCTCACCATTGTGAGGGCCCATGTCTCTTAACTTGTTTCATCAACGTAACGAGGTCTCTCTCTTGTCTTAGTAGCTGGTTCATCCCTCTATTCTCTCTTTTCCAAACAAGAAAGTACCGTGCTTACTGGCCTCTCTTACCTAGGCCCTAGCATTTCTCCGTGCTGCCTCCTCTGCTCCCACTGGGAATACCTCAGCTGAATTCTGTAATCATGGCATAAAGCTTCACCTTCCGTTGTGTCACCCTCAGGGAAACCCCCTTTCAGGAGTCTTCAAGTTCCATGTTGTCATCACAACGTTTGAGATGATCCTGGCAGACTGCCCGGAGCTGAAAAAGATTCACTGGAGCTGTGTGATAATTGATGAAGCCCACAGATTGAAGAACAGGAACTGCAAACTTCTGGAGGGTCTAAAGCTCATGGCCCTGGTGAGAGCTAGCGAGCTCTTTCCCTTGACACAGGTTCCGTCTGCTCACGATGGAAGCATCCCGCAGCCATTCTGCATGTAGCTTACTTGTGCATAGTCTGTTTATTCCTGGTTTTCTTTTTGCCGTCTATATCTGTGATAGTGCAGGCATCAGAAGGTTTTGTTGTTACAAACTGGGTCAACAGTTTGACCTTTGCCACAAGTAGATTCCCAAGGGTATCCAGGGGAGTCTTAAATACCATGAAATTTGTGACCAGTAAACGTAAGGTATTTCAGCTTGGTACCAAGGATGACGGCCTTGGCACAGTGCCCAGTATGTAGAGAGTAGTAATGATGGATGGATGGATGGATGGATGGATGGATAGATGGATGTCGTTTTCACTAACGTGAAATTGCTGCTGGAATCAGTGATGTGAAAGGAAGATTGATCTGTGAACTCACCGTGCCTGCCCTGGAACGGTGGCGTCCTGTCTTTTCATTAAAGCAAAACTGAATTGCCCCATGAGCACAGAATGCCCTGACTTCAAAAGCGTACTCGCGGGCCGGCTCCAACACTGTTGTCGTGTGCTGTTGGTTTGTGCAGGAACACAAAGTGCTGCTCACTGGGACGCCCTTGCAGAACTCTGTGGAGGAGCTCTTCAGCTTGCTGAATTTTCTGGAGCCATCCCAGTTTCCTTCAGAGACTGCTTTCTTGGAGGAATTTGGAGATCTGAAAACAGAGGAACAGGTAAATAGCGGCCTGAAAGACTGAGGAAACTATGTGATGATTACCTTCACCATGAAGGCCAGAACAAATCATTGTGGGGACAGGCATTAGCAAGTTCTCATATCCCTGCTAAAATGAGCATTACCTTCTTTATTTAATTTGTTTATGTTGAGGAGGGCAAACTGATTATTAGGTGTTCCTGTTACTCTGGAGGTATAATGAATTGACATCCAAATAGCCTGTGTTAGCCTATCAGGCCTCTTGCCTTCATTGATCTCACATAGGAGGTCAGTGATTTTCTTCTACCCTGAACTCAGGAGCTTGGTGCCTTCCTTGGCTTTCTTCATCCTTCATCCTTCCTCCTGCATAATCTGCAGCACGTTCCCAGGCTCATCTTTTTTCTTTTTCTTTCTTTTTTTTTTTTTTTTTAAAGATTTTACCCATTTATTTGTCAGAGATTGAGAGAGAGCACAGTCAGGCAGAGTGGCAGGCAGAGGCAGAAGGAGAACCAGGCTCCCTGCCGAGCAAGGAACTTGATCCCAGGATTGTGGGATCATGACCTGAGACGAAGGCAGCGGCTTAACTAACCGAGCCACCCAGGCACCCCATCCCAGGCTCATCTTCTTGAGTATGACAGACTACACAGGTAGTAAGGAAAAGAAGGCAGTCATATACTAGTTGGTAAGTCTAGTTTTGTCCAAATCACCCAGATTTCCTCGGTTTTCAAAGATCTAGTCTTGAGTCTAAGCTTATTGGACTAAAATCTAATTCAGAACAGCCAATATTAATAAGTATCTGTCTGTGTTGGGTAGAAACCTTGACTAGAAATCACAGAAGTAAGCCAGACAAGTCTAAATGCCGTAGGAAGGACAAGTAATAGAATTAGAAGAGAGAAGGTCACCTCTGTTTGGGAATCAGGAAAGCCTTCATGGAAAGAGAACAGTTTGGAAATGGACTTTGAAAGGTGGGTGTATTCTCAGTTGTGGAAAGAAAGGATGATGACCGCATTGCAAAGAAATAAAAGACACCTGGCATAATCAGCTATGGGATTTATTCAGTTATAGGGAATCATCTGATTGAGCCGGAAGCAGGGTCGATGAATTGTGAAGTGTGAGGCTAGAGGGGAGAGAGATTGTGGGAAGGCCTTGGAAGATGGTTTAAAGAATTTGGGAGGTCTTAGGGAAGCAACGCAAGGCTTTGATTGCAGGAATGACATAATTAGTTCCGCTGAATTAAGCTAGCAATGGTGTGAGAGTGGGTTGGGGCAGAGACTTGGGGACTAAGAAGGTTTGGGGATTTCACTAACAGATGTCAGGAGTACACTCTGTGGTTCAGTTCTGTTTGTTTGTACTTCTGTGGCAAGTCAGACTTTCAGAGCAGTGAGTAATCAAACTTCATTTCACTTCTCTACGTTTGCAGTAGCTCTTGATCTTTCAAAAGCTAGCTCCCAACCCTCTCTCCATTTTTGGACCATTTGCAAGGTGTCCTTTTCTCCCGTTGCACTTATTTTGTGGTATGCATTTTTTCTTCTAGACAATGACCTCCTTGAGGACAAGGCCCACCTCTTCTCCAAAGTTGTGTTTGTTGTATTGACCAGCACAGTGTCTGGCATGTAGTATACTCTAAATGATTCAAGGTAGGAACCAAGTGAAGGGTAAAGCTGAACCCAGCATGTGACAGATTGGCATTTGTCCATATCTTTAAAATGATCGAGTTGTGTCTTTTCTCTTTGGGCTCTCATACAGTAATTCCTGATCCACTTGGGGGATAGATTCCTAAGTACCATGGTTGGTGAAATCAAGGTTCCATGAATGGGCTAAATTTAAGATTGGGGTTAGTTAGGAGAAAACCACAAAAATGGCATCAAATGTCTATATTTTAAATCACAGGAAATAGAAGTCCCAGAAGACATCAGCTTCCAAAGCAAAGCATATTTGTCAGTGTTTAAGATCTGCTCTGATAACTCTACTAAATCACTGTCTATAAGTCACTTTATATTTTTTCCAGGAAGCATTGACACCGCACACAGCTTATTTATGCAGAATGTACCCCCTTTTAAAACATTTTTTTCAAAGATTTTATTTGAAAGAGAGCTAGCAAGAGAAAAAGCATGAGCAGCGGAGAGGGCCAGAGGGAGAGGGAGAAGCAGGCTCCCCACTGAGTAGGGACCCTGACACAGGGCTCAATCCCAGGACACCTGGACCATGACCCGAGCCGAAGGCAGACACTTCACCGACTAAGCCTCCCAGGTGCCCTGAAACATTTTAAACAGCCCTGAATGAACTTAGAACTCAATCCTTTGCTCTTGCCCTTCCTTACTTTATTTTCCCACCAGGATTAATCTTATTGGTACCATCTTAAAGCTCAGGGTTAAGTCAGGTGTCTTGATTTTTGAATCCCTTCTCTGTCGTTGTCTTCTTGGAACAGGGAGCAGGTCACCTTGCCAGTGCAGTCAGGTGAGTGGAGATCTGCTGTCCAGGTCCGGGCTGTTAGCAGAAGAACAGACAAATCATAGCAAAGACTGCTGTCAGCTCAAAGGGCCCCTGATTCGACAGCTTGTTTGATGGCATGGGAGACATCGTCTTACAGGATTAACTCTCTACATGCTGCTACTCCAGACATGTTTGCTGCCATTACTTAAAAGCTGGAGGAGGGGTCTGCCTCCAGATTGCTTCTATTTTTTTTTTTCTTAATCTGAGATATGATTGACATATAACTTTAGTTTCACGTGTGTGTGATAATGATTCAGTATATGTACATGTTATGAAATGATCACCATACTAAGTGTAGTTAAATATCGGTCACACCCACAGTATAGTTTTTTTCTTTGGTGATGAGAACCTTAAGATCTCCTCTCTTAGCAGCTTTCAGATATACAGTATTATTTACTATAGTCCGTATGTTCTGAATTACATTCCCAGGACTGACTTATTTTATAACTGAAAGTTTTCACCCCTTTTGAGCCTACCCCACACATTTTGCCTTCACACATTTCGCCTACCCCAGATTGCGTCTGCTTTTTAGTTTGTTCTCTCAGTATCTAAGTCTCCCCTTTGCAATGTGTCACTTGTCCCTCCTCACACAGCTACAGTTGTCCTCAGGTCAGTTGCTGCACCGTGCATACATGATAGAGCAAGAGGGATTTGTTTTCTCCCTCCTAGAGAGTAGGTACTGTCTTTTATACGTATCTCCCTTTATCTCTTGTAAGGTTGCCACCTGGGTTCTCAGTGACTACTTGGGAATTAAAACCAGACCCCGCCTTCTTTCCTCGAGGTCTGATTACAGACTCCCCATGTTTGGGGATTAGTCGTGATCTTTTATTCAGTCTACCACCATCGCACTGTGATTAGCTGCTCAGGAGAGTGTAGTGAAGGTTGGACTACCCCGGTAACCAGTCAGGTATGGGTAGGTGAACAGCTCTCGTTTCCCCGGACAGGTGAAGAAACTGCAGTCTATCCTAAAACCCATGATGCTTCGGCGGCTGAAAGATGACGTGGAAAAGAACCTTGCCCCCAAACAAGAGACTATCATTGAAGTAGAGCTGACTAATATCCAGAAAAAATACTACCGCGCCATCTTGGAGAAGAACTTTTCCTTCCTGACCAAGGGGGCAAATCAGCACAACATGCCCAATCTCATCAACACCATGATGGAGCTGAGAAAGTGCTGCAACCATCCTTACCTGATCAACGGTGAGTCCGGGAAGCAGGCGGCCGCTCGGGCCTGCTGTGGCCTCGGCCAAAAACCCATGATAACCACCAGTCCTGCCTGCATATTGAGTTCATTCAGTGTGAGGATGTGCGGGTTCTCACCTTCTTCCGGCGTATGAAGCTGAGTGTCAGAGAGGTGGGCGGATCTGGGTCAGCCATCTCGTAGTCAGTGCGCAGAGCTCAGCTCTCGACCAGCTCTCTGCCGTCAGAAGACCAGTCTGCTGCCGTTTGTTGACCTGCAGCCTGGCCCACACCGTGCCCTTCGGGACAGGGAGTTGTATTACTTAGCTGAATAAATGATCATGATGCAATCCATAGGTAAATTAACAGTTAACTGTAGTAACCAGAGAACATGGCAGAAGCTTTTTTTTTTTTTTTTTAAGATTTTATTTATTTATTTGACAGATCACAAGTCGGCAGAGAGGCAGGCAGAGGGGGGGGGGGGGAAGCAGGCTCCCCGCCTAGCAGAGAGCCCGATGCGGGACTCGATCCTAGGACCCGGAGATCATGACCCGAGCCGAAGGCAGCGGCTTAACCCACCGAGCCACCCAGGCGCCCCCGTCAGAAGCTTTTTTGATGATAAAGCTTTCTGATAAAATTTTAACTCAGAATGGGGCTTGGATTCACTATTAGCTAGATTTTATGATGTCAACAGTATGTCTTTTTGTTGCCTTTCTGTGGAGGTTTCTTTACTTGAATGAGTCAGCTTGGTATCTCCAGTTCTTCCTCTACCTGGTAAGGTTTCCCAGGAAGGCAGAGCACTTGTGTTCTCTGCACGATGGCCCCACTCCCACCGCAGAGTCCTCTGCTGAGGGCACGGACCAGGTGTGCATACACCGTGTCGCCTCGACGGACTGTTGGTCTGGATCTAGCAGTTCACTATAATTCTTTTTTCAGGATCTGTAAAGCAGAGAGCAACTTTTACCCTCAGAGTTTGTTCAAGGAATAGTTTTGTTGCATTCCTTTTCAGGGGCAGAGGAGAAAATTCTGGAAGATTTCCGAAAAACCCACAGCCCTGATGCCCCTGACTTTCAGCTGCAGGCCATGATCCAAGCAGCAGGGAAGCTGGTGCTGATTGATAAGCTGCTCCCCAAGCTGATCGCAGGTGGTCACAAAGTCCTCATCTTCTCCCAGATGGTGCGCTGTCTCGATATCCTGGAAGATTATCTCATCCAGCGAAGGTGAGAGCTTGACTCAAAGCCATGCATCAGGTGCTGCGGGCAGTTCTCTCTTGGGTACCTTTTTGATTCATCTAAAAACTATGCTTTAACAACTAAACATTCAAACATGGAGAAGAGTTAAATCTGTGACCAAATAGGCCCAGTTTTAACTGCCTAATTTCTCGGGCTATGATATGGAGCCCTTGGTTTGCTTAAAAAGGAAATTCTCCATGTTTATTTGTATCCTCTTTAGTTGTAAGAAACAGAATTCAAAAGCATTAGAGAAAAGAAGGTTAAGAAAACAATGCATTTGCTTTTTTTTTCCCTTTCTTTTTTTCCCCCTTAATAACGATGAGAGAAATACATCCTGGAAAGCATCACTGTATCAAGTTGCTAAAAAAGTGCAAGCTGATAGTTCACAAAAAGAGAATTGGGGATACTTTACGTCCCTTGTTAGCAAACCCTCCAAGGTTTATGATACACTAGCTGTGGCATTCCGATCTGTGTTCTTGTTCATATTCCTATAAATTCCGTCACTCACGCAGGTGGAAAGTGTGTGATGTTATGTTATATGGGCTGTTGGGATTCTGTGTGGGCACTACGCTTGTTACTTTATACAGTGGGCCTTATGTTTCCAGTCGCTGGGATACATCAATGATCCCAAGATAATAAAGGGATTTTTAAGAATTTATGCAATGGTAAAAGACTTTTCAAGGTCATAGGAACTGTTAGCTTAGGCATTGCTAAGTTTAAAGGAAAGCTTTGGTTTCATAAAATAATCATAGCAAATCACAGTTGTTTTAAATATTCTGATCCTTAAAAATTCTGTTTGCTGTTGTAACATGTAATTTATAGAAGGAGTGTTAAAAGAAGTGACGTTCAATTATGGGATATGCTGATATTCAATGAAACATAAATAAATTTCCAAAACCAAATTAGACAATAAAAGACTTTTTCAGAGTCCTATAGTGAAAGTCTTTGGGTAGGGAATTCTTAGACTTACATAATTTTTTTCTTTGAGGAAGGTATAATGAGTAAATCAAAACTAGTTAAAGCAGTTTCATATTTTATAAGTTCCCTACAATTAGAAACCCACATTGCCAGAACACTTGCTTCTTATAAATACATCATCTTGCCCTTCAAAATATATAGAACTACTAGTTCACAGTTTGTTTTTTTAAAGAACCCTCACCAAATGAGCTACAGTGTAATTAACAGACTTCTACTAAGTACAAATCTCAGTGTAGCTCCTTTTTATCCTATTTGTCCTTATCATCTATTGCTTATTTTGTTTTCAGATATTTTAAGTATTAAATGTCTCTTGAAAGTACAGGCGTATGTAACCTCACCACTGTCTCCAGGCTCCCACTCACACTCAGGGGTGTGAGGTGTCTTTTTCATTTTGTGCAAACAAGCATTTAGTTTTGTTGTCCATTAGTTTATATTCTGCGTTCTACCTTATAGTTCACCTTTTTATTTAATATATCATGATCTTTTTTAACTCATTTTCTACAACATAATTTTGATGATTCTCTGTCTCATAGGTTGTTCCCCAGTTTTTCAGGATTTTAAGGAACTCTGTGGTTATCCCTTCAGGGTCATTGTGAATGTTCCCAGTTATTTCCTTAAGATAAATTTTGATGTACAGTTTTAAAAGCACTTGATACATATTTCCAAAACACCCTCTAGAAAGATATTGCTACTTTGATGTGATGCCTTTTAGCAGTGCTTTCCCCTCCACATACTCTGATCAGTAATGTTTTTGCCACTTAATCTTAGCTCATCCAATGAGCCAAAATTATGGTTTCTTGTTTTAAGTTGTATTTCTGAGTAATAATGAAAGTAAATATTTTCCGTATATATTAGCTATTTACAGTTTTGTGTGTGTGAACTGCTTATTCATGCTTTTCCTCCATTTTCTGTTGCTCTTTGCCTTTTTAATATAAGAATAACTTGTTTACTTAAGAATATAGCATAAATACTTCCCCAGTGTGGTTTTTGACTTTTTGTTTATGGGTATGGGTTTTGTTTATCTTTTTTTTAGAAGTTTCAAGTTTTGTAATAGTCAAAACTCGCATTCTTACAACAGCTTTAAATTAACTTAAATGCTTATTTATACTTAAATTTAAAGTTAAATGCGTAAACTAATAGGCTTAAAAAGGCTTCGCCTATTCCTGAACCGCACACTCATCTAAATATTCCTAAGTATTTTCTTTACACTTTTTTTTGTGGTTTCTTCACCCTAGCTGCATCCAGCAGTGTTCTTCTGGCCTTAATATCCTCGTTAACTTTTCTCTTTTTAATTTAGTTTTTATTTCCAGCAAAGTTATACACGCACATACTTTAAAGAGCCAAACTGTTTTGTCAGACTTTTGAGAAAGCGCCTTTCTGGATAGCACCCTTCCCTCCCAGCCCCAGAAACTCTTACTTTAAATTCTTTTTATGCTGTTTCTTTGAGTACTTATAGCCATACCTAAATAATGTTAGCAGTTGTAATTTCTTGATGATTTGTAGTTTTCGGTATTACCTGTTCCCAGTGTGGGAGACGAGCACAGTCTTCTCTCCTTGCCCCCGTCACTGCCGCATGACTTGGGCAGATACTGAGCGACAGCCCAGCCGTCTAGTGTGCTGTTTATGATCTTTTTTCTACCTTTTTTTTTTTTTAAAGATTTTTTATTTATTTGACAGAGAGAAATCACAAGTAGTCGGAGAGGCAGGCAGAGAGAGAGAGAGGGAAGCAGGCTCCCCGCCGAGCAGAGAGCCCGATGCGGGACTCGATCCCAGGACCCTGAGATCATGACCTGAGCCGAAGGCAGCGGCTTAACCCACTGAGCCACCCAGGCGCCCCAATTTTTTCTACCTTTTTAAACTAAAAATTATCTTTTTATTTGATTGCCTGGTTTTCTTTTTCTATTTCCTTATTACAATTTCAGCTCCCAAACATATCCTGGTTGTCTCCATCTCCGCAGTGTCTGCTGAGGGCCTCCCCTCCCGCACGGGCCCTCCCCTTCCACATGCTTCCCCTTGCGCGTACCCGCTGCCACCTCCCCCTGCCTTCATCACGCTGGCAGGTGTCTTCCCTTCCCATTTGGATGAAATCTCCGTGGTAGATTCCATGGATGGCTTCAGGGAGCTTCTGAAGAAGGTAGATGATAAGGGAATGTGGACAGTCCCTGGAATGTTTTCAGGCCGCTTTCCTTGAGTAACAGTCTGGCTGGGTTTGGGAGTCTAGGCTAGGAATAATTTCCCCACAGAATTTAAAGGATTTGGCCCACTGTCATCTAGCTTCCATGGTTGCTGCTTAGAAGTTCAAAGCCCTTGTGCTTCGTGGTCTGAGCATGTGACATGTTTTTCTGTTCAGAAGCTTTGATTTTTCCTCTTTTTCCCAGTGCTGTGGAATTCTGCACGGAACTGTCCTTTGTATGGGATCCATTAAACTTGATACTGAGCAGGTCTTTCTCATCTGAAATCGGAGTTCCTTCAGTTCTGGGGAATTTGTATTTTATGTTCCATTTAAAAACTTCTTGTTCTGTTTTCTCTTTGTGGATCTCCTGTTGTTTATATGTCAGACCTTCTGGACCAGTCACCTGATTTTCTTTCCTTACCATCTCACTGTGTTTTGCTACACCTCTGGTGGAATTCTTTCTTGTACTCTGTCCTCCCTCTTTAACCGCTCAGTTTTCATTATGTAATTATATTTTCAATTTCCTAGAACATTTCTTCTCTAAATTTTCAATTTTCATAGCATTTAACTGATTGTTTCACAGATGCATTGTCTGCCTTTCTGAGATATCATTATAGAGGGTTGTTTGGTGGTGGTTGTTTTTTAGTCTTCCTACAGTGTCTGTTTTCTCCAAGTCAGATTTTTTTTTCTTTTCGTTCGTTTGCGTCCCCTTCACGGTAGGACTCTAGGTTTGCGTTTTTTCTCCTTTGAGCCCTTTTAATATTACTCCACTGTGTTCTGGCCCCACGGTTTCTGACAAGAAGGTCTGCTGGCATTTATGTCCCTCTTTCTCCTGTACGTAATCTGTTGTTTTACTATGATTTTATCTTAAATCATTTGACTGTGATGTGTGGCCTTCGCCCTGTGCAGATTTCAGTGAGCTGCTTAAATTTGTACGTGTTTATGTTTCATCCAGCTCTGGAGGGCTTGGTCGGTATTCCTTCAGGTTCTTTTTCCCTTTTGCCCCATTGTTTTATTTCTTTGTGAGCCTCCAATCACCTGTATGTTTGACCTTCTCTTATGGTTCCACTTTCCATAAGCTCTGTTTTTCTATTTGTCTCAGTCTGTTTTTTCTGTCTTCCGGCACCCTGACTCTCTTCTCAAGTCATTTCTGCCCTGCTTATTACTACACCCCTTCAGTGCTTTCCGTATTTTAAAGCTTGTATTCTAGTTCTAAGCTTTCTACGTGTTTCTTACCTTCAGGTTCCTTTGCTGTGATGTCCTGTCTTTTCTTTATTACATACATTCCTTCACTGAGCGTAATTATAATAGCTGCTTTAATTATAACATTTTAGATGTGACACCTGTTGATTGTCTTTTTCCTTAATAATGGGTCACATTTCTCCTGTTTCTTCACACAATTTCATTGCATAATTTTGGGGTTTCCCTAGAACATAGTCAATATTTTGTTGTGGACGTTCAGGATTCTGTTCTGCTGCTGCAAAGAGAGTGAGTTTTATTTGGAGGCAGTTAACTAGGTGAGATTCTGCGTGCTCTTCCTGTCGGTGTCTGGTCAGCAGCAGCTCTGGCCTGAGCTGAGGCAGCCTTCAGTCATGTGCGAGTGGGAGACGTCAGCCTGTCTTCGGTAGAGTCTAGAGCCACAGTTTGGGGTGTACCGTCTCTGTGTCTCTGCTTTCTGTAGATCCCTTCTCCCTGCTGGCAGTCCTGGTTGCCCCAGACTCCTTCCTCTGGTGCGTCTGGTCCAAAAGACAGCAGCTGTTTATCCGAAAGGCAGCTGCCCTGTACCTCTGCGGCCGTGACAGTGGCGTCCCCTCTGGCTGGAACTGTACGTGTCTGGTCCTCCCCAAAATCAGCTTTCTTGCCTCAACTCTCCAGTGCCCTGAGATTCGTTTTTCTCTTCATTCATGGCTTTTTTTGGTTTTTGGTTTTTGGTTTTTTGTGTTTTGTCCATTTGTGGTTGTTACTTGCTAGAGGGCTGGCATGTGAGGACCTGCCCACTCCATCCCTGAAGCAGAGCCCCCGGGACTCGGGTCAGAGGCTTCCTTCCTGTGCGTGAACACTGTCCGTGTAGCTGGACCACCCGTGTCTGTATGTCAGGACGTCTCTCCCTCTCTTCTGCATAGAGGATGGGAACTTGATTGTACTGGGAGCCGATTGTGGGGAAGCGCTGGAGAGAAATAGCTGTGGTTAGTATCTCATGGGGTAGAGCACAGTACAGGTCTTCTGTTTCTACCCTCTTCGAGGCTGGGGTGGGGGAATCTATAGGCTGGTACTTGACCTTCAGCCAGTTCCTCTGTTTCAGACTCTTTGCATCCCCATTTTCAGGATTACCTGGTACCACCAATGCCTGATCCTTTTGGATATTCTGCAGTATTGAATTAAGTTATTTCTTTCTCTCTGTCTTTCTTTTAATTTTTAAGTAGGCTTCATGCCTGGCATGGAGCCCAATACGGGGCTTGAACTCACAACCCTGAGATTAAGTCAGATGCTTAACCAACCAAGCTACCAAAGCACCCCTTGAATTAATACGTTTTTCTCACCTGAGAATCTTTAATTGGATTTCTTTGATTGCCTTTTATTTTACATTTCAGTCTGTAGTCTTTCTGCAATTTTGGCACATGTTATATATAATGGGGATCTAATTTATTTCCAAATGTGTCTGATTTTTTATTAGATAGTACATCTTTTCCTCCATTCATATAAAACAATGTCCATGAAATATACTTATTATCTATGTTGGTGTGTGTTTAACCTTTGTCTTCTTTTGATCAGTATTTCTATTCCTTTGCTCATATTATTGAGGATAAACTTCAGAATTATTCTTTTTTAATCTCTCCCTGACTGTAGTCCCTGACTACAGAAAAAAATACGTGCGTATACACACATATGCATATTTGTATTTATACATACATATATCCATTTGTTGGGATTTTGATGGGCTTTTTCACATTTAGTAGGACATCTTTGCCAAACTGAAGAACCTCATATATTTACTGCACATATTCAGGTCTTTTACATACACTGTTGCCTCAGTAAACTCTTATGAAGTACCTGCTTGGGCCTTGAACCTTGTAGGCATTAGGGACACGGTGAGCAAGGCAGCATGGGACCTAGAGTCATGTTCCGAGTCCAGCATAGTTCTCACTCTGAGCCTAATCCTGAGTATTCTGTCTGGGTCTGGCTGTTGTGAGTGGGATTTTATTTGTTTAATTCTTTATGTTTCCCAGCTAGTTATTGCTGAGAGATGAAAAAGCTTTCATTTCCCTTCAGGCCTTCTGAGGTCAGCATTTCCTGTTGTGCCAAAAGCGTGTCACCGCCTCCCTCCCCAAAACAAAGCACACAGGTTTTCCAGACTGCCACCTGCTTCTTGTTGAAATTTGACAGTGACTGAGAATTACAGTTTGATGAGCCACATAAACTCCCTGGGACTTTGTTCAAAATGTAGTTGACGCAGAGGGTTAATTGCTGCACTGATGTGTGGTGTGGAGAATTTTTTGATGTCTGATTTCTTCATTCAGACTTACTAGCCCTCAAGATTTTCTTTGTTCTCGAGCCTTGTTGCCTCTCCAGCTGTCAGTTTGGTTTTGTTCCCGTTTAATTTCATGCCATATTCTCATACCGGGGTGAGGGCATAGCCAAGGGATTTGGCTCAGAAAGGAGGGGGTGAGGAACAGTTTAAAAGAACTCACATAATGGGATGGATTTTTAGTTTTGTGTTCTTTGAGAGCACTCCCTCAAAACTGAACAAGTAATAGAAATGAGAATTAATGCTTCAGTCATCCTGCAGTTTCTATAACTGGTGTTGTATCATAGCTGGCAAAACCCTCTAATTGTATGGGAACTTTTTCCCTGGGTTGAGCTCTAGCATCACTATTCATCGATTTCTCCTCCTCCCTAAAGCTGTGCTGATTCCCTGCCCCCCTCGAGCCGTGGGCATCCAGCTCCTGTGTGATGGCTGCTGGGTCCTCTGCGCCTTTAGCATTACTTGTTCGCACGGGTGATGGTGGGGGTGGTGGCATCTCCTGTTTAATGGAATCTCAGCCTTGTCCCCTGACTCCAAGTCCTGTGCTGCTTCCATGCCATCACCCACGTGCCCAAACTCCTGAGTGCCCAGTACAGACCTCAGTGTACTGGCTTACCAGAACCGTGTCGGTGCCTATCGTTTTTTCCAGCTTCCACTAGACTGACAGCTTCCGAAATTTACTGATGTCTCTTATTTATCTTTAGTTTTCTCTTAAGTGTTTAGGGGAGTCTTTCCATCCTCCTACATTGAAGTGTAGGGTACAATATGGAGGCCGTACAGCAGACTGGCTAAGAATGTGAACTTGAAGTCAGATGGGTCTCAGTTTAATTCACTCACCTACTCGGTGGCTGGGCAAGTTAGTTTGCTTGTGGGGCTTTTGTTTCTGGTTTTGAGGCTTCCTCGAATGTACAGTGGCGATAACAATAAAACCAGCCTGTAGAGCCATCATGAGATGGAACTGGGATGGTGCATATCAAGCGTGTCTCACAGTGCCTGGCACAGAGCTTGACTCCGAAGAGCTTGCTGCTGATGTTACTGCTGTGGCTCTTGGTAATGCTAATGACCATTGTCTCTAACTACCCTTCTGGTTTTATGGAATCCAGACATACAGCCCTTCACTCATGTCTCCTGACCCAAGTTCATTCTAGTCTCCTTTCTAAGTCACTGCCTCCTGGTTTACGTGCTACATAGTCCCACGTTATTATGCTTCAGCTTATTGCATTAAAAAAAGAAGAAAAAGGGGAAATCTACACCTGTAATTCCAGGTGTTGATGCACTGTGGCCTTATAAAAGACAGTGTTTTCAGACTTGGTTCTTGGCTTTGCACGTGTCCCTTTTGAGCCTGAGTTGGTCTTGTTTCTCTCCATGTTATATCCTTGGATGGTTTCTTTACATGGATTTTCCTTTTTCTCGAGAAAGTCAGGATTATATTGCCATACTCTGTTTTCTAGAGCCATTCGCTCAGAGTCATCTACCCTTAGGGTGTCTGTCCTTATTCTCTTACCAGTTATTTATCTGAAGTCTTAGGAATCTGATTTCCCAAACTGGGCTGCTGGTAAGGTTTTTGTCAGGATCCATGTTCTTGACTGCCGTTGGGTCCAGGACGACTTGGTCCTTTACTCACAATGTTCCTTTTAGTTCTACTTTACCAACCAGTTCCTGCGTGGTGGTCAGATTGGGCCGAGGGTAACATCCCCTTATGAATTTATTCATTGTTAGGGTAAATAAGGAAATAGATGTTAGCAGCTGTCTGCATTGCTACTCTGTTTCAATTCTGTATTAATCACATGATTCCTTGATAAAGATACCGTCTGTGTACTTCAGTTGAATGGACAGATAGTAATACGTTCCCATAGCAGTTTTAGTTTTATTCTTCATTTTACCCTGTCCCCCCATCATGCTTTTCCCCCTTGTTTCCACACAGGTATGTGCCTTCTTAATGATAGTCCGCTTCATTTCCCCATTTTATTTCCCTCTAAAAAGTCCTCAGTTGTTGTCCCCCTGCCCCCAACACAGCTCAGAAACCTTCCTGTGGTTTCTGCACATGGCAGTGTGCTGCCGGGAGAACTGATGGGCCCGAAATGACCAGCCCAGGTGCACAAGGCCTGCGTGTGGGTGCGGTCTGCTTACCGTTTTCACGGCACCCCAGAGCAGCTACACACTGACTTGAACTTCGAGTCCTTGTTTAAGAGCAGTACTTCAAGTAGATGTTTGAGGCTCTTACTTGCTTTTCCTGGTCTTATGATTAGATTCAGTACAAGTAATAACTGGGAAATACTGGAGATTAAGTTGCTCATGCTATGGGTTCGTGGCTGTTATTTTTGGTTTGGTTTGGTTTTTTGTTTGCTTGTCTTTGGGGGGTGGGGCACGTTTTACAGTGCAGTCTTAGGCGCCTGCCCTGCTGCCCGTGTGGACGGGGGGGGATTCCTCACAGACCGCTGTCGGTTGGTCCAGATTTAGAAGTGAGGGAGGTAAGGCTGCGGGTCAACAGCTTCCTGAGTTGTTTGCTGCTCTCCATTGAAGTATGATTAACACCTGGGCTTTCGTTCGTTTGGGTCCCCTCAGATACACCTATGAGCGAATTGATGGGCGAGTACGGGGAAACCTGCGCCAGGCAGCCATCGACCGGTTCTGTAAGCCAGACTCAGACCGCTTTGTCTTTCTTCTGTGCACCAGAGCGGGAGGCCTGGGCATCAATCTCACAGCCGCCGATACCTGCATCATATTTGATTCAGACTGGAACCCACAAAATGACTTGCAGGTAACCACTAGGATGATTGCTGTTTGCCTTAGCTGCCCCTGGGTCTGAGAACATCCCCACGGGGCCGGCTTGCTGTAGAGCCTCTGCCCTCCTCGCACTGTGCTGTCAGCAGGACGGCAGGCTTAGGGCCTCGGGCAGGGGTCAACTGAATGAAAGTCAGTGTTGGCCTTTCCCACTAATCAGGGAGTGGCTCTTTCATTTTGCTTTAAGCCAAATAGTTTTTCACAGTGATAGCCTCCAAATATAGAATAAAACTACTGTTTATTTTTATTATCCGACATAAAAATATTAAGCCTAACTAGTTCTCTAATTCTCGATAATACAGAGTGATTCAGGCATTTTCACTGGTTGGTTTCTTAGATGGTCATATGTCCTGTGTAGTGAAGGAGACAGATAACCCAGAATTCCATTGCATGGCCCGGAAGACAGGCACCCGCCCTCTTCCATTTGCTCTCAACTCCGTGCTGCATGCCAGAGTTTATGTGTGCCCAGTCGAGAGAATTTGCTGACATGTTTTTTAGTTTTAACCAAATTAAATAATTGGTGGCTTTAAGATTATTGTAAAGATTAGAGTTAATACAGTTTTTAAAATAAGCATAAACAAGCAAGAAAATGACAGAGCTAACAGTTCTCCGGGTCAGAGTCCTCCATCTGCCCTGCTTCACAGTAATGGCATTCTGGCCACATTTGACACTATGTCAGCCAGAAAGATTCTGACTTGTCAAAAATATGATTTCTAGATTGACATCCGTTTTCATGAATGATGAACTCACCCTAAGTATATATTGTGTCATGGGATATTTGCCAATACTAGGATTATGGGTGTGTAGTGGGGAGGGGGTGGGTAGCTCAAAACCTTTTCCATGATACAGGGGGTTGATGAAAGACGTTTAGAGGCTGCTGTGTCACAAACCTGAAGGAGATTTCCCCCCCAGGGGGCCCTGTGAGGGAGGCAAGCCAAGCAGAGGAGCTCAGCTGGGGGCGTTTGAGCTGCTGCCTGGCCCGCCACTTCACACAGTCGTTCTGCTTTGCCTTTTTCATTTAATGAGTTTCTAAATAAGATTTTATTTGAAGAAAGCAGTCTACTAGTTGAAAAAATGGCAGTAATTAAATTATTAAGTTGGTGACAGTTGGCTAAAATTCAAGGGGTAAAAATCATTTGTAAAACAAACTGTGCAGCACTGTGTTGGGTGTCCAGCTTCAGAGAAAATCAGTGGACACGACTAGTTCCCCGTCGGGCCTCTCTACTGGTGAAGGGATATTTGGGTCAAAGGTGAGTTGCTAGATATAATAAATAGCCACTTTTTAAAAGCGTAATGTACTTAACACTGGCTTAAAAATAAGCAAAAACTAACATTTGATTAGGTAACTAGCAAGAACCTAATTAGGATAGTGTTATTGACCACGTGGTGGGAAGCTATCACCTGTTGGCAAGCTGGTTTGAAGTAGTTTGATTGGAATACAGCCACACCCAAACACGTGCCCTGTCCTGTTATGGTGGCAGAGTTGACTATCACAAGAGACCATAGCCCACAACATCTAAAATATTTACTGACAGATGCTCCCTTAAGTCTTTGCCAAACCTGTGAAGCTCTGTGCTCCTTTGCCGTGCTCCCCTGACTATGAGCCTGGGTACCTGGGAGATTGATGGGATGAGATGCCGAAATGAGATGGCCCATTTGAGCCCATGATGGCAAGGCATGCCTGGAGGAATTTCCAGGGTGGAAATCGGAAGCATGTATCTGATATCTGGAGGCAGGTCATGGTCACGACAAGGACTTGGGGATCACCACGCTTCACCTGGTGAAATCCTGGACATGACCAGTTGTGATTAGGTGCCCGTGCCAAGAGATGGATCTGGCAAGGGTGAGAGTGGTGGAGCCTGGTGGGGAAGGCGAAGTCATCCGAGGTGATTGCTCTGTATGCATAGCAGCCAGAGAGGGTGGGTGGGGCTCTCCGGAATCGGGGTCTGGGGAGAAGGAAGAAGCTTTGTAAAAGCTGTTTTTAATGTCCACTGCTGGGGAGCTGGCACAAGATGAATAAAAGGAATAGCAGCAAAGTCGGACGGAAATTGGACTGTGTGAAGCGTTTAGTCTGCGGAGTCAGTTTCTCGAACTTGCCGTAATGCTCAGCTTTGGTGGAGGAACAAAGACCACCACCACCCTGGGCCATCCAGGGTGGGAACTTGAACCAGAAATGTGGCAGAAGGTAAATGAGTGAGGGTGGCAGTGGCAGTCCTGGGTCCAAGCTAGAGGGAAAATTCCTCAACTCGTGGCCCCCAGACTCTCCACTGAGTCTTCTAGATCTCCTGCCTTTTGCTCTATTGTTATTGTTGTTGTTTTTATGTAAAGGTTTTATAGCTTAGAGGGAACTGTCCCCGTTTTTTTGAAATGTCAGCCAGACTGGGTAGAAATGAAAGAATTGGGAAGAGTAATGTTAGGGCAAGGAAGTCAGATCAGTGCAGTGTTAATGGGGAGTGGGATTTGTGGGCTGTGAAGAGGACATGATAGAGAAAGGACAGTGTGGTTCTGAGTCACCCACAGAGACGGAGCAAGGTTGTGTACTTGTTTGGCCTGGGGAGGAGCGTGAGGCTGTCCCCAGAACTGTGCACGTTCAGTGCGCATGCTCTCCCTGCCACATATCTCGTGCCGTGTGCGGTAAATACAATGTGGGGGAGAGAATCTGGACAATGGGACCATGAGACCATCGTGTGGTCCCCAGCACTTCAGCTAAGTTCAGCTGTGAACATCAGCAAAATGCATTCCTAACCCTAATAGAAAACTTAACCGGACTGTTCCCTGGTACTATCCTTTAGTTACATCACGTTTACTTACACATAGTTGTTCACACGTATGTGCAAAATCTAATATTTTCCGTAAAACGAGTGAAAGCTTTCAGTCATCCGTATTCTCTATGGTTATTAAAGAACCACAATTCTTGCTCTGATAGAAGATGATTGTATTTCTTTTGGAAGGTGGCCTTGGCACAGAACATTTATCTGTGGGTGGATTGAGGTGTGTTCTGCCTAATGTAAATATCAGAGCCCCAGAAAAAAGAATCTCATTATGAACAGGGTCTTACGCCCTACCCTAGTGGGATTTCAGCAATGCTCCAGAGGCCTCAGTTCAGATGATAGAAGATGTGAGTGTTCACTCTGGTCTCAGACAGCCTGGAAAGATCTGGTACAGTCCATGGATATCCCCAGGGAGGCCCGCATGGGCAAGCAGTGCCAGTGCTGGGAAGCTGTTTCTTGACTGATTGAAGGCAGACCCTCTCAGGGCCTTGAAAGTGAACCCAATCTGATTAGGGGAGGCTGGGCTCAGCTAAGTAGGCCTGAGTCCCTGAGGCAGGTCTGCAGGCAAAAGCTTCCATGGCTGGCGAACATAGCTCCTTTCTCTGAGAGCTCAGCTGAAAGTCAGACAGCACTGTTACACCTTTTCTGGTGCTTTTTCACTATTGTTACTGTTAAACACTGTTGTCATTTTTATGTAAAGGTTTTGTAGCTTAGAGGCAGCTGTCCTTTGTTTTTTGAAATGTCAGTGCAGATTCATCATTTTCTTCTGATCGTATGGCTGGGATTTTCTGTGCTTTGAGGATAGAATTAGGCTTAGGAATCACTAAGTGTTTTTATTTTTTTTAATCTAGGTCTTCATAAAACAAATGACATCAGGTGTCTTACGCTCCTTCCTTTGGTCTCGTTAGAGCCTGAGGACTCCAGTAAATTCTGTCCCTCTTTCATGCCCAGATCTGAGCCATTTAAGAAATAGACACAGCAGGGGATCAGAGGATGATCTGTAGGGGCGCCTCGGTGGCTCATTTGGTTGAGTGTCCAACTCTTGATTTTGACTCGGGTCGTGATCTGAGGGTCATGAGATATGTTGGGCTCCACAGTCAGTGCAGAGTCTGCTTGAGATCTTTCTCTCCCTCCCTTTCTTGCTAAAATAAATAAGTAAATAAAATCCTTAAAAAAAAAAATATCAGCTCTAATCACCTGTGAAGGTGGATTAGATGACACAGCTTGACCTGTTGCCAGAATGAGGCTCTCTCAGACTCCTGTACTTACACACCCTCCCTGTAAGGTTGACCGGACCCACAGTGAGCTGCTGGCGGCTGTCTGTGGACAGAGGCTGCACCCTCTCACCCCAAGGTTGACCGGACCCACAGAGAGAGCTGCTGGCGGCCATCTGCGGACAGAGGCCACCCCCCTCACTCCAAGGCTGACCTGACCCACAGAGAGATGCTGGCAGCTATCTGGGGACAGAGGCCACCCCCCAACCCCAAGACTGACCCGACCCACAGAGAGCTGCTGGCAGCCGTCGGTGGACAGAGGCTGCCACTGATCAGGGCTATGGCTGATAGAAGAGCGTCTGCACTCCTCAAGAGAGGAGGGGAAGGGGCAAGAACGGTTTCACTGATCAGCCCATCTCCTCCATTTTGGAAGACGGACAGGGAGAAGGAGGGTTGAGAGCAGACACTTCCTCTGGAAGCACAAAGATGGGGACCTAGGACTTCTGCTCTGTGAGCCTGGCAGCACTTCCCTCCCACAGCTCCCTGTCCTCCCTTCCAGAACAGTGAAGTTTATTAGGATCTAGGATAGGAGCCAGGCACTACTCAGGGATAAAGAGAGAATCGGGGGCACCGAAGGACCGCACCTGTCTCAGAGGTGAACCAACTCAAGGTCCCTTTAACAGGCACATCTTCCCTAGAGGTAGCCGGTAAATGCCACATCTTCCCTCAGATCTTGAATGTGTCTGTGTTAACTTCAGTGCATATAAGACAATCAAGAGCGTAAGTTCACCCTTTCTCCCCTTCATTCGGGAGGCACAGCTGTGAGCCAGTTCTGGTACGTCAGGTTTCCCAGAGCACCAAGGTAAAGAAATAGTAAAGGTATTGACTGTAGCCCGAGCATGAAAACGAGCAGTGAAAAGCGGGTTTCTGTTCTTCTGGTTTGCAGGAAGCCAGCAGTATTGCTAGCTGTGAGGGCAGAGACCGGCCTTCTGGGAGTAGTAGGGTACCATGCGTCCCCTCACAGAGGCCACCAGCACCTTGCTTTCTTATGGCCCTCTGACACCTCAGATGCTCCTCTGGGAACTTTTTGGTCTTTTGGACCAGAGTTCCTAAGGGCCGGACGGGGTCAGGGGTCACCGTGGTAGGGCCGGACGTGGTAGGGCCTGTCCCTCCTGTGGATGAGGTCCCTGGAAGGAGGGTTCAGAAAGCATGGGAGCAGAGCTGCTGGAAGAGGGCACAGCTCCAGGGGAGTGTGACAGCTGCCTGTCCACAGCATTTGGGAAGGGAGAGGGAATCCCCCCCTGAGGAGCGAGAGCCCTTTCCACGGTCCGTTCCCAGGGGCCTGATGCCCTGCTCCAAGAAGGGAAACTTGGCGGTCTCCTCGGCCTCTTCCTCCATGGCCGCGCGTTGCCGGCACCGACCCTGTTAACAGTATGTAGGCCTGGACCTCGGAGGGCTAGACTCCACTGGCGTTGCTTTTCTTTGCTGGAAAAAAGTTGGGAATTTGTGGATGTTCTGTTACATGTTCTATGCATTCAGTATTTGCCGAACACCGGGGCATGCCAGGAGCTGTTCATAGGGCTGGAGACACAGCAGTGAGCAAGACCAGTGGTTAGTGCTCTCGTGGGGCTTTCGTTTCCGTGGGCCGACAAGGAAAACTAGATGAGCTAGTTGCAGATCGCCATCCTCGTTACAAAGAAGCTAAACAAACTCAAAGGATGAGAATGGTGGCGGTCAGTGCCCTGTCCTAGAGTGTGGTCTAGGAAGCTTTCTTTTAAGAAGGTGACATCTGAGCAGAGACCCAAGTGAGGGGTAGCATCCAAATCTGAGATCAGAAGGAAGAATGTTCCAGACCAAGGGAACAAAGGGTGGGAACAAGCATAGGTGGCGCCCCTGGGGCAGCTGGAGAGGGCCCTGAGGACGCACCACAGGCTGCAGGTAGTGAGTCCTGCCTCTCCTTCCAACGTCCTCCCCTTGTCACTCCCCACTTTTTTGGCTGCCCTGAAGCACCCTTTCCCCATGCTACTCACGCTTTTCTCCTGTGCTCAGCCTGCTCTTGGCTGACTTCTTGACCCCTTTAGTGAGCCCTAGACAGAAGCCAGGCCCTGGGGAGACAGCAGTGCTCAGGACTTCGGGTGATAAACTGAGTCACGCAGTAGAAATGGAGAGGGCAGGTATCTGTGCTATTTCCCAAAAATGTTTACATTTTAAGAGAGGATCATGCCTTTCCCAAAGGAACAGATTTGGAGCCAGAAACTTCTACTCCAAAGCAGGCCTGCAGAAGAGATGGTTAAGGGAGGACAGCGCCCAGCCCACCCTGGCTCCTGCTGCGGGGAGAGCCGCTGCCGTCCTTTGCAACAATAGTTGGCCAGTGGATGCAGACTTTTAGAGTGCCAGGAGAGATGTAAAATTGCTGGGCCTGAAATAAAATATTAGGGCAAAGAAGGTGGGCCTGGGAAGCCATGCCAGCACGCTAGCATGGGGTCGGGCTCAGGCCGCTGTTTTTGTGTTCTCTGAGACGCAGATGTTCACTGAGGACTAAGTAGCATTGTAAATAAAGTATTAGAGAAAACGTATTTTTAAAATGTAGGTCATGATTTGAAAAAGTAGATCAGGGTCAGAAGAGGAGTCAACATTATGCTTGGTTCTTTGTACGAGCTCTTTAATTGTTAGGTGATCATACAAGGTTATGCCACATTCTGGATTTGGAATCGACAACAGCTAAGTCACGGGCTGGTACCGGTTTGAAATCTATTGCTGTTCAGTTCAGCTGCTCCCCGGACTTCTTCCCGTTGCGGTCACTGGGATCTGTGCCTGGTTGTTTGTTTCTAATTTTCTGAACGTCACTGCTTGTTTCTGGTAGGCCTGTCTTTGTTCACTTCGAACGTATTAAATCGTAAAGAACAAACCGTGAGTCGGCACATCATGCGGGAAAGCACGAGAGCTCCCCGCCCTGTCCTTGGGGGCGGAGGTTCTGTGCCGTCGTGTTTGCACGTCATCTCAGCTGCTGCCCTGGTTCTGAGCGCTCCTCCATTTACCACGTTGTTTTGTGTGTGAGTTCTGGTTAGGGAATTGAGGACTGCCATGGGGGGTTAACCGTGAAAGGATGAGTATCTTAAATGTGACAAGACTCATCCTCTTATCTTTCAGGTAAGTCCTCTTGGGAGAGCATATATGTATCTTCTGGGGTCATTCAGCTGCTTGTGACAGTGTCCCCCACCCCCCAAAACAGGTATGATTTTCTCCATTAACAAGGAATCTAGAGATGGGTAGTCCAAGGTAAAGTGGATTTAAGGTATCATCAGAGCCCTGCATTCCTTCTGTCTTTCTGCTCCAGCATCCTCAGGGAATGCAAATTATATCCTACGTTCCGAGATGGATACTGCAGGAAGGATAGGGAAGGAGCTTGTGATGCATTCCTCGGGGGAGCGGATGTTTCCCAGAATCCCCATCGACTTCTGCTGCATCTTACTGTCCAGGGTGTTCCTCATCATCCCGGGGAGGCTGGAGATGGTTTCTGGTGGACACGCTGCTGCCCTCTGCAAGGATCAGGGTTTTGGGAGTGAGCTATAAAGGGAGTGTGGATACCAGGAAGGTAGTTAGTGGTGTGTGCAGCACTCCTGTATCCGACCTGTGCTCAGAACATTTCTTAAACTCCCTCTTGTAATTTATCTTCAACATCAGATGAACCAGAGAAAGAAAATCAGTGTCCCTACTTGTGGCCACATATTAATATTGCTTTACATGTCCCATGTGCCATATTATTACCTTGTTCCCTCCCATCAAATCTTCTAATAGATCTGCTGCCACTAAAGATACTGAAAGGAGATGTGACAACTAATTATAATAGCCAAAGGCTTAACAACTTAGCTGTCTAGCAATAGAAGACTGATTGACTAAGCCATGGTATTTTCAACTTTGATAAAAGAATGAGGAATGTGTCTCGTCTCTTGAGTATATTTTTGGGTGGGGGGGAGATAAGGTGGAAAAAATATGTATAGCATGCTAGCGTTTATCTAAAAAAAGCTGTGTGTGTGTCTTGTCTCTTTCTGCCCTGCCTCCCAAAGGAAAGATAAAACAAACAAAAAACGCTTTATTTTTAAATTGTTGCCTATAGGGAGAGTGAGGGAACAGCATGGAGGTGACAGGGATAAAAGCTACTTTTTTCAAACATGCCTTTTTGTATATTTGACTGTGGAAGCACCCTGGGTATTTTATAACATTATAAAACAAAATTAACTTTTAAAAACTTTAGTGTCTGGGGTGCCTGGGTGGTTCAATCAGTTAAGCATGCGACTCTTGGTCTCAGCTCAGGTCTTGATTTCAGGGTGCTGAGTTGAGACTCTGTGCTGAGCTCCACACTGGGAGCGTTCAGAAAATTAGAAACAATTACAAAAAAAAAGTTAAAAAATTTTTATTCTGAAATCATTTTAAACTTTAAAAAAAGTTGCAGAATATTGCAGAGTTCTAGGACCCTTCACCAAGCTTTCCTTAATGTTAACATTTCATGTTATCATAGCCTACTTATTGAAACCAGAACATTAACATTGACACAATAATCTATAGACCATACTCATATTACTTCAGTTTCGTAGAAATGTTATTTTTCTGGTCAGGGATCCAATGCACGTTCTCCTATTTCCTTTAGAAATCCTGACTCCTTAGCCTCCTCCAGTTGCGACAGAGTCTGTCTTTCCTTATCTTTCATGACCTTGACACTTTTGAAGGGTTCTGACCAGCTGTCCTTCAGTTTGTGTCTGCCCAATGTTTTCTCATGATCGGATTTGAGGTTACGCATTTTCAGCAAGAATATCATAGAAGTGTACATGTCCTTCTCGGTGCATCATTTCGGGGGTATATAGGCTAATACATCTTATTGCTTGTGATGTTAACCTTGATTACTTGGTCAAGGTAGTATCTGCCAGGTTTTTTCACTGTAAAATAACTATTTTATTTTTACTTTGAAACTTAATTAGTATCTTGGGAGGGGATATCTTGAGACTCTGTAAATATCCTGTTTCTCACCATACTTTTGCCTGTTAATTTTAGCATCCATTAGTGGTTTTGCCTTCAACAGTTACTACCATGGGGTTTGGCGCCTCGTAATTTTCTATTTCCGTCATTTCCTTTACACTTATTAATTGGAATCCTATAGAGAACAGCTCCTTCTCCCTCTTTATTTCCTTATACCAGTATGGACTCATTTTATTTATGGCTTGTACTCTCTTACTCTCCTTATTTATTTTGTTGTTCATACTTGGTCACTAGGAGCTCCTTCCGGTTGGCTCCTGTGTCCTTTCGACCTGCCCTCATCAGTTTTTGAGCACTTCCTTTCTGGCCCCACAAGACGTTCAGGCTCCTGTTGCATTTTTCCTGCCACAGCCGTAAAATTGGCAGTTCTTCCAAGGATCACGGATTCCTTTCATGTAAGAATGGCATTTACGGGCACCTGGGTGGCTCAGTCAGCTAAGCGTCCGACCCAGGTCATGATCTCAGGGTCCTGGTATCAAGTCCCGTGTTGGGGTGGGTGTCCTGCTCAGTGGTGAGTCTGCTTATCTCCCTCCTCCTGCTCACTTGCTTGCTCTCAAATAAATAAATAAATCTTTAAAACAAACAAACAAAAAAAAAGGAATGGCATTTAGCCACCAAGATCTGGCTACTAGGGATGCCCATTGCTGCTAGCTTCTAGACTCTCTGAGCAGACAGAGCTAGGACATGCACGTACATGTACTTGACACAAGCACTTACATCACACATCTTTACTTCTTCCTATCTGTCTACCCTCAGTGGGTGCTGATTCCAGTCCAACAACACAGGATTCACTCCAGCCTTCCCCTCTTCCTTCTTTTTAACTCCTTTCTCTGTTTCTCTTTCTCCTTCAGTCTCATAATAACACAGTATATTTACTCATTTGTTCAATCCTAGTATGTACATAAACTCGTTGCAGAATTCCTAACCCATATTCTGTAAAATAAATAAATTTACCACCATACAATGGACTGTAGTAGTGGGTTGGTTTTTTTGTATGTTTGTCATTAGTCTTGCGGTATATAATCAAAATACCATTTTCCAAAGTTACTTGGTTTGGTTTTCTTCTTTCCCACTCCCTTCATTATGGTTAAATTAATGGGGGGGGGGATCAGTCCTTAAAATGCAGAAGCAAAATGAAACCATTGAATCTAGCTGTATATCAAGGGGACGGGGTGTAACCCCAAGGGAGAAATTATTTCAAATGTTTTATTTAATATTTTTGACATTTTCATTTTGATATAATTTCAGTTTGCAGATTCAGTATAGCCTTTATCCAGATTCACAAACTCTTTATATTTTGCCCCATTTGCTTCATAATTTTGCCCTCTCGCTCCCCTACCTCTCTGAGTACATAGGTAGACTTAAACAGATGTGTGCACGCACCGTTTTTGGTCTGAACCATTTGAGAGTAAGTTGACCCCCCTCAAGTACTCTAGTATGTATTTCCTAAGTACAAAGATATTCTCTTTTTTAACCACAGTTTTGTTCTCAGAATCAGGAAATAAGAAAACGGTCTTTAGTCCACAGTCTGTATTCAGATTTATCATTTATTTCAGTGTCTTTTATAGCCACTCTTCCCCAGCCTGAAGCCCGTCTAGTCCAGGAGCACCCATCACCTTACTGCCCACATCTTTAGTCTTCTTGAGTCAGAAGAGTTCCTCAGTCTTTCATTTTTTTTTTTTAACAACCCTATGTTTTTAAGGAGTGCAGGCCAGTTCTACATATTATCCCTCCTTCTGTGTTTCTTATTTCCTCAGGATTGGATTCGAGCTTAGTAACACCACTGAAGTTGATACATCCTTCTCAATATATCACATCAGGAGAAACATGATGTCTGTTTGTGTGTTAATAGGCACTTAGATATCTTAGTTAATGGGTATCTACCAGAGGTCTCCACTATAAAGTTGCTGTTTTTTCCTTTGAAACTAATAAGCAATTTTGGAGAGATACTTCAAGACTGTATAAATAAATATTTTTCTAAGCTTTGTTACTTGAACTCTTGTTAGTCATATTCTACTATAAGAAAGTTTTCCCTTTTTTCTCCCATTTATTTATGTCATCATGTACTCATGGGTTCTTTTTTCGTTCAGCGGGCTATATTGCACTACTGTGTTTATTTCGGTACTCAGATCATCCTGGACATAGCCAGTGGTGAACCTCTTCAGGCGGATGGTGTTGTCTGGGCATGTCTCCATTCTTCTTCGCCCACTTCCTCATGTTCCGGCACAATAGTATGTTTGGGGCTCGTCCTGTACTTTTTCTGCCTCCAACCCTGGGATTAACTACTTCTCTCACATACCTAGGTTTTGTCTTAATGGAGAATCTATTTAGAAACCAAGATCTGGGAGTGAGTTATGGCCTTTGCTATTGAGATACTGTTGCTCCTGGGTGCATTTGGTGGAGATACCTAGAATACAGACACTCAGAGAATATAAATGCACAAAGATACAAAATATGCATTCATTTGTATGTGTGTATATGCACATGTATAATAAACCTAGAAACACACATATATCCATATCTGTTTCTAGACCTGTACGTATGTGTATGTTTATATCCACACAGACACACACCCAGCCACGAGTTAATGCTGAAACCTCTCCAGATCCATTCTAATACCACAGTTACTCTAGGTTTTTTTTTTTTTTCTTTATGGATTTAGAACTTCCTTCTTCTACGAAAACCCTAATTACTATTTTCCTCAGTATATTTACCCATTTCCTCAAAGTTATATTACATAGAAAGTAGTTTCACCTTTTCTGACCCCACCACTGGGCAAAAAAAGAAACCTACCTGCCACTGTGTATTTAAAACACTGTAATTTGAGTGTACATACTTAGTGGGATATAACCCTGAGGGGAGGAAAACAAAAATCTTGCATTGTTTTTAGTAATTATGTTTTGAGGAGATCATAATAATACAGTTTTTCTGAGACTGTTACATAAGTTGTGGGATAAATCAAATGAACAATGATACTGGTATGGTTGAGAATTGAGCCTTCTGACATGGTTAGAAAGAGATACAGATGTGTGGTTGGTAAAGTTAGAATCCCATGCTTTTAAGTTTGGATTACAAATAATGGTATGATCTTATGATGTATTTTGCCTTATATATGCACATGGTTGTATACACTATACACACACACACACTTCTAAATCAGCCTAGAAACAATGACCTACCTAATAACAAGGAGCACCTCTGGAGCATCCAGACTGTCACTGAAAGAAATCAGGACTCCCGGAAGAACATGGCCGAACTCCAGGTCTGGGCAGGAAATCTATAGTAGGAACAGGGAACATGTCATACCAGAAAGCAAACACAAATAGCCTGTCCATATCCATTTCTTTCCATATGTATGTGTGTATGCGCACGCGTGCGCTCACACCCACCTGTAACCATGGGCTCATATGGATACCTCCAAATCCATTTTAACACCAGAGTTTATTCTCATCATGCTCCTTTTTGTATTCAACTGGATCATGTCAAAAGAATTCAGGAGAAATTTCCCGCGGGAGAAAGAATAACGACAGTGGGATAAAACATAGCATATATATTTAAATGCATAACCTCATTGTGGTGTTTAAAAAATAAATAGAAAAGTCTTCATTGGTCACCTTTTAGAGGATATTATTTTGGAAACTGATTTAAACGAAGAGAAGGAAGGAGCACCTGGGTGGCTTAGCCATGTCCCATGTCTGACTCTTGGTTTTAGTTCAGGTCCTGATCTCGTGGCTCATGGGATCGAGCCCCGCGTGGGGCTCCACGCCCAGCAGGAGTCTGGTTGGATATTCTCTCCCTCTGCCCCTTCCCCCACTTGTACATTCTCTCACTGCCTCTCTCTAAAATAAATAAAGCTTTAAAAAATAAAGAAAGAATCAGGCATTTAGCTTGTCTTTTCTACAGGAACGGAACATCAGGATAACCAAAAAATTCATGAGGGATTGTAACCTCTAATGAAATAGTGGATCTAGCCAATGATTATCACTAAGAGAAAGACAACGGGACATCATGTGCCTCCTGATGGAAATTCAAACACCACCAAGAAACACTTGCCAAAAGTCAAATCTTAACCTGATCAAGTCTCAAGATGTCCAGCTCCCAGTTTAGAGGAAATACAGGGAACATAGGAATGTAGGAACTTGTTCAGTGACACAGCCAGAACACAGGTGGCAAAATGTGGATTTGTCTAGAGGACAGAAACCTGGTCTCTCCAACAAAAATGTTGCATTTGAGGGGCGCCTGGGTGGCTCAGTCATTTGAACGTCCGACTCTTGATTTCGGCTCAGATCATGATCTCAAGGTCATGAAATAGTGGATCTAGCCACTCAGTGCAGAGTCTGCTTGTCCCTCTCCCTCTAGCACCTTCCCTCTCTAGCACTCTCATGCTCTCTCTCCCCCTCTCAAATAAATAAATAAAAGCTTTTTTCCCAAAGTTGTATCTGAAAAAGGGAGAGGTCGAAAAAGCAAGGAGTGTCTATAGATTGAAAGAGACTTGAGACCTATCAACCCGCTACAACATATGGGCCCTATTTACATCCTGATCCAAACAAGTACACTTAATATGCCTATGAGATAAGCAGGGAAATTGGGACACTGATGGGATGGTTTCTGCCAAGTTTTCATGTTTTGAAGTGTGGCAGTGGCAAAGACCAGAGTCCTTATCTTTCGAATTATACGTTAAGTATGTAAAGATGAAACCCTAGGATCCCTAGGATTTGTTTCATAATAGTCTTAGAGGGTAGAGGCATGGTAGAGATGAGACACGATTGTCCATAAGAGATCTTTCTACTTTTCTCTACTGTTGTCTCTGTGAGAATTTCTTCCTAGTAAAATGAGAGAGTGCTGCTACCAGCTCTGAAGCATTTGCCCAGAGAGAGGGACAGGCTCCTGGGAATGAGCGCCTACCCTCAGACGGCAAGCTGGGGATGGTGGGAAGCCATGTCCTTCTCATCACTTTATCCCAGCATATGGTAGTCGCTCCGTAAATAATGGTGTGAAGAAATGAGTTGAGTTTGAAGGGGCAGCTGACATCTGGGTGAATTTTGTTCCAAAACTCGTCCCGTGACTCATAACTGTGAGAGCCAGCCACTCACGCCACATGGTATTTAAGTGTTTCCCTGTTCCTTGGGCTGCTGCCATTATATCTGGTGACATGATGTGTATGACCTTCCCTCCTTCCCAGGCTCAGGCCCGATGTCACCGGATAGGCCAGAGCAAGGCCGTGAAGGTGTATCGTCTCATTACTCGGAACTCCTACGAGCGGGAAATGTTTGACAAGGCCAGCCTGAAGCTGGGCCTGGACAAGGCTGTTCTTCAAGACATAAACCGAAAGGGCAGCACCAATGGAGTGAGTATGACAGTACCTACCCAGGGTCCCCAAGAAGCACTCATCACACCGCCGGGGCCCCTCTGGAATCTTCCTTCCTACAGCTGTTTGGAGAGTCACATTCACTGAATGGAGTCAGCTCACACGGCTTTGTTGAGTCATTCCCCACAGCAGAAAGTAATTCCGGGTCAGCTGTCCACGTTTTACAGAGGCATAAAGGAAATCCGTAGGCTCCGTGATGGGGTAGGATCGCCCAACATGCAGCAATGTTTCAGTGAGCAGAGTTTCCAGCCATGCCCGTTAGAAGTCAGTAGATCTTAACACTTAACACTCGAAATATCTCTTGTCACCATATGCTCCAGACTTTGAGCCTCCTGAGGGTAGAGTGGGGCCGATTTTATCTGTATCCCACATGGCCCTTGACAGCACTCGGCATATTAAAGATGTTCAATGCATGATGGTCCGTGGAAAAAAATGAATGAATAAATTAGCAGCTTGCGATATGACAGTTAATAAAATCTCTTTCCCCCTCCACGGGAATGAAAAATTGCAGCTAAGATTCCTAAATCGTATTAAATTTCAGGCCAACAAAGCAGAGTATCTCCTTAATCTCTGGACTCAGGGCATCAAAGGTTGGGAATTAAAACCTTCTAAATGAGTTCTCTTCAGCCCAGATGTTCTATATCCTCTTAGCCGTGCATATGTTGCTAAGTATAATACTTCACGTTACCAGTGCTGGGAGTCATGGAATCCCCTCTTGTGACTGATAGAACGAGAACCAGATTCTTAATGAGAACCAGGAAAGGGTGTTTTGAACTCCCATTTCCTGTTTTCAACAAGCAGTTGAGAGGATCACACTTGGCACAGGATCCTTTCTTTAGTTGAGAAATGACATCATTTCCAATACTCATGTATTTATTTAATAATGAATAAGTCATCATTCTTTAGCTCGTTAGTACATCTGGAGGTTTTTAAAGATACAGACTCAAACTAAAACATTAAATATATCCTCTTCATGGTATGTAGTTTCAATGACTTGTGACATTTGATAGTAACTAATGTCCTGAGGAATGTTAGGGCCACTGGGTCATGTACTGGCTTTTATTCCAGAGCTCCCCATCGGGGATTATCTGCCTGCCTTCTCCATGGTTTTCTTGAGGGTCTTTATCTGGGCTTCAGTTTTCTTTCTTTCTTTTTTTTTTTTAAGATTTTATTTATTTATTTGACAGAGATCACAAGTAGGCAGAGAAGCAGTCAGGCGGGCAGAGGGAAGCAGGCTCCCTGCTGAGCAGAGAACCCGAAGCGAGGCTCAGTCCCGGGACCCCGAGATCATGAGCTGAGCCAAAGGCAGAGGCTTAACCTACTGAGCCGCCCTGGGCTTTAATTTTCTAAAACTTGTAGCCCCTATCTTTATTCTGACATGTGCGGTTAGTGGAGGAAGTGTGTACTGAATCATGAAGGCCAGATTTGAGGCTGTTTCTCTCCTGTGCATTTTCCGCTTTGTGAGTAGCCTTTGGTGACCTGTCCAGGTACAACAGCTCTCAAAAATGGAGGTAGAGGACTTGCTTCGGAAAGGCGCTTATGGAGCTTTGATGGACGAGGAAGATGAAGGCTCCAAGTTCTGTGAAGAAGACATAGACCAGATTCTGCAGAGAAGAACCCACACCATCACCATCCAGTCCGAAGGGAAAGGGTCTACTTTCGCCAAGGTATGGCACCCTCTGTCCAGAGTCCGTGTGTTCGGAGCGGGAGCAGAGAGAAAGCTATTCTTTGATCTTCACTGGCCAGGCTTTGTTTTCTCTATATCAAACCACTGAGATTGTCTACACATGTGTTTCGTGTGAGACTAAAAATGCAGGTTCTCGGGGGGGTGGGATTCTGAGTGACGAGCCAGAAGCTGTATGGAAAGAAAACAGCACTCCTGACTTCAGGAGCTGATCTTCATCAGGCAGGAAAGACACCTTGGTTTACAGCTTTGCACTGTTCACTCTTCACAAAGACGGCTCTGACCTCTTTGAGTGCTCCTCTGCATTTCCTCGTAGAGCCCTCCTTGACCCCTGTCCAAGCCCTGCAATTCTGATGAACATTCCATTCTCCAAACTGAAGCAAGTGTTTTTGCTCATTCCATGAGAAAAGAGATGTTAGTCTAGATTCCCATCTGCTAGTCTACATGCCCCTTTCCTCTGCCCTTCAGCTCACTGGATTTCGGATTGAACTAATGGGACCACTTACCAGATCACTCTCAGGTCCCTGACCACAGACTCAGGAGCTTTGTGGCCTGTGTGATTGACTTAGGTAGGACTTCTTCAGTGGGACAGCCTGTGCGTTACAGGTGCCCCTCATCTCAGTGCCCCTCACTGCCCAGCTCGGTGCCCTTTCTGCAGCGGTCACTTAGAAAGTGGTGAGCTGGAAGAAGGATCCTATCTAGGGAAGCTGGAATAAGCAGCCATTTTGCCGGGAAATGGACATCAAGTGACACATTGCCATTGTGTTCCAGGGGCTTTCTCTTGCTTCCAACTTCCAGTTCCAAAAAATGCTACATGTTGAATTTGTAATTTCCATACCCTATCTTTAGAAAAGAACGGTATTTTTTTTTAAGATTTTATTTATTTGCAAGACTGAGGACATAAGCCAGGGGAGGGGCAGAGGGAGAAACAGGCTCCCCGCTGAGCACAAGCCTGATTCCGGACTCGATCCCAGGACCCTGGGATCATGACCTGAGTCAAGGGCACAAGCTTAACCCACTGAGCCACCCAGGTGCCTGTAGAAAAGATCAGTCTTGAGATTTTCATATTCATTTGGGAGGCTCTATTAGGGGTTTTGGTTTCAAACACAGCTAGAACATACTTGAGATTCTGGTATGTTTGCTGTAACACAGGTGGTGCTACCAGTTTGTACTATGTTCAAGTGCAGTTTATTGACTTTTGTTATCTCCACAGGCTAGCTTTGTGGCTTCAGGAAACAGGACAGATATTTCCTTAGATGACCCAAACTTTTGGCAAAAATGGGCCAAAATAGCTGAATTGGACACTGAAGCAAAGAATGAAAAGGTACAGTACCAAGAATGTTCGATTCCATCACAACTTCTGTGTGTCTCATAGGACCATAAATTCCCAAACAGCTCAAGTCGTTATTCAATCCTGAGGCTTAGGTCATACGTGAGCTGCTGTATGTAGCATACTTAAAATATGCCTGACACATAGACAGAGCTTGATGGATGTTCGCTGTTAAAATTTTTAAATGACCTAATGGAACATGTAGTCGGCTGGACACCCGAGAAGTTTGACAAAGGCAGTTAGAACCGGAGCTCGCCACACACAGGTCAAGTTTAGCTCTGACCCAAGCCAGCATCCCATCCTTGGCATGTGACTGTCTCACCTCTGCTTCCACACTTCCTGTGAAGGAGACTTCGCCTGTGACAGCTACTCTGGAGGAGACAGAGCAGGAGGAAGGGGTTTGTTGGTCTCCCCTCCATTCTCCCAGTAGCTTGAGTTCTTTACTTCTGAGCATGAGGAAGATACTTGCCCTGGAACAAAACCAGAGTCTGACATCAGTCCGCCTCTGACTGTGTGCCTCTGGGCAAGGTAGTTGGCCCCACTGAGATAAGTGAGCAAGACACGGGACAAAGGGAGGTGGTGATGTCCCCTCACAGAGCTGGCGATAATACTTGTGAACCCACCTGCCCGGGCTATGGGGAGGTACCCCGTACATGTTCGTCTCATCCCTTTCCTCCATCCCTGGCCCTGGCCCCTCACGCCAGGATGCCCACACATCGCTGGCTGACTCGGTAACCAGCACCCAGCCATGGGGTCACCGGAGCTGACCCGGTCCACTGTCTTCTCTGCAGTAGGAGGGTCTGAAGTCCCTTGAGTAACCTGTTCAGTAACACCTGTTGTAACAGGTCACAATCAAGAAGTTACCATGTGTGCTGGACGGTTGGTGAGGGTGGGGAGCAAAAGCTCGTTCTAGAGATGTTTAGAAGCAGCCGGAGCATGCAGGACGGGGAGCAAGGTGACAGAAGCAGGGGTGATGCCACAGTGTATCAGGGCTACACAGACATGTATACGGAAGCTGAGCTGAGCTTTGGGAAGAGGTGTGGGGCATGGGGGGGGGGGGGGGTAAGGAGCAGGGGCTAATGGGGACTGTTAAAAGAGGTGATGGTTCTGGCAGGGGAGCCGCAGGAATGGGCAGAGAGAGGATCCCAGGCTGGGCATCATGTCTTCAGTGAAAGACAGAAGGGTTAGCAGTTCATGCCCATGGAAAGCAGAGAGTAAAGGGGCCAGGAAATATGTGTGTCTTCAGAAAGCTGCTGAGCAGGTGGACTGGTCCAGCTCCTCCTGTCTGCAGAGCACAGGCTGCATGCTGGGCCGGACAGCTGGGGTGTGTCCCTGCAGCCTTTCTTGGCAAGAGCGGACCACCGTTCTGGGCGCTGGGGGGTCTTGCTCGCCATACCTGCTCTGCTAGCAGGACTGCAGAAACAGCAAGTGGTGGTGGACAGCGCTGGCAGCTTGGGGGAACCTGCCATCTCCAGGGAGTCTCCAAGAATCCCCTCTGCTTGTCGTGGACATGGCACATGTACTGGGAAGAGCCTTTCCTGCTGGAGAGTGAGGCGAGTGTGGTTTTCTCCCGCGTGTGTCCTCAGGACCCAGGACTGGCCACAGGATATGCGTGTGCATTGTGATGGGGTAGAGCAAAGAAGGCCTCTGTCCCCAACCGACCTGTCTGTTTCTAGGAGAGCTTAGTGATCGACCGGCCTCGAGTGAGAAAGCAGACCAAACACTACAATTCCTTTGAGGAGGATGAGCTCATGGAGTTCTCCGAGCTAGACAGTGACTCGGATGAAAGGCCCACGAGGTCCAGACGCCTCAATGACAAAACTAGGCGCTACCTCCGAGCTGAGTGCTTCCGGGTGGAGAAGAACCTGCTCATCTTTGGGTGGGTATTGGCTTTGCCTGTGTGTGACTCTTCTCCAGTCCCTGAGATGTGTCCAGCTTATCTCCCCAGTCACCTCTAAGAGCTCCGGGCTGATGAACGGTCTGTGAGAGCAGAAGAGAAATGTGCTTTTTGCCCATGGCTCCCTCAGTCATCGTACACTCTGCTGCCCTGTTGTAGATGTGCCATCATTTTCTCGTGTGCTTTTCACAGCAAATCTCTGTTACTAATTCGCTGCCTGGTACTGATTTCCTGCTTTCCCCCGGAGGGACGCGTGAGGAGTCCACCTACAGATGTTGCAGTTAGGCATGATTCGTGCAGGGCTCTGGTTCTGGTAGAAGTAGAAGGTTTAGCTTCTGACACTTTACCATTGCTTTTGAATAGTGCAGCTGGACTCTCTTAATTCCAGATTTATCCCCTGCCCCAGAGAGTTGCATCCCTCCCTTGTTAACATCCTGGTGGCCATAGGAAGCTCTCAGTGTCCAGGTCACCTTAGTGACATTTGGTGTGCTACAGCATGTGGTCCTTGAAGACCTTTCAGGGCATAGCCCTCAGGGTGATTAGTAGACCTGACAGAGGACAAGAAGCACCCTGGGTTCCTGTTTATCCTGCGGTGTTGAGGGCACGCGTGCCCTTCCTCCCTCCAACGCCCTTCTGTATTTCTCTCAGCTGGGGCCGGTGGAAGGACATCCTGACTCACGGGCGATTCAAGTGGCATCTGAATGAGAAGGACATGGAGATGATTTGCCGGGCCCTGCTGGTATACTGTGTCAAGCATTACAAGGGGGACGAGAAGATCAAGAGTTTCATTTGGGAACTGATCACACCTACCAAAGATGGGCAGGCCCAGACCCTCCAGAACCACTCAGGTGAGCGGTGGCAGGGCTGTGTCTGCTGGCGGGAGCTGCTGTGGGCTCCCATTCCTCCTCCCGTGTTGCCCCAGGTCACTGTGCTTTGCAGACTTCTTTTCCTCAGATGCACTGGAGAATGTTAGCTGTGGCAGAGGAAGAATTCTCTGCAGAATCCCGCAGAATCCCCCAGTGTCACCCTCACTGTGCTGTGGAAGTCCAGTGGGGCCCTCTCGAGGTTGCACCGACCTGAGCATCACAGGGCCTGTCCTCTGAACCGGGGCCACCATGTGCACTGTGGCTCTTCTTGTGCCGTTCTCCGTTCTCCCGGTCCCAGCTGCCCGTGCCTTCGCTTGTGCTGTGCTTCTCCTTCCCTGTGTCTGGCTGTAGCTCACCCTCACGTTTCAGGTCGGGGGTGCCTTTTCTCCTGGCCAGGTTGTAAGGTCCACAGGGGACACAGGTGACGTTCTTGATCCGCGTGGGTACACCTTACTGCGTGACTGAGCGGTCCTGAAGTTGACTGAGCTGGGGCCTAGGCGTTTCTCCTCACTATGGGCCCTGCTTGGCAGACCGAGGAGTGGGGTCTGTCATCCTGGGCCACCACGCACAGCCTGGCTGCCTCTTTGCAGCCCCAGCCCAGCTCTGTTCTGCCCCCCCCATGTTTAAGCTGCCTAGGCTCATCCACCTGCCTTTCTGTTCCAGGATTGTCTGCTCCGGTGCCCAGAGGGAGGAAGGGGAAGAAGACAAAGAACCAGCTGCTGCTCCCAGAGTTAAAGAATGCGGACTGGCTGGCCACCTGCAACCCCGAGGTGGTCCTCCATGATGACGGCTATAAGAAACACCTCAAACAGCACTGCAACAAGTGAGTGTGCCCCTGCTCTCCCCACTCCCCCCGCCCCTGGCAGCTCCACTTGGGCTGTCCAGACTCCTGGGATCGCCGTGGGCCTGTGGGGGACTCCTGCTGATCCTTACCTCCGTGCACGGTCTAGAAAGGTAGGATGTGTGGTCTGGGTTGGGTCAGGATCCCATCACCTAAAGCCTGTCTTACTCCTTTAGCAACATCTCCTCTCCCCCCTAGAGCCTTGATTCTCTGCTAATGCAGCCTGTACGCCTGAGGGTTTTCTGACTCAACTCTCTAAATCCAGTTAGGACACCGGTGATTTCATTGTTCTCTCTCCTTCTGCCCCTGAGGGCACGTTAGGGAGAGCAGAAGACGGACCTTAGTGGCCACTGCTCTCAGCCTCTTCCCTCCCCCCATGCCAAGTTGATTCCTCTCCTAATTCACTGTTGCTGCTTGTGTCTCCTGGTGTTTGACAGACACGCATTTGAGTGTATCCCTGTATCCCTGGGTCCTAGGCTAGCCCCGTGCAGAGGGAGGAATGCGAAGGAAACCGTAACAGAAGATGAAACTGCCCTTGTGTAGTTGAGGTTGGGGAGGTGGGGCACCTGAGCCAGAAACTCGCGTCACGGTATGGGGGATCTGTCAGAACTTAAAAGGCCCTTGGAGATGCACCCCCCACCCTCCAATTCCAGCTTCCTAGGCCTGGCAAGGGTGATCTCCCTGGCACTCCTGCTCTGCAGTGAGCAGGCCTCTGCTGCCGCACCTCTGGTTGGAACCATAGAATTCGAGTGATAAGTAAGAGTTTAACTTCCTAATTAGTATGTTTTGATAGGGCTTACTTTCCTCCCTTTGACATCACCCTAATGGTCCTGTGGTTGTCGCTGGGTTGTATTCTTTATCTTTTATGTATGAAATCTGGTCCTTTACCTCCATCTCACCGAACCATTAAAGAGAGGCCTCATGTCCCAAACTGTAAAAGTCGCACAGAAGTATAGGCTCTTTGGGACCGAGAATCCAAGGGCACGTCCATGCTTGATGGTGGGACCTGCCTGGGGCAGGACCTGGTAGCAGGCTCCACGTGACTGACTCAGAGTCACCACAGATGGTGGTGACTTACCGCAGCCTCGGTACGAGGACTCACAGGAGACCTCGCACTGCAAGCTAACTGAGGGTGCTCTGCTACTCTGAGCAGCCATCTTTCTTGAACAAATGAGACATATGGTAAAAAAAATGATGTTTGAGGAGAAAAATTAATCTGACAACAGCAAGATGGAGTAGGTCAACCTAGAGCAGAACGGCCATCTAGGAGTGTTCTGTCATAATTTACGTATTGATCTTGAGGACCTAGAGGAGGGTAAGTTGGGGAGAAAGGGTCATCTGTGAGAGGCATGACCAAGGAATAACGCTAACTCTCTGATCACGAGCTTCACTGGCTGAGGGCCTAATGGTGCTTGGGCCAGGACAGAATCAGGATCCTTACACTCACTGACCGAAGAAAAGCAAAACAAAGGACTGGGGTCTTCCTGCCCTGCTAAGTCGGCGGCAGCAGCATTTGGCTGTTCTATTCACAGCTGTACATGTGGGTGTAGAGCACTGAAAATAGGCTGAACCGGAGAGGTTGATGGAGAACTTCCCTGGGCAGCTGCGGCGATGATCACAGAAGGTGACCAGAACCTTTTGAGGAAGGCCTTAATGTTTTTAACCACCACCCCCAAGACGTCTCCCGAGTGCATGCCTGACTTGAGGAATGCAGTAGGAGTGCCTGGCTGGCTCCGTCCACAGAGTGTGCGACCTTGATCTAGGGGTTGTGAGTTCGAGCCCCACGTTGGATGTAGATTACTTTTTTTTTTTTTTTTTTTTAACTTACTTGACAGACAGCACAAGTAGGCAGAGAGGCAGGCAGAGAGAGAGGGGGAAGCAGGCTCCCTGCTGAGCAGAGAGCCCAATGCGGGGCTCAAACACAGAACCCTGGGATCGTGACCCGAGGCGAAGGCAGAGGCTTTAACCCACTGAGCCACACAGGTGCCCCGGGTGTAGACTACTTTTTAAAAAGGAATGCAGTAAAGCATTTCTCTGCATTCAGAGATGCTAAGTATTATTGTTACCGTGAATCTTACGGATACGGCTGTCCTCTTCAGTTCTGGCTCGGGAAGAGTCCGAGTCTCTGAGTGGGCAGGGACCTTGCAGCTCTTCCCACTTGGCGGGGGAGTTCTGTGGGCAGTCCCCACAGGGAACCTTCAGCCTGTGCTTGAGCCTTCCTGCTGACGGGAAGGCCCCTTGCTTACCATTTCTCAGCAAGGCTCATTTAATTACCAGATGATTCTAATTAATCATCCTTTGTATATCGAATCTAAAATCTGCTTCCTTGAGACTTCCACCCATTGGTCTGGGGTCCTTGTTCTGCCCTGAGGCACCTTGGAGAACAGGAAGACTTTTTGCAGCAAAACTGGACTGTGTGCTTTTAGAATTGTGGGCTCTGTTAGCAAATGTGTTGCCATTCCAGCACCTGATAAAGTTTAAGACAGACTGTGAGGTCAGAGCTGCTTGGATTTAAACCCCGGCCCTCTTACCTATCAGCAGGTGCATGACTTAACCTCTTTGTGCCTTCTTTTTCTTTCATCTAGAAAATGAAGATGATAACAGTCCCGTCTCTTAGCACTGCTGTTTGGATTAAGGGAGCTAACACACACTGCCAGTAGTCAGCGCCCAAGGCATTGTTCAGTAGCAGTGGAAGCACAGTTTTTAAGGATAGGAAATTGTCATCAAGAGAATTTTTAAAAGTTTAAAGAGCAGCTGCTTCAGATCCAAGCTGTAAGCCAGGATCCTGAGTGGCCATCCATTTGGGGGTGGAAGTAGTGACTGGAAGGGGACCGAGGGAGCCTTCTGCTGACATGTTCTGCTTCCTGATCGCGGTCCTAGAGTCACAGTTTGTGGAAATTCATCTAGCTATACGTTTACCTAAAGTGCACTTTCTGGAAATATAGTTTATATCAATAAAATGTTACAGAGTTTTTGTGTTTGTTTTCAAGAAAGAGATGAAGGAAGAGCAGTGATGCCACCCACATGTTAATGGGTTTCGTTGGACTCCCGTGAGGGTATTACAGACCTATCCCAGTTCTCCTTCCCTTTGAGTTTAGGGGTCAACGGGGCTTATCCTCTCACTTGGGCAGGATTGCCCCATCCGTCCTCTGAACTGATTGGCTTCTCATTGAGAGAAAAGCGAATACTATTTACTTTAAATTCTGTTCCCTCGTGCTGTAGATTTTTCCCAGTATCAACACATCTCTGTTTAGAAAAATAGAGACAGCACTTTCATTTTCAGGAGACGCTTCCTCCAATGGGGCTAGCTCTAACCAGGCAGGATTTCCATTCCCAAGGCCTCCTTGTTCCGGTTCTTACTGAGGAGGCCAGCAGCTGCTGTCGGCAAGGTAGAAGGGTCAGTGACTGTTGTAAGTTCTTCAGAGTTGTTACTATCTGAACTTTAAAAAAATAAATCTCAGAATCATTTGAGTTAACTGACAGCTGAGGTAAGGAATGGCTACCAGAAAGATAAGTGGGTTTTTTCCATTCTGAAACTTCTACTTTGTCTTTTGCCACCTACTACTCGAGCCCACAGTGGCACTTTATATATTTTTTTAAAATTGTCAAAAATAACCTTTCCTCCCTCCTCCAATTCCCATTCCCTGCCCCCCAGAGGCAACCACTGCTAACCTGGTTCTTCCAGAGATATTCTGGGTATGGACCAGCTTAGGTGAATGCACAGCCTTCTTTTATCTTCCCTAAAATAACATGCATTTTACATACTATTTGTGCTCTGTGCCCTCTTTCTCTCTCTTTTTAAAATAACTTCTGTGGAGGTCAGTTCCTATGTATGTAAATGGGACTTTATTTGTAACAGTAGCTGGCCTTTACTCCTGCCTGGTTTTGAACAGGTTACCAGTCCCCTTTGAAGCCCCTTAGCCACTCTGCTGCGGATGTGAAGCATCTCCTTACCGCGGGTGACGTCCCCGTGCCTGCCCTCCCCTTCAGCCTGGTTCTGGGTCTGTCGAGCCTTCCCCACCCTCGCCCCCCACCCCCTGCTCCTCTTCTGGGCTGTGATTCTTTCCTGGTTGGTCTCATCTCACAGTTAGACACTGTAGACACGTCCAGAGCAGGGCCAAATCCCTTACATTCGTCGTGTGCCTCACGGGACCCAGCGTGGAGCCCAGCACACAGTAGTTGCCCAACCAATACTTGCTTAATTGCCTTGTCTTGAACTCGTTTGGTGCCTGCCCTCGGAGCTTGAATGTGCTCTGTGCAGAATCCAGGGAACTGAGCCCCTCAGGAGAGAAGACGTGGTATATCCTAGCAGTTGCCATTAAAAAGAGTCCTAAATATCCAGTTTAAAACTGTGTGCAGGTGAAACTGAAGGCAGCACCATTCAGCCTGACCTGCTCTTCAGGAGATGAGAAAACGTTAACCAGCCTCTCAGGGGATGGCGCTGCCCGGGAAGTCTCTGTGGGAGGGTTGAGTATGCTTTCATAGAGCCCGGGGAGCTGTTTGTGCTGCCGCCCAGGGCTCACAGGGTGACCCGGCAGGTGATGGTGAGATGCATTTTTCCATGTTAAGTGGGGATAATCCCAGTAGCATCTGTCATCAATACCTTGGGTTTCGTTTTTCTAGCGCTTTCTCATATATCACTTCCCGTCACTAATAATGTGGGAACACCCGGACTTTCCCAGCATCCACCTGGGGTGGCAGCTTACAGGCAGCTCGTGGCTCTGACACCTGTGCATTCATGTGTTCACCTTCCACAGGGTACTTCTGCGAGTCCGGATGCTCTACTACCTAAAAGCCGAAATACTGGGAGAGGCAGCTGAGAAAGCGTTTGAAGGAACCCCTGCCAGGTAAACCAAGTCAGCTGGAGCTCTCCGAGCTCTCGGTGCTACAGAGCTGCCACACGAGGCCTATTCTTGGCGAAGGACGAAACCTCCTGTGCTCCTGGAGGCCCGTGTTCACACCCAGCCCGGGGTCAGTTACCTGCACGGTCGGGCAGGCAGGCCCTCTCCACGCGAAATGAAGGAGAAACCGTTTCTCCGCACTACAGCTCTTGGCGAGGTCTTGAGTTGGTTTGCTTTTCCCAGTGGTGGTGTAACATTGAACAGTCAATTCTCTGCCTTAGCTTGTCACTGAGGTACAAGTGTTCATACCCTGATACATTTGGTGCGACAGGTGTGTGCTGGGCGTTTTGGTCAGAATCCTACTCTTGGCCACGGTGCTCTTCCACATTTGGGGAGTTCTCTTTATTTGCTAATCATACTAATAATACCTGGTGCCCTGTTTGATTGTTTGCACCTTAGTTTTGTAAATAAGTGTTCCTACAGCTGTAGAGTCCTGCGGAACTCTCCCAAGATTGCGGAGAATCAGGCCGCCGTGCTCCCAGTTACCACTAGATAAAGCCAGGCAGCCTCCTTCATCTTCCGTAGATAGGCTCTTTGTTCTAGGCCTCTACAATGCCTGTCGTAGCTGGAGAAAACCAGAGGGGGTGGGATTTCACCTTTGCTTTGAGATTACCTGTGGCCATGGTTTCTTCTTCTTCTTTCTGTCCATTGGGCAATGCTGATGGCTTTAGTGGTCACAGGGTGGGAGGGAGGACAATAAAGAAGGAGAGCGGTAAGCAACATTGACCTTCCTACCCACTGGGCAGTTGTAGTGGGGAGCAGCCATTACTATGACCGTCATTACCTGATAAAGTTTTCTGTAGTTACTGTAGTCATTTCTAATGGGTATAAGGAGGTTGAGTGCTTTGGTGAAAGGTTCAATTTATGGGTCATAGAAATGCAACAGAATCCAACCTGATGATTTCTATGAGGTGTTATCTGGCAGAAGTAAACCACCTGAATTTTCTCATCCCACCATGCTTTCTCTCAGAACACGTAGATGGAGGGATCCGGATAGAACATGGAGAGTCCATTACCCACACCCTTCCCTCCTTTCTACTCTCCTCAGTCTTGGCTGTCATTGGCCCTTATTGTGCCATGAGGAATAAAAAGCATTCATCCCCGAAAAGTCATTCAGCTCATGGTCACACCCTGGCAGAGTGGGCCCTACAGTGGAGCCAGATAGGGAGCACTGCCTGGAAAGGTGGGACCCTGGACCGCCATTCCCACTGAGGGAGCTGGGCCTGGGGAGGGGCAGTTAGCCGTGTGTCACAAGAAGAGCCTGTTGGAAGAAGAAACTTAAGATGCTACAGAGGAGCCATCCAAAACAGCTGAGAGGTGGGAGAGAGGAGCCATTAGGTGGATTTTTCTCCCCCAGACCCAAAGCCTTAAAGTAAGGATGGTGCTCAAATGAAGACAGTGAGCCGAGGGTCCATGTGGGCTTTCAGAACACGGACAGAATTCAGTGAGGGGCTGATGGTACAGGCCCGCTAGTGCTATAGGCCTGCTCCTGCGATCAAGTTACATTCATCCCTTTGGCCAGGAGCAGTGGAATTAGTGATCAGTTTTGACCCAGCAGACCACTGCCAGGAGGTGCCACCTACTGTGGGACTCTGAAAGGCTGTCTTCAGCTCCCAGCATGTGCCAGTGCTGACTGTCTTCTTCTCAGTGCTCAAGATCTCTACTTATTGAACCAAGATGATTCAGGGAGTTTTCAGCATTTGATTATGTGTGAATTCGACCATGTGGGCGATGTTCTACCTTCAGTTGACCAATACATTGATGACTTTTGCTGTGGTTCTCAACTGAAGATGGGTGTCTACATCTTACATGTGGACCCCAATTTCAGACGTACTGATGGGTTCTCCAGGAGGTGCTTCAGAGTTTTGTGTCAGTCAGCCTTCCAGTCAAATAAGCCTGGGAAGCAAGTACATACGTGGGAATAGCTTCCTGGATGAGGGTGAGGGGAGGTCCTGGTTAGGAAACCGTGGTCCACAGCCTTCTAAGTCCTTGTAACTTCAGCCTCTTAGCATGTGACTAGGGATGTGGCTTGGTACAGGGCTCAGCCAGTAGTTCTTGCATTGTTTTCTGTCTGCATTGAAGGAACTCTGAGTCCACACCCTTCCTTTCACAGGGAACTAGAAGTGCCTCTGCCTGACATTGACTACGTGGAGATCCCAGTGGATTGGTGGGACGCCGAGGCCGATAAGTCCCTTCTGATAGGCGTGTTCAAACACGGTGTGTATTTCAGTAAATGCTCTCCCCTTCCTGAGAAACTCCATAACCTGTGCACATCTCTGCTAGAAAGTAGCCTCACCTCTGTCCTCTCAGCTGAGTGTGTGAGTCATGAAAATATGGTGAATGTTTGTAGGATCGGTGAGGAGCTTCACAAGGGCTGCTGTGGCAGCAAAGAGCCTGTCGGGCCTTGGCCTGCCTCCTTCTCCCTCACCCTTGGAATCCCAGCGCCTGGCCTGGTTCCTGGCATACAGTAGGCATGTAGCATTTCTTGAGTGAAGGAATAAATAGGGAAAATGTTAGGTTTTAGCGTTTCATATGTATGTAGAATTCTAAAATCATTCTAGATAATCTACATGTTTCTAGTGTGTATCTTTTTGTCTCCTTGGTGTAACAATTAAGAATACAAGATGGTACGAACCTCTTTTTTTAAATATGGTAACCAAGAGTCCAGAAGACTGAGGGAGGTTTTGAATATCTTGGAAGAACTGAAGTACCTCCTTTCCTCACTTCTGGCAGCGTCCTAAGCACCTGTCCCTCCCCTCAGCCAGCGGTCAGGGTCAGTGATGGAAGTGCCATGTGACAGTCAGTGTAATGTGCCTGGTAAATCCCTTCCTTGCCTGGTGAATAACTGAAATCTTAAATTGGAAAGGATTCAGAGTAGGGAGAGTTGGTCGTATCTGACTTTCACTGTCAGTTTGCCACTTACTAAATTTAAGACCTTGAACAAATCATAAATTTCTCTGACCAGTTTCCTCACCTGTACCATGGGATAGTATCAAAGCAGCCCACCTAGAGAGGGTGGTTTGAAGATTCAGTGAGAGCAGGCCTGTAGACTGCCTAGGGCAGGGCTAAGCAGTAGATAGAAGCGGAGGAGATGTTTAGAACTATTCTGCTGTTACTTATTCCTCTCCCTTTGGAAAGTTAACTTTCTCAGGTATGCGTCATCAGTGGTATTCCGCATTTGGAGGCCAGCCAATCATGTAACAACTATGCCTATACTTATTTTAATGAGGAATCCCATCAACACTTGGATTCTGGTGTTAGAGCCGAAGGCCCAGTGCTGCCCAGAGCCCTTTGTCAAACCACTGGGGTTAGGATGAGCAGTGCTGTCCATTAGAACTACCTGTGATGATGGAAGAAATGTCCTATCTCTGCACTGTCCATTGTGGAATCCGCCGGCCACATGTGACTATTGAATATTTGAAATATGATTGATACATGTGAGCAGCTGTATTCCTAATTTTATGTAATTTTAATTAATTGAAATTTAAATAACCACATGTGGTTCCTCTTTGGGACAGTGCAGGGCTGTGCAGGAACTCAGCACTGAAGTGGGAAGAAACACATGACCTCTCTGTTGAGCTCAGGGAACCACGGTGCAGCCATAACTTGGTTTATCTAATTTGGGAAAGAACCCAAAGACCAGTTGCTAGAAGCAGCCAAATTAGAGCATCTGAACTTGGTGTGCAAGAAAGTCTGTTGACCCTGTGTTTCATTTCAGTGGTAGTTTTAGGGCACATGGCCACACCCTTGGAAGAGAGACTGTGAGGTAGAAAGGGGACACAGCTTGAAGCCCCAGCAGGATGGCAGACAAAATCTACACACTTCCCCTCCGGCCCTCCTCCGGCCCAGCACACACACGCCACAGACATACAGAAGGCCTGGGTAGGTTAGGACAATAATGTGAAACTACCGAGCTGCCCATGAAACAAATAAAGGGAAATCCCCGAATGAAGAGGTCACTTAAAGCCGGAGCTGAAAGCTCACTGCCAGGACAGTAAACCAGAGGGAACGGGTTTCTGATGCCCACACAGAAAAAGGAAACAGGCCCCTCCAGGAAAAGAGGGCAAGAAAAGGCTCTTTGGCCCAGGGAAGCGGAGATGGAAGATGAGGTGGAAGAGAGAAGGTAGTTGCCATGGGAGGGCAATGCAAGGTGTGCCAGGCAGATACTGACAACAGCCAGAAACCGAGTACGGAAGACCTAGAATACCTGGTATGGCGAAGTCCGTATCCTACCAAAGGTCTTTTTTTTTTTTTTTTTAAAGATTTTATTTATTTATTTGACAGAGAGATTACAAGTAGGCAGAGAGAGAGAGGAGGAAGCAGGCTCCCTGCTGAGCAGAGAGCCCGATGCAGGACTCGATCCCAGGACCCTGAGATCATGACCTGAGCCGAAGGCAGCGGCTTAACCCACTGAGCCACCCAGGCGCCCCTCCTACCAAAGGTCTTTAAGGAAGGAAGGATAGTTTGGGATAAAGAGAGTCTTTGCACAACGATGGTGGGTGTAGTTCACGAGGAAGATGTGGCCAACAGTGTGGCCTCAGAATGCATCAGAGAACAGGACTCCAAGGGGACACAAGACTTTCTCTTGTAGGAAAGGCAAGTTAGCACTGGCACCGCACCTACTAACTTGATCATCCTTGAGCCAGCTTTAGGATAGTAGGATTAAGCAGTTGATCTCTCTTAGTCTTACATTAGGAATGTTCAGGGGTCAGCCAGATGGTGTCAGAGGTCACTTCTGTATCTAAAACTGCTCTGCTTCCTGAAGCAGTTTGGGAGGGTCTAAGTGAATCATTCCTAAGCTGATCATTTTCCTGAGGTCCTAAGATGATGCATCACCTATTCCATTCAGATTCCCCCAGATTGCCAGTTGAGGTGAACTCAGTAGTCTTAGAAGGCAGGTGCATGATGCCTGAAGTGGCTGGTTGTGGCGTATGACGACTTCAGACACTTTAAGGTGTACCCAGCATTAGGGAATGGGACCTAAACCACACATGCGCACTCAGCCCTGTTCGGTTGAATGTTGACATGAACTCATCCTCCTTGGAGGCTTCCAGAATCCAGATCACATGCTCCCCCTAACTGGATGCTACCCATCAAACATTCCGTGAATGTAGGCTCAGACCCATCCTCATCTAGACAACGTACAGGCCACTCCTGTGTAACTTAGCCCCCACAACAGGTCTTACCAGGTGACAGTCGAGTCCCCAGATACCCAGCAGCTGGTAGAGGTATGAGGTTCCCAGAAATCCAAGCTGTGTAGTGTTCACTTTTCAGGAATTTGTGTTGGGAAGCCCTCTGCCTCTGTTTCTATCTCATGGAGACCTAAATATGAGCTGTGATGCTGCCACCATTTTCTTTGTGAAGAAACACAGCCGTCCATTGTCTGAAGTTCCTGGCTCCTGCAGGCCACCCCAGACATACCCTGCTATGAGCAGATCAGAGGGGTAGAGCCATGGTTCCATGTCCGAGCTAACCCCAGTGAGAGAAATGCCTGCACCTTTGGTTGTTTGCAGCAAGAAGGGCCCTGCAGCAGACCTGTTCTGAGTGATGCTCTCGGTAGCTCTCTGTGCCCTCTAAGGCAACCTGGATTTACACAGTTTGTATTAGGATACGAAGTTTAGCATTTCTGTTGACATTCGTAGAAAGGAGCTTCTAGACTGAAGAGACGAGCAGCCCATACCCCTCAAAGGCTGTCACCTACTCTCTGTTCATTGGCATTGTTCTTAGAGGGCCTGCAACTCGCAGGGCAGTTGTTGGGGTTTTCTAGGACACTGAATCAGTGACTCTTCCTTGCCTCCAGCTTCTTAGCTCAGTGAGAAATAGGAATGCTGAATCTTGTCTGGTCTTCAGACCGACACAAGATAAGAGAAAGAGTGCAGAGTGCACTGCAGCCAGGTGGTAGGCTTCCGAAAGAACCTGGCCTGCTTTATGCCCTTGTCAAGCACAGAGCACCTGAGGGCAGGACACCCGGACAGTGAGCCTCCCTCGGGTGTAAAGGCTGGCAGCGAAAACTTTCAGCCTCTCACCCTTCAGAGGAAGCACCCCTCTTTTCATGGGGAGCAGCAGGTGGAGATAGCAGGACTTTCCTCAGGGGAGCAGGAGCATTGAGAACATTCCTGTTTTGCCACGAACTATGGTAGAACACAAGGGAGAGGGTGCAGATGGCTCTTTTACAATGATTATTGGAGAAAATCTGGGCAAAACTGACCTCCTTCGATCTAACGTTGTGCGTGTGTGGTGTTAGGCCCCGCACTAGATACAGAATGTGTAATGCTGAGAAAACAGGGCCAGATTCTTTCCCTAAGGAGCCCACAGTCTCATGAGAGAGACTGACAATAATCCAGTAATCGTCCTAAGGAACAGCAAATAAAGAACATAAGGCCTCACAGTTTCTTCTGCCATATGCCTCATGCGGGCAGCACCTGTCATTGAGATGGCAGAAGAGTCACTTTGGATTAAAAGGTGAAGAACCTGCGGCTCGTTGGAGAGCCAGGTGCTGCCTGCAGGGCGGAGGACAGAACTCCAGCCATAGGGATGAGGGAACAAAAGCCAGCATGGAGGCCACACACCCGGCAAAGTGAACCCGAGTCTGTTACTAGCACCCATGCGGGTTCTCCGCCACCTGCGATGGGCCCTCTCTGTACGTGCTGCAGAGCTGGAAATGAACCTTGTTTCCTGGGAGCGATGCAGAAAGGGTTTTGACCATCTCGAAAGTGTTTCCCTCAAGATAGGTTGCTACAACAATAGATTTGGATCTTTTCTGTGACCAGATCCTGTCTCAGATTCCATGCATTTAAAAAAAAAAAAAAACACAAAAATTCTCATGCCTGGGATTATCAAAGTAAAAGTGATGTTATTTCATTGTTTTGGCTCCCTTTCAGGGGTCTCTTCTGAGTGAAATATGCTCATTCTCTGTTTGACTTTGGGGATGTGGTGAGAGGTAATTCCAAAGCCCTGGCCAGTGGATTAGGATTTCATACTGAGTTGGTGAATATGGAGGCAATAAATCACTTTTAATCTGATTAACAAGCACCATAGGCCTCCTTGTATTTTATCCCCTGTATCCGTCACTTGGTTCAGTTTCTGTTTCTAAGACATGAGAGAAAATCAGACTGTCAGAAAACAAGTCCATCAGGAGGTAACAGTGTGTCCAGAGTTCGGGGTTAAGAGAAGAAGTTGCAAAACCAACTTCACTGGTCCCCTTTGCTGTCCAAAAGAAGTAAACAAGTGAGCATTACATCTGTACCTTGTGTCTCTTCATGGACACAGAACATTTACGTCAGCTTTTGTTTTTGGTCAAACACTTACTCATAGGTATCTACTTTAGCTCAGGGATCTTCTTCTGATAGGAAATCTTACAGGATTCAGTTAATCTTAAATAATGTTTCTGATTGTTTTATTTTTCACTCAATAAGGGAAACCATGATTGTGCAGAGCCCAGGGGAGAGTTGGTGACTTCTAACATTTCTCGTTACCCCCGATCAGGGTATGAGAGGTACAATGCCATGCGAGCAGACCCAGCCCTTTGCTTCCTGGAGAAAGTTGGGATGCCAGATGAGAAGTCCCTTTCTGCAGAACAGGGTGTTACGGATGGGACCTCAGACATTCCTGAAAGGTGAGCCATCCGTGATGTGACATGTTATGCCGTGACTCTCTGACCTCCTCTTTGGATATCCAGCATTCTCACAGTCTCTTCTCACAGTCCAGCATGTCCCTTAAATCTTGCCATGCTGGAACCACTTTCCAGGACTGCCACATTCGCTAGATCCTGTTACATCTCAGACCTTTTCTTTGACTTCTAAGCATTTTGAACCAAATACTAGTTCTTTTCTTCCTGGGTTCCTCAAGCTGTCCACCATCCTACCCTATTCATCTCTTGTCTGGTCAGAGGATTCTTGAGGAAGAATTCAGACCTCTCATACCTGGCAAAAAGCTAAGAGGTACTGCGAGTACAGTCTTCGTGACCTTGAAATTCCTCAGATGAAATCCTGGCAGCATTTCAGAATGCATTGTTCATGCGTACGGTGAATTTAGGAGCCACTGCTTCATGGCTGTGGCATCTAGGCCTTATTTATGGGTTGTGTGCAAAAAAGCATAGAAGCATCTCCTTTGGCTGAGTTTTACTTACTGTTGGCATAGCCTCCAAATGTGTAAATTTGTTGGAAAGCTAAATAAACGGCCATAAACTGCGGTGCACCTATACATATGCACTTGCATATACCCACACATACGTGTGTGTGTGTGTGTGTGTGTGTGTGTGTGTGTGTGTAAATATATATATATATATATATATATATATATATATATATACTTACAGGGAAACATTTTATGTTATCTCTTAGCTTGTGTTTGGTAAGCTTTGAACTGATCTTCTCCCCAAAAGTAGCAGATACTGCTTTGCATTGCCTAGGGCTGTGGCCAGGCCCAGCCAGGGGGACCTGCACTGCCAGGAGCTCCTGACCACTTGCTAAGGCCAAGAAAAGGGTGAAATGGATTTTCCATCTGTCCTTAACCCATGATGAACACTTTAGCTACTAGAACATTCTCTGCTCCAAAGAGAAATTTCCTCTGTGCAGATAATAGACTCATTTGGAGAGATGTTAACAGAAGCCCAAGTGAGCGGTGACACTGATCATAGATGCGGGGGGAAATGCTTCATGGGTGAGGTACCTGAATGTGGCAGAAAGCTTACATTTTTGTCGGGCGTCCGAGAGATAGTTAGGGTAGGTGAGATTCTCCTGCCTCCTGAGCAGGAGCAGCATCGATGAGAATCTTTGAGACAGGAACACTTCAAAGTCCATGTAAGATCGGGCATCAGCTGTGATTAAGCTCATAAGACAGAAGACTTGAGACAGCTGAGCTCGAGGTAGGTGTCTGCTGCTGAGAGGGCAAATGTCCTTCCTTCCTAGCAGGAGCAGCTCCGCTCCCTCCTGAGGAAATGGCTGCCACCACATAAGGGATTCTGCCTGAAGCTTCACCCCGCTGTGGGGGAAGAGGGTTGGGAGTGCTTCTGGACTCGCTAGATTTGCACAGGCTTCAGTCTCTGGAGTCTCTTCTCTTATTTAAGGCCCATGTTCAGATAACTCTCGATGGGCAGTCGTGACCTTGTTAGTGACAGTATCACTGTCAGACAGCTGGCCTCTGAACTTGCAGTAGACAGCAGCCAGGTGGTAGGCTGCCGGAAGAAGCTGGCCTGCTTCATGCCCTTGTCAGGCACAGAGCACCTGAGGGCAGGACACCCGTGTGTCTGAGTAGATCGTCTCACGCTGTAGTTTCAACTGAGTGGGGGTCCTTGCCCGTAGCAGTTACAACACTGGTAGAAACCAAGATTTTGAGGCCTGTGGGCAAAGGGTAATTTTCCTTTCAGTCAGTGATTCAGGGGGGTTTTCTTGGTTTTCTGGTTGCAGAATAGCTCCTGGGTGGTACATGATGCTTTTTATTTTACTTTCATTCAGAGGCAACATGGATAAAGAAGACAACACTGAAGACAAGTCAGACAGCCTGCAGAAGCAACCGGTGAGTCCCGCTGCTGTGTTATTATCCACGTGGTGTTCAGGGTCAGGATGCGTCCTCGTCTCGGCAGCAGGCTTGGGGAGCTTGGTTGCAGTGCTGCAACTGCATTGCATTCTGCCCAGCATTTTAGTACAGAAATCATCAACATACAGACTGCATTGACTTTTAATCTAGTTGATTTTGATACAACTATAGATTTTAGATGCGCTGTAAGATATAATACAGGGTGATCCCGTGTCCCTTTTTTTTTTTTTTTAAAGATTTTATTTATTCATTTGACAGAGATCACAAGTAGGCAGAGAGGCAGGCAAAGAGAAAGGAGGAAGCAGGCTCCCCACAGAGCAGAGAGCCCGATGCGGGGCTCGATCCCAGGACCCTGGGATCATGACCTGAGCTGAAGGCAGAGACTTTAACCCAATGAGCCACGCAGGCGCCCTCCTGTGTCCCTTTTATCTAGGTTCCCCCATGGGAACATCTTGCCAAACCGTAGTCCAGCATCACAGCCAGGATGCTGACATTGTTAGAGTCAAGAACAGGACGTTTCTATGACCACAGAGATCCTTCGTGCTGCCCTTAATGGCCACATCCCCTTCCCTCCTGCCTTTTTCCCTTTGTAATTGGTGGTGACCACTAACCTGTTCTCCGTTTCTATAATTCGTTACTTTAAGATTATTTCTTAAGATATGTACTAAGAATTTAAGAATATATATTATTAAATGGAATCATAACAATAAGGGCCCTAGGGGGTTAGCTTTTGTCCCTCATCATAATCCCCTGTGACTCCTGCAGGCTGGTTTCTGTAACAGTACTGCCCTCCTCTTCATTGCTGTGTAGCAGTCCGTGGTCTGGATGTCCGAGTGCAGGGGTCTGCATTGTCTCCAGTTTCTGACTGTTAGAAATACCTTTAGAAGCATCTGCACACAGATTTTCCATGACCACGCATTCCCGTTTCTGTGGGATAAATGTCCATAAGTACAGTTTCTGGATGATATGGTTACTGCATGTTTAGCTGTTTTTTTAAACTGCCAAGTTGGGGCGCCTGGGTGGCCCAGTGGGTTAAAGCCTCTGCCTTCAGCTCAGGTCATGATCCCAGGGTCCTGGCTCTCTGCTCGGCAGGGAGTTTGCTTTCCCCTCTCTCTCTGCCTGCCTCTCTGCCTACTTGTGATTTCTGTCAAATAAACAAATAAAATCTTGAAAAATTAAATAAAATAAGATAAACTGCCAGGCTGTTTCCAGCATGGCCATATCCCTTCCCATTGCCTCCAGCCCCGCAGGAGTGGTTGGTCCACTTTCTCCTCATCTTTTGTTGGCTTTTGGAGTTGTCATCATTGTAATTGAGCCATTCTAATAGGTGTATAGTGATATCTGGTTGTTTTAATTTACAGTTCCCTAATAACTGATGATGTTTAATGTCTTTTTATAGGTTTAATTGCCATCTGTAAGCCTCTTCAGTGAAATGTTTCATCGTGTCTTTTGCCCATTTTCTAATTGCATTGTTTGTTTCTTTGTTTTCCTGTTGGTATTTGAGAGCTCTTTATGTAATCCGCATACCAGGCTTTTGTCAGACATGTGGTTGCCGAGTACTTTCTTCTATCCATAGTTTGTCTTTTTATCCTGTTTACATTGTCTTTCACAGAGTAACAGTTTTTAATTTTGAGGAAGTCCAGCTTACCAATTTCTCTTTTTATGGGTCATGCTTTTGGTTTTAAGTGTAAGAATTCTGCCTTTCTGTGGATCTCAAAGGTTTTCTTCTTTGCTTTCTACTAAAAGTTCCTTAGGTTTAACATGTAATTCTGGGGTCCATATTAAGTTAGTTTTCATGTAAATGGAGAGCATTAGATTCAGGTTCTTTTTTTTAACCTGTTGCTGGCCGGTCGCTCTAGAACCATTGGTTTTAAAGAGCTATCTTTTAAAAAAACAAAACAAAAAACTATCTTTCCTGCATTACATTGCTTTTACACCTTTGTCGAAGTATCAGTTGAGCAGATTTGTGTGGATGGATTTCAGGCTTCTCTGTTCTGCTCCATTGTTGCATTTGTCTGCCCCTCGGCCAGTAGCATGTAGTATCAATTATTGTAGCTATATCGGAAATCTTAAAATTGGATAGACTGATTCTTCCCACTTCTTTTCCAAAATTGTTTTGGCTTTTCTTATTCTTTTGCCTTTTCTTACAAATTTTAGAATACTCTTATCTGTATCTACTGAAGTTCTTGCCGGAATCTTGCTAGGAATTGCATTAAACCCATATATCTCTTTCAGAATTGACCTTTACTATATGGAATCTTACTATATATCTCCCCATTGATTTCAAGCTCTTGATTTCTCTCACCACTATTTTATAGTTTTACAGAGAACAATTTCTGTACATGTTTGTAGATTTACATCTAAGTATTTCATTTCCTTTGGTGTGATTGTAAATGGGGTATTTATGTTTATCTTGTATCCTGCAAACTTGATCAGCACTATTTCAATTTAAGGTATTTTGTGATTTTCTATGTCAGCAATCCTGTCATCTGCATATACAAGGGTAGTGTTATTTCTTCTTTTCTGACATATATGCTTTACATTTCTCTTGCCATATTGCGTTGTCTGAAGCTTCTGGGACTGTGTTGAGTGAATGCTGAGAGCAGAGGTTCTTGACCTTGTTCCTGATACTAAGGAGGAGGATACTCAGTCTTTCATCATTAAATATAACGCTAGGTCTAGGTTTTTTGAAGGTTGTCTTTATTGAAAATGAGGCATTTCCTTGTATCCCTAGTTTTCTGAGAATTTTTATCATGAATAGATGTTGAATTTTGTCAGATAAATTTTTTGCACTGATTAATATGATCGTGTGATTTTTCTTATTTAGCTTTTACTGTGGTAGATTACATCGACTGATTTTCAAATATTGAATCAGCTTTGCATCCCTGGATAAACTGAGATAAATGCCATTCAGTCATGGTGTATGATTCTTAATGTTAAATTGTTTTATTTTCTTATTGTTAAATTCTATTTGCTAATATTTTGTTAAGGATTTTTGCATCTATATTCATGAGGAATATTGGTCTGTAGTTGTCTTTCAGTACTCTCCTTGTCTGCTTTTGGTACCAGTTTAATGTTAACTTTATAAATGAATTGGGTGTTGCCTCCAACTGTTTTTTGATAGAGGTTGTCTAGAATTGGTATTAATTTTCTTTTAATATTTAGTAGCATCCTCCCATGAAACCATCCTGGAGATTCCTTTTTGAGGGAGTTTTAAAATTATGATTCCTACTCTATTTTATATTGAGTAAGTTATAATCATTAGTGTTTTTTAAGGAATTTGATTTATTTCATTCAAGTTGTCAAATCTGCATGATGTTTATTGTATTCTTTTATCCTTTTGAATTATAGTGCTGTTCCCTGTTTCCTTCCTGATGCTGGAAATTTGTGTCTTCTCCCTTTTTTCTTTATCTGTCTTACTAGAGATTTGTCTACGTTATCTTCTTCAATAATCAGCTCTTTATTTCAGCTCTTTGTCTTCTCTTTTAATTTCACTGATCTCAGGAGCCTGGTGGCTCAGTCAGGTGGGCATCTGCCTTTAGCCCCATGTCAGGCTCCCTGTTCAGTGGGGAGTCTGCTTCTCCCTCTCTCTCTGTGTGCGTGCTCATGTTCTCAGTCTGTCTCTCTCTCCCTCAAATAAATAAATCTTCTTTTTTTTTTTTTTAATTTTTTTGTTACAATCCCACAGGCCCCTACTGCTCTTTTTTTTTTAATCTATTTTTCTTTTTTTTAGATCAGGTACTTTATGGTTTTCTGTCTTTGAGTTCCCTAATTTTTCTTTTTCTCCTGCATTCTGCTGTGGAGATTGTCCGTCGTTGTTGTTTTGTTTTTTAGAGTTTGGTTATTGTATTTTTCAAATCTAAAATTTCTTTTTGGTTCTTCTTTAGATTTTTGTTTCTTTGCAGAGATTTTTTTCATTTGTGGCATGCATGTTCAAAATTGCTCATTTGATGACTGGTTTAAAATTCCTTTTTTTTTTTTTTAATTATTAGGTTTCTTTTTAAAGATTTTATTTATTTATTTGACAGTCAGAGATCACAAGTAGGCAGAGAGGCAGGCGGAGGCGGGGGTGGAGAGAGGGAGCAGGCTCCCTGCTGAGCAGGGAGCCTGATGTGGGGCTCGATCCCAGGACGCTGGGATCATGACCTGAGCCCAAAGGCTGAGGCTTTAACCCACTGAGCCACACAGGCGCCCCTACTGCTTTAAATTCTTACGTCAAATTCTAAGATTTCTGTCATTTCAGTGGTAGTATTTATTGTCCTTTTTCATTCAGTTTGAGATCTTCCTATTTCTTGGTATGAAATGATAAGATTTTTTGCTAAAATCTGGATATTTTGGTATTGTAAAACTTGGGATCTTACTAAAACTTCTGTTTTAGCTGACTACTTCTGACTCCTGTCTTGCAGGGGAGTCGGGTAGGGGATGGATGCTGCCTTGTTGCTGCCAGGTAGGAGTAGAGGTTCACATTTCCAGCCAGCCCCCAATGAAAACTGAGGGGGATATTTTTCATTATTGCTACACCAGAATGCAAGTTCACCTCTGCCCGTGGTCTTTGCTAACACTGTGGATGGGGATGGGGACCTCATTACTCCTTCTCAGCGATGAAAGTCCCAGCTCCCTACTTGGCTTTTTAACACCACCCCAGCAGGAGTATGGGGTGTTCTGTTGCAGCCTAGTGAAGGTGGAGGTCTAGATTCTCCACTTGGCCTTCGGATGTGTTTGGCCATGGGTGTGTTGAGCCAGTATTTTTGTGTTCTTGGGCTAGGAGGTAGCAGGTATTGCCTTAACATTTTGTGTACTCCTAACATGCCTTTGTCTCAACAAAAGTTTTGTGTTGTTTTGTCTGTACCCTTTGGCATTTCTAGGTAGCCAGCTTCTTTCTTCCCAAATCTAGTAATAAAAGTTCAAAAAGAAAATCATGAAACTCACCACTGTGTCATTCTCTGGGTCCCAAAGTCCGTAGCTGGTTTGGCATTTCTAGGTAGCCAGCTTCTTTCTTCCCAAATCTAGAAATAAAAGTTCAAAAAGAAAATCATGAAACTCACCACTGTGTCATTCTCTGGGTCCCAAAGTCCCTAGCTGGTTTGCTTTCTCTCACCTTTCAGAGTTCTCTTACGTTTGTTTCATATATAATGTCCCGGGTTTTAAGAGGGCTTAGAGTGAGCAATAGGGATACGTGCATTTTCCCAGAAGTATGCATTGCATTTTACAAATGAGTTTCTGGGGCTTTCCATAAGCAGACTGAGACCTTACCAGGGCCCCAGCACCATTTGACCACACGTGTTCCCTGGCTTTGAGTTAGAGAGCAGATGAATCTGGTAGGATTTCATGGATTCTGAATCCCAGAGGTTACTGTACAGTTGTCCCCAACTGAGTGCATTGCCAGGATAATCTCAGATCTTCTCTTCACCACCACCCAGAAGTTACCAGTTCTTTTCTTTTGGTTCTAGTTGGGAGAATGTGTGGTATTTACTTTGGCTTCCATCAGCTTTAATTCCTGTAACAGTAACAATGACATCACTTCCCCAAAGTAGGAAATAATTATTGTTCAAAGTTTTGTTTCCATATCTCCCCTTGGTCTGAGAAGCAGTGGATTGAAGCAGATCAGCATGAAACTTCTGACCCTGACCTAAAGGAAGTTGGTTTCTGATGTCAGCAGTTGAAATCCAGGTTCTGCTATTCCGGTCCCTGGCTTCTCCTGTTACTCCTTTTGTCTGGAATTTAGGATGTGTTTTTCTGTAGAAGCAATTCAAGTACCAGAGAAATGCAAGTAATGCCTTATACTTCATGGAAATTCACTTTTTCCAAAATACTTTCTCCATTTGTTGCCATCGATCCTTACCTCATCTGAGGACATAAGCACTTCCGATGTTACTGCCCCCCTTGGAGGGCTGCGGTCACTTAGGCCCAGGAGCTTTAAAGAACTTTGCCAAATTCGTACAGCTACCAGGGGATAGAGTTCAGACTAGATATTTTCTGGATATCCTCGTCTCGTGTTCCCTAATCAGGTATTGTTTTCATAGCCAAGAAAGCAGAAAGTATTTCAGCTGCCATACCTACCGCTTCTGTGGAAAGGCTGCCACCGCCAGCCGGGCTCTGAAAGATGTTCACAGTCAGGCTTATACACTGAGCCTGATCCGTCTTTGATTGTGGAGACATCTGGGCACCGAATGCCTTATGACAGAATTGTAAAATAACTCGTTTCCTTACAGTAGGGTTAAACTTCTCTAGAACTACATTTTATTCCTTTTTAAAATTAACACCTGTATTGTTTATTTTGCTTCTGAAACCCTAAAACCTGGGCTATAGAATATAATCAGAAGCAGATAGAATGGGGCACGGCTTCTGCCAGATTCTGAGGTGGACAGATTATAAATAGATTAAGCTCACCTCTGATGTAGAGGGAGAGTCAACGTCTGAACGCAGTCTGCTCTCCCACCCCTGCTTCCCTCCCTTCCCATACCTCCTGCCCCAACCCCAAATACACTGGCTGGGTGTCTCCTTCTCCTAGTTCTGTTCACAGGCAGATCATCAGGCAGGGCTAAAGCTGCCCAAAGAGCCTGTATTGTCTAGAACTAGGGGAATTCCTCTGAATTAAATACACATGGGCACAGGGGACAGTTAATAGATTGGCACAATCCCAGTATCACAAGGAGCCCTAACATGTGTGTAAGTGGTTTCTGAATGTTCTGTCCCCTCCGCAGCCTTGCCTTCAGGTCATTCCAGGTAGGTTTAGGTAATTTCTCAGAGTCCATAGGAAGAAGAAAGAGAAAAAACTGGCTTCCAAGGAGACTTCCTTAAACCGTCCCAGAAATCTGGCTCCTAGTTCGTTCCCTGCATTCTGTTAGTTTTCTCCTGGTGCTGCAAAGAACAAAACTGTTCTTTCTTTCCTCTCTGATAGGATTTTAAATTTTTTTAATTATTTATTTATTTGACAGAAATCATAAGTAGGCAGAGAGGCAGGCAGAGAGGGCGGGGGGAAGCAGGCTCCCCACTGAGCAGAGAGCCCTATGCGGGGCTTGATCCCAGGACCCCAAGATCATGACCTGAGATGAAGGCAGAGGCTTAACCCACTGAGCCACCCAGGTGCCCCAGGATTTTAAATTCCTGAGGCCAGCTAACTACTAACCTTCGTGTTTTTAATGTCTCTTCAGGTGAAGTGCCCCTAGTTCTCTGCTTTCTTTGTATTGTGTTGTCTCCAGACCCTCGCTGTTCCGGCGCCTTCCAGAGCACACTATAGATACAGCCCTCTTAAGATGTCAGAGGGTCAGAGAATCAGGATGTCAGAGTTAGAAGGGACATTTGAGATCTAGTTTATTCCGTTTCCCCCACGCTCTCCCTGCTTTAATACCAATAGAACTTGACTGGTATACAGTTACAGATTGCCCACGCATCTGGAGTCGTGAATATGCACAGACTTTGTGCAGCGGTTAGGCTGAAAGTTTACTTGTGTTTGGAATGGTCTAGAGCTTCGAACTGTAAACAGAATCTCTCTTTATCAAACACGGTATGATATAGGGAGAGTAACAGCTCTTTTCACTAAAACGGTGACAAGGAGCAGCCCACTGATACAGTCACATCTTCTAATGAGGTGTCTTGTCTTCGCTCTGCAGCTGTGCCCACTTCTGACACAGAAGGTCTGTCGCTGGAGGAAGAAGTCAGAGCCAGAGTGAGCTCAGAAAAACTCTCTTGAGAAACTTAATGCCTAAAATGGTCTAAATCCCAACGTAAGAAGAAGTCAGTTAGGAAGTAATAATTACTCTGTTCTTCCAAGTTCAGACATTGAGGGTTCTTTGCACTCGGTAGCAATGTCTGAGTGTGAAGTACTTCCCAGCTAACAGCGTGCTTCCCCTCCAGTTAGGCGTTACTCTTATCCCATTCTAGTGAGAGCAGGAAGCTGAAATAGTTTTCATCAGCTTCAAAAAAAGAAGTCCTACTGGCTAGAGGGCACGAGAGCTGTGTCTCTCCTCCTCAGTGTTTTTCTGTACCCTGCCCTCTTGCCCTGTTAAAATCCTTGAATCACTTTAATGACATTTGGTGTGCATCTACTTTCCACATGAAGTTTATGCAAGAGTAGAATGCTGGATATGTTGTCCTGTGAAATGGAAGCCACAGTAGGATCCTTTTAATTCTGCCTCTGTTTATCCTGTTGCCTCTCATAGAGCTCTTAACTTCTGGCCACCTCCTCTTTGTGTCCCTCAGTAGGGAGCTCAAAAGCCTCGTGTACGTCTTTCCCCCTATTTGATTTGGGTCTGGTAGAGTTGGTGACTCTGTCTTATTTTCCCACTATGTTTAGGAGCACTGATCACACAGCGTGGCCAGTATTCTCCAGCATATCTCTCATGACCTCCAGACTATGGGCCCCGGAAGGACAAAGGTTCCATTTTTCCCACTGGTACAGCCCTTGGATCCAGGGCAGTTCCTAGCACTCGAGACACTCGTTTGCTCAGTGTAAGAGGACAGCTCCTTGCCTGTTGTGTTGATCCTAGGGTTTTGTTAGAACTCGGGAGACATTCCCCGGGTCTGCAGGTCCCACGGGGTCTTTGCTGCTGCCACCGCCTCCATCCACGTCAAGGCCAAATAGGGCAGGCAGCCAGGCCCGAACGGGCCGGCCACAAACAAGGAAGACTGGACCTTCTGTTCTCAGTAACTAGGAGTCCGTGCATGTCACTGCCCTCAGTGGAGAAGTGACGTGTTTGGACTTAGTTCATGAACACTGCTCTGGATTCCGCCCCCTGTTGCTTCCACTGGCCAGAGCAGTCCTGCCCAGTGGTTAGAGCTCAGCCTATGAAGTCAGATCTTCAGGGTTTCAATTCCACCTTCACCGCTTAATAACTATGTATGATCTTGGGTGAGAATGATCATCCTCCCCATTCCAGTGTCCTCCTGTCTAAATAGAATAATGAATGAAGGGAAACTGCGTCAGAAGTACCATAGTGTCTGGAGACTCTCTGACCCGGGTCCCAGGAGACCTCCGTGGCTGCTGCTGCCTGCATCCTCCAGCCAGCCTCACAGCACACAGCGCAGGTGAAAGACAGGACCAGGGAGGTTCTGTCTGGTAGTGGGGACTGTTGATCAGCATCTTACAGCCCCCACCACCACTCGGGAGGCGTTTGCTTTGGGCCAGCATTTGGTTCGACATGGGACGTGATCGACTCATTTGTGCCCCACAGTCACCCTATAAAGTATTACTGCCTCCGCTTTGCAAATGAAGAAACGAGCTGGAGAGACTGAAACAGCGTGCCCAAGGCCAAGGGGCTGGGAACCCTCAGACTGCAGACCCAAATCAAATCCCACTTAAGCTCCAGATGGGGACACGCAACACATGGTGTGACCCGTTTCCTTTGTGTTGTTTGCTGTTGTTGCCTTTCCAGTTGCCTTTATTTTGCGGTTCTTGCGGTCAGCAGTCTGGACCCTTCATGCTGAAATGACAGATTCACACGTCCTCGAAAATGAATACTAAATTCAGATCGATCCACGGTCTGAGAGAGCACACGTTGAAACGCTCAACGCTAGCCTGTGTCCTTCAGACGCAGGACTTGACGGGGGTTCCCTGTGACCCCGCCCACCACGGCAGCCGCACAGACCACGCTCACTCTGCCGCGGCCGTTAGCTGAAGTCGTGACGGCTTTCCCACTCGGGCTGCTGCTGGGCCAGGTGGTCTCCATGCTGTCATTTCCAGAGGGAGGAAGTGCCTCCAGTAGAGGGCAGGGTACAGGGACAGGCACTGGCCGATCCCACAGTCTTGCCTTATTCGAGAGTCCGCCTGAGGCCATGCACGTTCCTAACTGTGCACCTGCAGAAGCCATGAGCGGGACCCAAAGGGAAATGTGCACGGCCTGCGTGTCTGCCTCACCCCAAGCTGGGAGCCCTCGTGCAGATCTGGGGTTTGGGGAAGCCCAAGTTAGCCACCCGTTGACGTAATAAGGAGCATGGTGGCTCTGGCGCCTCACTCCCATGTTTTGTAGGCTGTAGGACGTTCCTCCGTCTAGAAGCATCTATAATTATAAATGAGAGCATTCAGAGGATCTTTGCGGGTTCTGTGAGGATACTCAGACATGTGCTCTGTGGCAGGAAAGGATCCAGGACATGGTTGGTAGTGTTTTGCTTGTTTTGTACCCGCCCAAGAAGCGGGAAAGGACGAGGTAGCATATTTAAGTACCACTCCAGAACGGTACAGCACATGAGCCTGAGGCCACCCTCTCCCCACTTAGATGGCCAGAAGCCGTGTGGGCCAAGCGAGAGAGTTTGAAGTGATGTCCTCCAGCTCTAAGTACGTTCGCCCTCCAGAACAGACCTTCAACCCAGACTCTCGCTTTCCCTTTTTTTTGGATGGTTGGAGTGGTTGTCATCAGACTACTGTGTGTGAAACCCAGCTGTGTGACCTTGGGCAAGTTACTGAACCTTTCTAGGGCTTGTTTTCTGCATCTGTAAGAGGAGGAGAGTCGTAGTTTCTACCTCATGAAGCACTTCTGAGAACTAAAGGAGATGAGCCACGTAAAGGGTTTCACATGTTCTCCGTGTTATTTTGTAACAGAAAATGCGCCCCTGCTCCTCTCTGCCTTTTCAGTTTTCTCTTTTCAGCCTCTTCCGTGGTATTAGGGACGTAGGACAACGGATAGAATTTTTACTGTTTCCAATCACAGGTGTCAGTCCGTTCCTACCGAGCCTAGATTCCTGGTCTGTGCTGTGTGCACTCGTCCAGGAGGCCGCGGACATTTCCGGTAAAGGACCCGGTAGTGAGTATCCTAGGCGTGGGAGCCACACTCAGTCTGTTGCACATTCTCTGCCTCTCCCGTGTGCCCATTTTCTTCTTCTCCCTTCCCGTTCTTTTTCTTCTTCCCTTCAAAGGTGTAAAAACTCTTCGTAGCTTGAGGGACATACAAAGACACTAGAGGCCACACAGATTCCTGACCCTTACTCTGATATGACCCTCCCTAACAAGGCCAGAGTCTCAAATCCTGGGGTTACTCTCTTTCATCATTCAGGTCAAAAGACAGTAAGTTTTCATGTTAAAAATGGGGTCCAGTTGAAAAATAGCACTCTCTCTTCTCCCATCCCCAAACTCCCCCACACACCATACATAAAGAACTTTCAGAGTTCCCTTCTGAGACCAAGAAAGGGTTTGTAAAGGGATCCATTAGAGCTAGTTTGACAAACACTCCAGCTTGGATAAGCTCATGCCTGCAGAATTACTCCAGATTCACTTGGAGCCTCAGTTGTGATTTTAATTTTAAATTCCTGGGGGTTTTGCACCATCAGGACTCATGTCTGGAGCAGTCACGTTTTAGGACAAGAGCATCTGTTGCTGTGAAGTAAGCTAACCGTAATGAACATGAACATGATACTTTTCCACAGCAAAGGAAAAAAAAAAAAGAAACCAGAATGCAGGCACCACCTTTGTGAAGTGGCAGTATTAAATTGCAAGAGATGCTGGTAATGCAAATATTTAAATTCACAGCTAAAGTCGTGCTTGTAAAATGCAATTGCCGGGGAGAGCACGCCAGCTCATCGTTCTTTCGGCGGATTTTCTGCAGGCAGAATCATTACAGAATCATTCGTACAGTCCCAGTTAAAAATGCTCATTTGAAATAAACTGCTTTCTGGTTCTTTTAAAACTGCACAAGGAAGCTTTATTGACCGGGGACGATTGAGGTCTTTGAGGTGTTCGTGGGCAGGAAAGAACTCCTGCTCTATGAGGGCTGTCTGAGCTAGTTTGTCCTGGGCTGCAGCTTTTGCTGATGGCGTGGCTTCCTTTACCCCTTAGGAGAGTTCCAGTGATGGAGGCGATGGCATTTTTGGCGAAAAGAAGGAGGACAGCCGGGCAGGTGAGACCACGTCCCTCTGAAGGCAAAGAAAAGTAAGGTCGCGGTTTGTAGTTATCTTGGGGTTTACATGTAGTAAAAATAGGCTTTTTTAAGGAGGCTTTTTAAAGCCAAGTTGACCTTCATCAGACTCTCCTGGAGTCCCACACAGAGCTTTAATGTAGCTCTGGCCAGCTCCCACCACCGTTCTTAAAGTTCAGAAGTGAGATCTGTGGTATCTGAGGTCAGGATGGAGTCAGAGAGAGAAGGAGGAATTGTGGTTTTATTGATTTATTATTTATTTAATTAATTTAGGGAGAGAAATGTTAGAGAGGGTTTGTTCTCTCGTTTTGTTTTTTTCTGAATTTGAACTCAATAAAATGTTCTGCAGTTGGAAGACTCAGCTACACAAAAGCCCGTAGTTCTATTATGGAGAAGGCCATAGAGGGTCTGCTTGTTCCCATGCCTTAGAGCAAGATCCTTGGATCAGTTCTGGCCTGTGGACGGACACATCCGTATGCGAGAGATGACCGAGCCAGCCACAGCGAAAGCGGTTTCTAGAGCAGAGTCGCAGCCCTTCCGGCCCTGCCGGGCTTCTGAGCGGGTTGATCTGGTCCTTGAGTCAGCTGTGGCTTTATTTAAACAAAACAACAAAATAGCCGCCTTTGTTTTGGTTCCGTTTGTAAATACTAATATCCTCACTGATGTTTGAAGCCCAGGATGGCTCCGACCCAGACAAATCACCCTGGCCAGTTTCATCTGCTCTCACGGCTCGCCTCCGACGTCTGGTCACCGTGTACCAGCGCTGTAACCGCAAAGAACTCTGTCGACCAGAAATTCTGGGACCAGTTAACCAAGGATACTGGGTCCAGGAAGAGATGTTCAGGAGAACCTCAGAAATGGATCTCATCAACAAGGAAGCTCAAAAGAGGTAAAAGTCAAGAGCCGAAAGGGCATACAGAGCTGCCGATGAGTAAAGGTGACCAGGGGATGCTGATAGAGCTAGAGACCAAACATGTTCAGTGTGCTTATCTTGAACTTAGGTGGTCTCCAGAACTAATTCAGTCCAGCCTCCAGTGATGGTGTTGGCTGAGGAGTTGACGAGGTCTAGGGAGTTGGCTGGGGAGTTGATGAGATCTAGGAAAACCTTTGTTCACAATCCCCAGACTTTAATGATTTTCCAACTTGACCCTCTTCCTTAAGTTGGACCGCAATCCCTGGAAATGTGGTTTAAAACTAGCATATATATCACATCACGTTGTTTTAGCAGCCAAGTAAATAGCGTGCATTGAAGCTGCCATATTGTAGCTACCAGTCCTTATCAAGCCTGTGAGAGCAGAAAGTACTATAAAATGCCAGCCCAGAACGAGGAGATGAATTATCAGGAATTACTTGCCCATCTGAGAGTCACACCAAAAATGGCTACAGAAGACCAGCACAAGCTAGGAGTGATGCCACCAGGAAAAATCAACAAAGCTGTAGTTCTTAGAGTCTGTCTATCCACCCTTCTGATGTACCATCTAGTGAATTAAAAGAATACCAAAAACAAAAACAAAAAAAAAGTAAAACCACCTTCTGACTTTATGAAATTTGGTAATTCAGGGAAAATACTGTCTTTCACAACTCCAAAGAGAAGAACTCGAGCCCGTCTTCCCTGCTTCTCGCTCCTCCACCGAGCCCCTCACCCCACATTCCTGGCCTGACTCGCTCTGGGGATGGAGAGTACCGTGCCCAGGAGCCCCTCATGAAGATTGTGGGTAGGGGATAATAATCCAGCCACTTCCTGTCATTATCTCAACCGTGAAGAATGTAGAGGCTGGAGAACCTTAGCGTCCCAGATACAGGCTACATGCCTACATAAAACCAAAACAAAGCCAACATGAACTAGGGTGGGGAGAGTTGTGTGGCTCAGGGAGTTGCTTCCCTTCTCTGGACCGGTCTCTTCATCGGGAAGAGAAAGGGGGTGAATTTCAGGTCCCTCCAGGATTCTGTGTTGTCATACATACATAGTATTTTAAGACCTTCTTCTCCCATCAGTGGAAACAAACTAGGTAGTCTCTAAAATTAATAAATGAAGAGATCACAAGTCTGCACACGTGACTTAAACATAGATAAATACTGGGAGAAAAAGTTGAGATTTGAAAGTGGTGGTAGGATACGGGCTGTTTTCATTATAAGCCTCTCACCCCAACTTAACTTAAATAAAGTATAAAGTAGGCAAACCAGGCCTAGCTGCTTTCTTGAGTCCGCGGACTCTCCTAGTAGGCTCTCATTAAGTAAGTAGTTGTTGGCTTTTTTTTTTCCTTAAGGGAAAGCAGCTCACTCTCCCTTTCTGATTAAATCCCAAGGTGGACTAGGAGAGAGCAAGCAGACTTCTACAGAGCGGTGTCCTCCTTCGGCGTCGTTTATGATCAAGAAAAGAAAACTTTTGACTGGACACAGTTCCGCATCATTTCCCGTTTGGACAAGAAGTCGGATGAGAGCCTGGAGCACTACTTCTATAGTTTTGTGGCTATGTGCCGGAACGTGTGTCGTCTGCCCACGTGGAAGGATGGCGGTGAGAATGCTCTCCGTCCGTGGGTCCCCGATGAGACAGGGACAGGGTACAGAATCACTTCAGGTAGGCTCGGTTCTAGGAGTAGAATCTGCCTGAAGAATTCAGGGAAAGACAAGTGAGTTTTCACAAATTCGTGAACTGCTCTTTGGGTCCACTCTCATAAAATGAAATCTCTCTCCCAAAACGATGCCATGTCAACAGAAATTGAAATTGAGGTTAACGGGGCGTCTGGGTGGCTCAGTGGGTTAAAGCCTCTGCCTTCCGCTCAGGTCATGATCCCAGGGTCCTGGGATCGAGCTCTGCATCCGGCTCTCTGCTCAGCAGGGAGCCTGCTTCCCCCTCTCTCTTCCTACCTACCTCTCTGCCTACTTGTGATCTCTGCCTGTCAAATAAATAAATAAATAAAAATAAAATCTTAAAAAAAAAAAAAAGAAATTGAGGTTAACACTGCACAGAAGTATTGAGAGGCTAGTGTTAATTACCTTCTCCAGCGTATTGTTAAGTCTCAAGAGATTGACTCTGGTGAACTTCGCTTCTGCCGTACATTATATTGTAAGAACTTGAACTCGTTTCCCGTGTATTGACTTGTAGCTACGGAAAGTAAATGGCTGTCTTTCCACATGCTCCAGCCGGGAGAGACGCCTTCTGAGAAATTGCTTCCTGGCGGGGATGCAGCCGCTTCCTCCTCGTCCCTCTCCTGCCTCGCGCCTGTAGGTGAACTAGATACGGCCCATCTGACTGCTGTGAAGAGCTAAAACAAACCTGGAGTCCAGCCCGTGTGGGTCCTGGGCTGACAGCAGCATGCCCCGTGTGACGTGGTTAGGGTGTTTTCATTAAAACCAGGGAGCTGGATAGATTGTAAGGACCTGGGCTTTACAGCCCCACTGACAAGACCTGGCCTCAAATCCTGGTTCTGGCACCTGGAGCATATCTGAGCTTCCTTCCTCATCCTTCAGATGGGGGCAATGATGCTACAGCCTAGCATTGCCGTGAGAACTCAGTGACGTGTGTACAGTACTTGGGTACAGAGTACATGCCTACTAAACGAGAGCTTATCTTCTAGAACCAGAGTTCTCGTGCTCCTCCCTCACCCTCACTGGGTCTGTCCTAGTTTCATAGAAACCTTCCCTTCTCGTAGCTTTTCATGGTGTCAGGGGCACACACACCAAAGACTGTATGCCAGGGAGGAAAGCACTTAGACCAGAGACACGGGGGCTCAGGTGGGTGGCGGGTGTCCTGGGGCTGCCTTCAGTGATAGGCTCTGTGTTGGCCTTTCCAGGTCCCCCAGATCCCAGCATCTACGTGGAGCCCATCACTGAGGAGCGGGCCGCGAGGACTCTGTACCGCATCGAGCTGCTGCGGAAGGTCCGCGAGCAGGTGTTGAGGTGTCCGCAGCTGCACGAGCGCCTCCAGCTCTGCAGGCCCAGCCTCTACCTCCCGGTCTGGTGGGAGTGCGGGAAGCACGACCGAGACCTGCTCGTCGGCACCGCCAAACACGGCCTGAACCGCACTGACTATTACATCATGACCGACCCCCAGCTGTCCTTCCTGGACGCCTACAGGAACTACGCCCAGCACAAGAGAACGGACACCCAGGCCCCAGAAAGTCTCTGTTGCCTTTACCAGACCAACTCTAAACTATACGAATCTCTCACGTACACTCAGATGAGCAGGACTTCAGAGCCCCTTGAAAGTGAGCCTGAGAACCTCGTGAAAATAGAAGGTAGAGATGGTCACTCCACTCCACCTGGGGTCAGTTTATCTGACATGACTTGTGAAAATTTTATTTCTAAAGTTCAGGATGTCATGTCCGTCACCCACGATGAAAGTCTGCTGCCCGAGTGCTTGGAGGGCATGATGTATGGTAAGAAGGCCCTGAGTCGGGAGCCAGGCTCTTTCCAGGAGAGCCCCACTACCAGGACAGAACCCAGAAAGGATGCGCTGGCCCTCTCAGCAGGCGAGGACGGGAACTGCCAGCCTGGTGGCCGAGAGGCAGAACTACCTGCGGGCCCCTCTTTTCTGAGCAGCTTAGAAGCAGGAGTAGCTCAGATGAACATCAAAAATGGAAAACATCTGTTGCTCTCTCTTTCCAGGGAAGGGGACTTGTGCAGTGAGACAGGGCAGAGACCTGAAAGCATCGGGCAGCTGGAAGCCAAGTGCTTAGCTTCCCCTTCCTTGGATCAAGGAAATGAAAGTGGGTTTGTAGACATGTGCAATCTTAGTGTCTGTGACTCCAGAAGAAGCCTGTCATCAGATCAGCAATTAATTGATTTATTAGAAAACAAAAGTTTAGAAAGCAAATTGGTTTTGAGTCAGAACCACAGCGATGAGGAAGAGGAGGAGGAGGAGGAGAAGGAAGAGGACAACGCGGGCGCGGCGGCAGGCCTGAGGGGACGGCCCGAGGTGGTGCGTCTGGCCGATCCCACAGCCCACATCCATCCCACAGCCCACATCCTGAGGGAGAAGAGCCGAGGCTTCCATGTGGAGGAGGCCAAGAGAGGAACCCTGGAGGCCGTCAGCCAGAATCCTGGACCACGGGGGGCGCTTCCTCAAGCAGCCTGTCAGTGTCCCTGCAAGCACACGGGGAGGTGGACGCGTGGCCTCGAGAACGAGGAGTTTGAAGTGGAGAAACCCAAGGGTTATAACGCAGACGCGTACAAAAGCAAAACCAGTAGCATCCCAGTGGAGGCTGAGCCCCCCGCTCCTCCCGCAGAGCCCGCCCAGGGGAAGCACGAGCTGTTGAGCGAGCCTTGGAAAGACAGTGCAGAGGGGAAGAAAGCTTTCGCTGTGTATCCAGAAGCCAGTGAGCTCAAGTCTGAAGACGCGGATTTTGAGAGCAAAGATGATTATGACAGAGAGGGGAACGGCCACACTCAAGGTACAGTCGGTGAGGGCTGTGGTATTTTTGGTGAGCCGGTCCTCACGTGGCGGGGTGCGGGGTGGGGAGATGTGCGGCTTCTGAGTCACACCTGTACACGTTCCCTGCGGTCTAAGACCAGGCCTTGTCTGAAGGTGAGACAAAGTAGCTTAACACTGATCATTCTAGAACACTGAGGAGGATTGTGAACAGTGGTAGCACCTTTGTTGCATCAGCCATGTAACTTGGGAGGGGCTTACAAGCTGCTTTCTCCGTGGTAGACACTAGATGCCGCTCGGAGGGGAAGGAACTTGTTCTTCCACCAGGTGAGGACCTTCCAGCTGGTTAAAGTAGAAAAGCTTAGGAACATCAAGAACCTACAGTTTTCTAGAGGGAGAGTTAATTTTTCAGGAACTCCACAAAAATACGAGTAAACGTAATCTCATTTAGGTGAGCAAAGATAGTGCTGTTTATTCATATCATTATCCAAACCTTGTGATTGGATATTGGTGCATTTGGTTTAGATTCATTTTAATAACAGGGATAAAAATAACAATTACAAGTAACTCAACAAAAATACAGATAGATTTGAGCTTTTTAAATAGGGAAGTCTTAAATAAGGCTTTAAGTTAAGAGGACTTTTTAAATTTAAGAGTCTAAATGACTCAGATATTTCTGTGCCTCGGAGGATTTAAATACATTGATTAGAGATTCTGAGCAACAAGAAATGGTTTTTAACTTTTTTTACTGTTGTTTTTACTACTTTGGGCCCAAGAGGGCATATTATAGTGAAGAAAGATCATTGTGTTTGTCCTTATTACTGTCCAAAAAAAAAAAAATCCCTGTTCACATCTGGCCTGATGCCGGGACTGGTATTCAGGGATTAAGAGAGACAGCCATCTCCTTCTGCAGCAGTGACTTTTATATCACAGAAGGAAAGGGAGGGGAGCTCAGGCAAGCTCCCCTGCGTAATCTAACTTTCCTTTTTTTGGTAAGCTTACCCTTGGTCTAGTCCTTGTGATTAGTGACTCCCTTGAGACGGGTTCCAAACTCAAGTTAATATTTACACACTAGCTAGGATAATGAAGAGAGGCTACTGAAAGGAATTTGACCGATTTGTTGCCCCAGCTGACACAGGGCGGGGGGTAGGGGAGCCGTCTCTGACCTTGTCTGCCCTCAGCCTAGGCCACAGAGGATCACTGCCATGTGTTAGATTATAAAACGCACATTGTTCTTTTAACCTTGTTGTGGGGGAAATCACCAAATAGTCCGTGGAAATCGAGGCAGTGAACTGAGTACAGAGTTTGGGAGAGTATGGGTTAGAGGAGAAGCATCTACCAATGCCGTCTGCTGCATCTTGGCTGAGCGGCACACACACCCATGGGTGGGTCCCCTTGCACCAGTGCTTTTCCGAATGCTTTTGCAGCACTCAGAAGGGGTCTTCCACACACAGTAGACGTGGAACAGGTCGGGCAGAAGGGCTCGGTCTGTTTCTGCACCTGGAAATCTACCGTAAAGGAGCAGTGACTTTACAGCTGTCAGGGCCAGCCCCAGATCTCCTGGCTGTGTTTCCAGGGTTTTCTCTCACACATCATTACTTTTTCTTAAAACTCAAATCCAACCTCTCTGCTTAAAACCTTTCAGTGATGCCTCCCTTCAGATCGAGAATAAAATTCAAATTGTCTACCATTACAGAATTCAGCATTATCTAAATGATTCTACCCTTCTGCTCTCACCTTTGTACTTTCCCCCAGGAAAGTTCCTCAGCACGTCCAGAATAACCATTGTCCTCCTCTTCCTGGGGGCTCTCTCCTTTGAGAAGCCCTCCCTTCCGCCCTCTCTTACTCCATATCATGGCAGCTTGTTTCTTTTCGTAGCACTTGCCGCTGTTTATAATTGTGTTCATTTATTATTACTGTTTTCCTGACTGTCTGTCCCCCGTGAACCTTAAGAGCCTGAGGGCCACATCTGTCTCGTATATCCTTGAATCCGCTGGCCTAGCAAGGACCTGTTCGTGGTGAGCGGTCCCTGCAGCTCCCTAGACTTGGTGCGCAGTCTCCAGTGAAATCTCCACATTTCAGAGGATCAAATTCCATGTCATTTCACCAGAAAAGAGGCTCACAACTTTTCCTGCACTGGATGTTTTGCTACTCTGTGCTCATTCCCTATCATTCCCTCCCTTAGTAGTAAGTGGTAGTAAGTAGTAAGTATCCATTTCACACGGATAATAAAGTTTCACCACTGAAACTTTAAAGAATGAGCTGCATTTCCATTTCTTTCCATCAGTGAAGTAATTTGAGTGTTCTAGCTTTCTTTGCATCATTTTTTACGTGAAGCAGGTCTATTTTACCTTTGTTGTAAGTTTCAGGACCTTTCACATATTGTCATTAACATCAGCATCTTGCTGTGTTACATTTCAAAGACTGTGCCTTCAAACGGATAAGAGTATTACAGTGTTCAGTTCCGTCCTGCCAGCCGCACTGCATGCACAAGCCTCTCGGTGCTCATTCCACTCTCACTCTTGGGTACACAGGACAATCTCCTGTTTTCTTTGGTTGTTTCCTTTGGTGTGTGCATGCAGAGTTACCACATGACTTGCACGGGTAGCCCTAGAGAAAGGATCTGCATGTATGGCTTAACTGATAGGGTTCTGCCAGAAATAGCATGGTAATTACTGTTCAATTTCAAATAAGCACTAAATGGGCTAAGTTTTTGAAAAGATAGATCAGGTGGCCTAATCGTTCAGCTCATTACTGTCTCCCAAGTACCAGATTAATTTTCTAAACCCTTCTTTGCAGATTACCCAGGGAAGTACTCTGAGGAGGAGAGCAAAAGCTCGACATCAGGCATCGCAGGAGACCTTGGGGATGACCTGCAGGAGGCTCGGGCTCCCACCATTGCTCAGCTGCTCCAGGAGAAAACCCTCTTTTCCTTCTCCGAGTGGCCGAAGGTACTCCCCAGAGCATGCGTTCTCTACCCAAAGCATTCTCAGCTTGTAGAGTATTTCTGAGTATAAACTCAGAGAAATGTGTAATGTCTTGAAAAAGTAGGGGCGCCTGGGTGGCTCAGTGGGTTAAGCCGCTGCCTTCGGCTCAGGTCATGATCTCAGGGTCCTGGGATCGAGTCCCGCATCAGGCTCTCTGCTCAGCAGGGAGCCTGCTTCCCCCCCCCTCTCTCTCTGCCTGCTTCTCTATCTACTTGTGATTTCTCTCTGTCAAATAAATAAATAAAATCTTAAAAAAAAAAAAGTATTAATAATGTCACATTTAAACATTAAAGAAAGAGACACTTGGCTAATTAGACCAGAAGATAAAACTGTCTTCATATATAAAGCACTATGGCGGGACGCCTGGGTGGCTCAGTTGGTTGGACGACTGCCTTCGGCTCAGGTCATGATCCCAGAGTCCTGGGATCGAGTCCCGCATCGGACTCCCAGCTCCATGGGGAGTCTGCTTCTCTCTCTGACCTTCTCCTCGTTCATGCTCTCTCTCACTGTCTCTCTCTCAAGTAAATAAATAAAATCTTTAAAAAAAATAAAATAAAATAAATAAAAAATAAAGCACTATGGCTTTAATTTTCACTGTCCAGACCATAGAACTTAAGTATTTTAAGACTTGTAAAGTGAGTACATCTGAGTGTGCTATCTTCCTAATCAGCTCCTCCTGGTTAGAAAAAGGTGACACGTGATCTCTATGGACTTTGTGAATTTGGATAGCTTGGTACTTACTCCTCAGAACTTTTTGTCTTTTTTATAGGATCGCGTAATAATCAACCGCCTGGATAATATCTGCCATGTGGTGTTAAAGGGGAAGTGGCCTTCCAGCCAGCCGTACGAGCCCTCGGGCACACTGCCTACACCAGCCTTAAGCAGCAGTGCTGGTTCTCGGAGCAGCGCCTCGGAGCCGGAGGCCTCGGAACACGGCTTCAGCAGCAGTGCGGCGCTGGTGGCCCAGATCCAAAAGGTGAGGGCCGCTTGGCACTTCTCACTCGAGTCATTCGTTCAGCAAATACTGCGTGGAGAGGACTTCCTTCTCTTTCTACTTTTGGTTTTCTCTTTGGTTTCTTCCTTTTCCTTCTATAAAGTCACTGGTATTCATTGAAGAATTTAGATTTTGTCCTGTAGACAGCAGGGAGCTACGGAAGTTTGCTCCACGAAGTGCATGGTGAAAACAGGGCTTTCCAGCTCAGCAGGAATAAGTGGTGTGCAGGTCCTTGGGAGAGGAGGGTCGGAGAGAAGAGGGCCAGAGGCTGGGAGGCCGAGTGGGGATCTGAGGAGGAGATGAGGTCTTCGACCAGGCTGGTGGCGAGGTGGGTACTAACAAGAGGGCGGGCGTCGGCGGGCACGGCCCGGTGACTGGCGAACATAGAGAGGGAGGCATGAATGGACCAGTGTGTTCCACACTTAGAAGACCACGAGAATGATGGCAGCTGATAGAAATTAGGGAAATCAGAGAACGGCTTTTATAAACTCAGGCTATAACTCAAGTTTAATGTGAGATACATTGTTAGCACACAGGCTCGGGCTCTCCCAAGTGCACATGCGAACCTGTAGGGACCTTGAAAAGCTGCTGGTTTTGATTTAATGCGTCAGGGCTGTAGACTGAGCGTTGGGATTTTTTTAATTTTCCAGTGGATTCTAATGTACAGTTGAGGTTGATTCCCCAGATTACGGTCCTGCACCTCTGGGGGTAATTCATAGACCAGCGGCGTTATCAGCACCTGGAAACCTGTTAGACCTACAGAATCTCAGGCCCACTGAAGGGAATTGACATTTGAACAAGCTCTCCGGGCGAGGGTGCCAGGATAGCTCACTGGTTAAGCATCTGACTTCAGCTCAGGTCATGATCCCAGGGTGTTAGGATCAAGTCCTGCATCGGGCTCCCTGCTCACAGGGGAGTCTGCTGCTGCCTTTACCTCTGCTGAGCGTGCGTGCACTCTCTCTCTCAAAATCTTTTTTTAAAAAATTGAAAACAAGCTCTCCAGGTTATTTGGTGCTAAAATCTGAGAAGGCTTGAGTGGAAAGAACTTCTCAGAAGTTGATTAGGAACCCTAGTCGGCCCAAGGAAGTCAGGCCCGGAGAAGGAGCTGCCATTCAGCCGCAGAAGTGGCATTCAGACCTCTCTCGCCACCTGTGTGTGTTTGCAGGAGAGCTTCCTGGCTCCAGTATTCACAAAGGAAGAACAGAAGCTCAGACGTCCCTACGAGTTTGAGGTGGAGAGGGATGTGAAGGCCCGGAGCCTGGAACACTTCTCTGCCACCCACGGGCACCCCCCCGTTGTCCTCAATGGCTGGCACGGGGAGTCTGCAATAGATCTCTCCTGCACGTCAGAGGGGTCCCCAGGAGCCACGTCTCCTTTCCCGGTGAGCGCCAGCACCCCTAAGATCGGGGCTATCGGTTCACTTCAAGGAGCCCTCGGCATGGACTTGTCTGGGATTCTGCAAGCCGGCCTGATCCATCCAGTGACGGGACAGATTGTCAACGGAAGCCTCAGAAGAGACGACGCTGCCACGAGGAGGCGGAGAGGGAGACGGAAACATGTTGAAGGAGGGATGGACCTCATCTTTCTGAAGGAGCAGACGCTTCAGGCAGGAATCTTGGTGGGTATATGGGACCATTAAATAAAAACCTTGACCTTCCCACCCTGAGTAATAAACCCTTCCTCAGACACACGATTTTTAAATTTGTGGATCTTTTATCCCATTTCAAATATCCTGGTTAATTTCTCTTGTTACAAGTTGCCCAGTCTTTTCTAGAAACACATTTTAACCCATTACAGACCCTTCACCTGCATGCAACCTGAAGATATGAGCCAGGGGTCTTGCCGTTTCAAACACACACAGCCCAGACACCCGGCCCCGTGTTTCAGAAGAGATGCTGGTGACTGAGTGAAGCAGAACAGCGGGGCTGAGTTTGTGCCAGTGGTGCTCTGGGTTAGCGGGTTTTCCAGGAGCTGGGCTTTGCGGGGGGAACAGGGGTCAGGATCCCGACTCTGCTCTCTGTGTTGATCCTGGCTTTTCTACTTGACCTGCTGGGTTCCGTGGGGCACACCGCGGTACCTCACTTGCTCCTCTGTGAAGTGGGCCAGTCGCATCTCCCCCAGAGAGCTGCTGTGAGGGTTCACCAGCGTCATGCCAAGACAGCCTAAACCTAGAGGAGATCATTGTAAACAACAGATAAGGCTCGAAGCTGTATGCCTGGCCAAGAGAGGTTGCCTCAGACTTTGCCTAATGTGTCAAAGACAACTGACTTCCCTTTGTTTTTTGGTTTTTCCCATTTATTGAATTTCAGGCTCCAAAGCAGAAATCACATTTCATGTTTTCTTATTTTAAAAAGAATAATAATAACCAGTATTCATTGAGTGTTTGCTCTGTGCCAGGCACTGGGTTCAGGTGTTCGTGTAACTGTCCTATTTGATCTTCACAACTCTGTGAAGATGTTGTTATTACTCCCATTTTATAGATGAAGCAACTGATGCTAACAAGGATTGAATAACTTGCCCAAGATTATCCAGTAAGGTGGCAGGTCAGGGAACCAAGCCAAAGACATTGTTTACTAGTGCCTGTGAGCTTTATTATTAAGCTCTTTTGTTTGGTGTATTTTAAAGTTTTGTCTTCTAGACTTTCTATATAATTTGGGAGGCTGAGGTGACAGGTTCTTTCCCTGCCCAATCCTGCAAGCTTTTAAGACAGTTGTCTCATTTTTTAGAAGTGCAAAGCCATAGTTTCTTCTGTCGTGATCAGAGTATTTTTTAAATGTATCATGCAGACATTTCTTGAGTGCCACATGGTACTTTGTAGACCTATTACGGGCACTGGGAATGCAGAGATGAGTGAGACAGGCATTCCGCCTATAGAGGGAGAAACCGGTAAGTGAATTGCAGTGTGGCATTTCCTGGTATTAGAAAATCTGTGAGCGGTGCTGGGGGTCGGGGGTGGGAGGCAGCGTGCGGGAAGTAGGGTGGCCTTGGACTGTCCCTGACAGTGGCAGAGGCGGTAGCACAACCCGAGCAGACGGGAAGGTGAGGAGCATGAGAGGGAAGGCCAGCGTGTGCAGCGGCCCACGTGTGGGTCAGTGTTGCGGAGGATTCTTGCCGAAGCACCAGCACAGTAATACTCAGGGAAAAGGGTGGGAAGACACAAGGTGCATTTTCCTTTCAGAAACCAGTTTTCATTCTGTCATTCACATACTTGTTTCTCCTTTGTCCAGGAAGTCCACGAAGACCCAGGGCAGGCCCAGCCGAGCACCTCACACCCTGAAGGGCCGGTGCCTGCCGCTTCGGCCCCCGAGCCAGCCCCAGCAGCCGGCATCCAGGCCGAGAAAGCCATTCCCAGCAAGAGTCTGCTGGACTGGCTGAGGCAGCAGGCGGACTACTCCTTAGAGGTTCCCAGCTTTGGAGCAGTAAGTGCTGTCACTGCTCTGACCCTGCCGTTTCCTTCCTGCTGATGTGCTGCCGCGTTTGATAAGGAGCGTGCTCGGGGAGACCAGGAAGTTGGACAGAGATCTCTGTATCAACTGAGAACATCATTTTCAAGTTGGGGTTTTGTTTCTCAGTTTACATTTTGATGAAGTTTTCTAGTAACAGAAATCACAGCCCACATCAGAATGCTGTGCCAGGTCGTTGCGCAGCATCTTACAAGGACAGGAGTTGCCTAAGCTCAGCACCCCCTTCCCCTAGAATCACCATGCAAGATCTAAGTGCACGGAGAAATCTTTAGGTTGATAAAACACTGCCAGTGCAGGAATGTGTTTCTCTGTGTTCTTTCTGAGTTAACACATCACCACCTTAGGGGGTGGGAGGTGTGCGTTCTTTGTTTGAGTCACAACTTTGCCACTCTTCCTTCAAGTCCTCCGAACTGCCTTTGCCCGAGATCCTCCAGATTGGAAGTCTGTAGGAGCGGGCTCCTGAGCGCTGGTGTCTCTTCTTGGTGTTCTTTTCTCACGTGCTCGCCTGTCCCATCGCCATTTTGTCCTGGGTACATCCGACTAATAAGATGTGGATGGTGGAGAGCTCACGAGGAGGAGGAGAACGCATTCACAGACACACACCCTCCAAAGAGACAAAGCCCGCCAGATAGGTAGCCGTGGAGAGAGAATCTGGAAATGAGGAGGAGGAGAAGGCCGGGGAGTAAGCAGTACACAGAGAGAGCACTGGGTCGGCTCTAGTCTGACCCAAGAGGCCCACACAGCCTGTTCTCCAGTTCCATGCAGGAACGCCATTGTTTCAAAGAAAGCCTGGGTGAGGGCCCATTAGCTCTTTCCTTTGTCAGCCTAACCTGACGGGGTCCTGTACAGAGGTCCATTAATGAGAGAAGAGCAAAACCAGCTGAAAAACACGACCCTCATCAGAAGAATCTGTGACAGGATGGTTTGTAATGTTGGTTTCCATTTGCCTCCTAGAATTTTTCAGACAAACCAAAGCAGAGGAGGCCACGCTGTAAGGAACCTGGAAAATTAGACATCAACTCCCTGAGTGGGGAAGAGAGGGTTCCTGCTGTCCCCAAGGAGCCAGGACTACGGGTAAGGAAGAGGGATGTGTCCCAGTGAAGCCAAGCCTTGCAGACTCGGGAAAAGCTCCAGCTGAGAAGTAGGGAGCCAGGGGCCGTCTTCTCAGAGGACAAGAGGCCGGCACAGGAAGCTGATAAGTCGTGATAAGTGGTATCGGGGCCTCTTGAGCAGCAGTAGGGCTTCCCGTGGTCATTTGTTTTCAACCTTTACCACCAAACCTTTTGGTTTAAATTGGTAAAACTATTCCCAAAATTTGATATCCGGCACCCCCTGTCCCAGTACAGTGTAGAGCATTCAGGGAAATAGACCTTAACGCCTATCAGGAATCTCTTTCTAGTGTTAACAAATGTCATTATTGGAAATTTCCATTTAAAACATTTCCTCCTAGTCCATCCCCACTGGCAATGAAAAGCAGCCGACTCCAAGCACTGCCCTTTTCCTCATATAGAATCCTGAGCCTGGAAGAGACTTCAAAAGACATCTGTGAAATAGTTGTAGTCTAACGCATCTGAGTTAATTATAGCCCACAGAGGAGGACCGATTTGGAATAGAAAAGTCATAACCTCTAGGGGGCAGTAATAACATTCCAACCTGAAAATGCGTCAGGTTTGGGCAAATGATCCGTAACTGTGCTTTCAACCTCGGCAAAACGGAGCGTCGGAAGAGCATCACGGGCATCTGCTCTTCTCGGGTTGTCCCCCCAGACGCACAGGCTTCCCCGAACGCCTTCTCCTCGAGGCTCCGCCAGCTGCAGCTCTCCCTGGGAATGAATTCCCTTCCTAGTGGGATGGCCTGGATGTGATTTCTTCTTTCAGCTCCAGAAGACCACCCACCCTAGTCATTTCCTCCTTTTGCAAAAGAAAGTTGTAACTTAATGTTTTCAAGGAGTCTGTGACTGATGTTGTCACCTGTTGGATTGTTCCATCAGCTCTGCAGACAGAACTGCGCCCCCTCACCTCCGTCCCCGACCGCAGCCGCTGCAGGAATGGGGCCGGGGCCCCGTCCCAAGGTTGGCTGCTTGTTAGAAAACTCATCACATTGGGCAGGTGCCCTTTGGCCCCTGTCTTGTTCTCTTGTCTGAGGGTGTCTCTAGCACCGCTTTGCTTAGACCAACCTGTGCTGTGCACGCTGGTGCAGCTGCAGTCCTTAGCCCAGCGGCCTTTCTCCAGCCCGTAGGCCGCCCCCCCCTCTCCAGGCGTTTCCACACACGGCATCACGCGAAAGTCATCCAGGACAGACTCTGGTCCTTGCTTTGTTGTAGCCTCTTAGCTCTTGCTGTAGACACACATCAGAAAAAACACATGGTTTCCTCCTTGGCTTTTCCATTTCTTTCTACATGTCTAACAGTTTCCCTCGTGTTCTCTGGAAATTAATGTTCACGCTCCTACAGACTCTGATGCCTTGCCAGAAAACCCATTTCTAAGCTGTTCTTGCAAGCCAGCCTTTTACCAGAGACGCATTTTCCCTCCTTCATGAAATAAACACAAGTCCCTGCCTCAGAGGCCCTTGTCCTGCAGGAAGGTGAGGCGAGGAAGCCCTCGTGCACCTGGTCCCCAGGGCTGCCCAGCCTCCCCAGTGGGGAAGGGCCAGCATGGCGCAGGCTGGACACTCTGCCTGACTTCAGGAGGGCCCGTCTCCCTCAGCTCCTGCTGGGACAGGAGCCCTCCCGGGTGTGCTGCGCTCGTTCTTTCCCGCGGAAACCCCCTGCTTCTGGAAACAGATTCAGATCAGGAAGCCTCTCCCTTCCCTCAGCCCCTTCTGCTGTGGGTGCTGTGGCTCGGCTGGGCAAGCGCCATGGGCTGCACGTGGGATTCAGCTCCCAGGACGGCCAGTACGTGGTGGTCACGCGTGAGAGGTGTATGGGCACGTGCACGTGTAGGTGGAAGTTACCTTTGTCTCACAGGTGTGTGTGTAGGGTTTTCTGCTCGTTTCTTGTTGAGTCATTGGACAGTAACTTGCAGAGATAACCCGTCACCCCTAAACACTTCAGCCTGTGCCTCCTAATATTTTCCTACCTAACTATTACCATTACCACACACGGGAATGTTAATAATATTTAGTCCACGTTCTGATTTCCACAAGTTGTCCCCAAAAATGTCCTTTTTTTTTTTTTTTTTTTTTTTACATTTTGTTCTTGTGTTTGAGAGAGTGAGCAAGACAGAGAGAGAGCATGAGAGCGGGAAGAGTCAGAGGGAGAAGCAGACTCCCCGCTGAGCAGGGAGCCCGACGCAGGGCTCCATCCAGGAGCTCCGGGATCATAACCCAAGCCGACAACCAACTCTCAACCAACTGAGCCCCTCACACGGCAAACCTCCCCGCCCAAAAAAAATATCTTTTAGAGCCAGTTTTTGTTTTATTGTGTGTTTCGGAATTTTAGCTTCATTCCCACATGTACTTCCTTCTTTGGTTGTCAGGCCTCCCTCCACTCAGTGAATGTTTGTGGGCTAAATCTCCTCGCCTTGCTGGGAAGAGTAGGGAAGTCTTGGTCACCACCTCCGCTCCACCTCTACTCCGGAGTTCAGCTCGAGAGCTGTAACCCATAGGCTTTGGAGTAAACGCTACCGGTGTTGGTGAAGATGTCTTGAGTTGGAATGCCCGTGTACCATCTGGAAAAGCACATGTGCCTCCAGTGTTGCTTAACATCTGACTCTCCTTTTCCTTGCTCTCCTTGCCTTCTCCCCAGGCTTCCCCTGGAAGAGGAAGCAGGTTTGCTCTCGGGGTATAATTACCAGGAGGGAGAGCTGCCAAACCCCAGCTTGGCCGCTGTGTGTGGTCGCTGAGCGGCTGGGAGGGGCAGCTGAGGGGGTGGGCAGCAGCTGGGCGGCTAGAGGGACTCTCGCTCCCACGGGAAGTGGTGAGATCCGACTTCCTGTGCCAGCACCCCTCTTGGTGTCTGTCGCTGTAGATGAGGAGCTGCTCTCTTCACCCTGGGGCCTTTTTGCTGCTGCCCCTCCTATCCGATCCGAGCAGGAGAAGGCAACTCCTACTTGCCTCCTTGGCAGGGTCCCAGTTCCGAGAGGGCTCAGCACTCTCTCTGCATCAGAGGCTCACAACAAGGGCAGCAGAGGGATGCTTCTGGACGTCCTGATACCTGAGGAGCGTCGTAGAGTCCTGCGTGATGCAGGCTGGTCTGGATGAGCTGTCTGGCCCTAGATGCCCGGTTGAACTCCGAGTATGGTAGAGAGCATCTGAGTGACGGCAAGCTCTGGGTTTGCCTCCCAACCTCGGACTTCTGTCCGCGCCCTCCCCGCTGGAGACTTACAAAGGAACTCCGTGGGCATGAAGGAAGAAGACACACCCCGGCGCCTTTCCCTGGCTCTTGGCTGTGGGCGGGCCTCAGGGAAGAGCTCTTGGAAATGCCCAGGGGTCCTGTTACCGTTCCCCTGGCCAGGGCCATCGGCTGAGCTGGTGTGCATCAGAAGTCCTGCTTTTAGTCTGGCCCTGGTTCCATCAAGCCCTACTTTCTGTCTCCGGAAATAGGAACCAGGCGGGAATGGCTCTGCAAGTGATCGTCCCCGGAGCCGGAGTGAGCGGCTGCCCCACGAAGAGCAGGCTCCCTGTGCCCTGGGGAAGCAGGTCCCGTTTTTCTTACTCTGTGAGAAAGAAGGGGCGCAGAGCGTAACAATCTCATTTCCCTCTGCTATTCTAAACCAAGGCTTTTTTTTTTTTTTAAGATGTTATTTATTTATTTGACGAGAGAGATCACAAGTAGGCAGAGAGGCAGGCAGAGAGAGAGGAGAAGGCAGGCTCCCTGCTAAGCAGAGAGCCCGATGCGGGGCTAGACCCCAGGACCCTGGGATCATGACCTGAGCTGAAGGCAGAGGCTTTAACCCACTAAGCCACCCAGGCGCCCCTAAACAAGGCTTTTTGAGAAGAGTTTTCTTAAGAGTCGACCATCATAAAGCATTTTGCTCACGATCCAGTTTTTCTTGAATATTGTTCAAGACTTTGAAGGACAGATGTAGAATTTCAAAAATGACATAATTCCTGGGGATTTGGGAACATTCAAGTACACGTTTTTCACATGTCTACAGATCTTTAAGTTCTTTATGAAATGGCTGTGATGATTGGGCTGGTGCTGCAGGGTTGGTGGGATTGCTAATTGAGATAATGCGCACAGAGCCCTTAGCATCTGCCTGACTCGGGGTCACAGCGTGGTGAGTGGTGCTGTCGTTCCTCCTGCTGCTCTTCCTTTCCCTGCCAGCTCCCTGGGACGGCCACCGTCGCCGGGCTCCCACACTGCCCACGCCATGGGCCTCATGCCTGCCTCCCCAGCTGCTGCCCCCGACGTGTGCTCCTGGAGAACCTGAACCCATGTTATCCACCAACCCCGTCTCCGCAGCTGCCCCTTTGAGCAGAGAGGTGTTGGATTTTCGAGGGATTTGACTTCTTCAGCAGTTAGGCAGTGAGCTGACCGGGGACGCCAGAGCTCCTGGAATCAAGTCCAAGTGGGCGTCCTCGGGCAGGCTGTGAGGAGGCCTCCTGCCTGTGCGCACACCTGGCTGCCAGTCTCAGCCCTTAAGCATCTGTGGGCTCCTGGCCTTCTTGTCCTGTCTCCTTTGGCACTCCAGCCCTAATAAAAGTGTTTCTCGGGCCCTTCCCACGTCTCTTGGTTTGACCTGCATCTGGGTCCCTGAGTCCGAGCCTCCAAGTAGACAGTTGGACCCTCAGCCGTGTCTTGCCACGTCCCCACCCCCACTCCCCACTCCAGCCCTGCAGGAAGGGAAGGTATTGACACAGCTGAGAATCCTGCAAAGGCAGCCGAGGTGGCTCTGGAGAAGCGTGGGCTCCTCCAGCCTCAGCAGCGCCCGGAGCCTCACTCCCACCTGCTGCCTCTGTGCAGGGCCCCGTCCCCGCTTCCGCGTTCCGGCCCCAATGGCAGCATGCATCCCCAGGACAGACCCAGGGTTACAGGTCCCTCGGGGCCACTCTGAACATCTGGGGGCTCACCGTGGCTGTGATCGAAGAGAAGGTGGTAGAATGATACCAGCTTTGTGACAGGAACGACAAGGAGGAGAGAGGACTTCAGGGGCCCACAGGGAAGGGCGTCTTTACGCGCCTCTGTACGGAGAAGACAGATTGCGTGGTAGCCGCAGCTGTGCCCGGGCACCCCCAGTGCCGCCCGCAGTGGGGAGGAGGGGTGGGGCTTCCTGGGGGAAAAGATTGCTCTGGATACAGAGATTATTCAGGCTATTTTGGAAGCAGATTCGAGTCAGACGCTTGGTAATTGCGGCAGTAGTTCCGCTTTCTCCCTGCAGGCGGGCAGTGGGCCCTGGCACAGCAGGCTCCCCAGGGGGACTGGTGCGGCCTCATTGCCCTTGGGGCTCCTGGGCCACAGGCACAGAGGAAGGAGTGAGTGTGGCTGCAGCAAGCCCACTGCCAGGCTCGCACTGGCCCTGCGGCTCCCTGCCTCTCTGGCATCCACAGAGGCAGCGGCGGGGTGTCCCATGAGCAGGGCTGGTGACTCGGGGGCCGGCGTGGCTGCACATCCGTGGCGCAGTCGCAGTCCAGGCTGCAGGCACTTGGCCCTGGGGGTCTTCGCTCAGCAGGAAAACGAGCACAACCTAGTCCTCTGATCAGAGCAAAACTAGATTGTCTCCCTTGAGGCCACCCAGAACGTCACTTTGATGCGATGCCTTTCCCCAGCAATGTGCAAGAGTGCCTCGTCCTGGCACCTGTGTAGGCTTCCTGATCGGCGTCTGAGCGGTGGTCCTGCAGGCGCTTGGGACCCAGGGGGAGTGGGGTGCGCGCAGATACTGGCATCCCTTCAGTGAGCACTTCCCGTGGGCCAGATAACGTCTTGCACACTTGGTTTTCAGTAACTGCCAGATAGCTGTCGCGGACCTTTCTCCCCAGAACTCTGAGAGGCTAACCTCTGTGGCTCAAGTCCCACAGCTTGTTACGGAGTTGGGACCAAGGTCCAGGTCCGACGGCTGCAAAGCTCTATCTCCCCTCCTCTGCTTTGTTGCTGTTGCTTCCCATACAAAGCTTCCTGTGTCACGAGGAAGAGGAATGCTCGCTTTGGTCAAGCGCTCCAGCTGCAAGTCTCAACTAAGACCTGGGTGTCCTTATCGGGGCTCCAGCTCCCAGAGCCCTGACAGGCTTCTCCAGAGCAGATGCCGCCTGCTTGTGCTAGTTGGTGGCTCTTGGCCTCGGAGAGAGTGACTTCAGGCAGGCAGGCAGGAGCTGGCAAGGCAGGCAGGCGGGAGTAGGGGGGGGGGGGGGGACTCCCACCTGGGTCTGTCGTGCAGCAGAGACAGGCCAGACTGGTGCAGAACCCTGGTCTTTGTCCCCAGACCGTGACGTGCCACCCGGTAACCTTGCGCATCCTGTGTTTCTTTGTCCTTTTTCAGGGGTTTCTCCCAGAAAACAAGTTCAATCACACCCTGGCTGAGCCTGTTCTTCGAGATGCGGGCCCCCGCAGAAGGGGGAGGCGGCCTCGGAGCGAGCTCCTGAAGGCACCGGCTATCGTGGCGGACGCTCCGGCGGGGATGGGGCCCCTGTTCATGAACGGCCTCATAGCTGGGATGGACCTGGTAGGACTCCAGAACATGAGAAACGTGCCGGGCATCCCCCTCACGGGCCTGGTGGGCTTCCCGGCTGGCTTCGCCGCGATGCCCACGGGCGAAGAGGTCAAGAGCTCCCTGAGCATGCTGCCCCTGATGCTGCCGGGGATGGCCGCGGTGCCCCCGATGCTCGGGGTCGGGGGCCTCCTCAACGCGCCCATGGCCGCCGCCTGCCCCTCCGCCGCTCCCGCGCCTCCGCCAAGCACAACGAAGAGTGGGACCGCAGCGCCCGAGAAGACTGTCGAGGACAAGCCAAGTAGCCATGATGTAAAAACAGACACATTGGCTGAAGACAAGCCTGGTCCTGGTCCGTTTTCTGATCAGTCCGAACCCGCAATAACTACCAGTAGTCCTGTGGCTTTTAACCCGTTCCTCATCCCAGGAGTGTCTCCTGGACTCATTTACCCATCCATGTTTCTCTCCCCTGGCATGGGCATGGCTCTGCCGGCGATGCAGCAGGCCAGACACTCTGAGGTGTTGGGTCTGGAGAGCCAGAAGAGGAAGAAGAAGAAAACAAAAGGAGACAGTCTGAACCCCAACCCAGAGCCCACTGCCGGGTCCGAAAAGGAGCCAGGCAGTGACCAGAACTGCCCCGAATCCAGGGCCCCCGGGCCCGCGGATAGAGAACATGCAGCCCAGGCCAGGGAGGGGGGCCTCAAAGACTCTAACAGTGACACCAATTAGAACTTTTTCATTTAAGAAATGATTGTGACTTGTAAGTTTCTTATCCCATAAAGGTTTGTTACTTCCTCACTTCACCTTCATAAGAACCTGTGTTTCCATGAGTAAGACTATCTACCTAATTTTCTGAGAACTGTGGTCACGGATGTTAATAGTCGCAGGGTCTTGCCACTTCATTAGCTGAGTGTTGTCGACCTAGTGTAGGAGGCACAGAATTCTCGTTCTGCTACCCACTCGTTCATTCCAGCAGCCGTAGCTGATACAGTACTTGGTGACACGCCCCCTCCCCCGCACCTCCAAGTTTCCCACTAATTTGAGGAGGGACAATGGCAAAAGAGAGCTGTCTAGGGACTCCCCATGGAGGGCCGAAGAACGGAGACCGCGAGGAGCTGCTCTTTTCCCTGAGCTGTGTTGAATGGGAAGCATGTGATGGGGAAACCGAAAAGCACAGAAACAGGAAATGCTGGTGCATATTTTTTCGTTCCAATATTTCCCTATTTTATCATGATGACTAAATGAGTAGTGTAGACAGAAGTATATAACTAACGGTTGAAAATGCATATATTCATTTCTTTATAAAACAAACCTTACTGGTAGCAGCAGGACATCCCCTTCATGGTACTCAGACACGTGTAGCAAAGAGAAACGCTGACCGGGCATCGTCACGCGCACGCGTGCTCTCTCCCCCGGGTCGGAGGCTCACTCAGGATGAGAAAGCTTTACACCCCCAGGGTTCTTGCCGGCCGCGGGGGGCTGGCGAAGGGCTCGCCTCCAAGGGGGGCGCCACACGTGGCTCATAAGCACGCGGCTGGCATCTGGTCCCCTTGTTCTCAAGAGTCGCTCCGGCCGCTACCGGGGCCCGCACGGGTTTTTACCTTGTGCTTCCCTTCAGCAAGAATAAGGCTCTTTCTGGAGCCTGGGAGAGTAGCGTCACTCAACACTTTTTACACTTTGTTAGGTCCCTTCGTCAAAATTGTTTGAGGTTGTCAGAACATGTGTGTGCCACCTTTTATAAAATGACTGTGAACGTTTGTTTCTTCTGTTTTTGTTTTTTTTTTTTTTTTCCCTCTCTCCGGTTTCCATTTTGCAGTTGGACCCAGATTCCAAATCAAGTTAGCTGAGACCGTTGCAAATCAACATCATTTTCCCTTCTTCCTCCCTCGGGAAGCACCTGCCTAAGGGGCGCTCACCCCACCTCTGCCCCTCCCCACTCGTGTTCCATCCTTCCTGAGGGTCTTAACTCTTTTATCGACCGTTCACGCTCTGAGACTTGAAATAAGCTCATGGGTCAGGACTCTGGGTGGGGGGGGGGCACAGGGCTGTGCAGGACCGTTGGAAATGTTGGAAGTGTTACTGGTACCAGTTTCACTTTGTGTTGTCACAATTTACTGTATTTTTTACTTTTTCTGTTACAGTTTTGCTAATTTATCAGAAGGTCCAAAAGTTCGACATAACTATTTCAGTTTGCATTATTTATTTATGATGCTTTTGTCATTGTCTTTTATACATTTGGGATTATAAATTATGTAAATGTTAAAATGAGCATCTCAAAGAAGTCTGTTAAATTGTGACCGGGAAAAAAAAAAAATCAGATGTATTTTCAGACAGTAGAGTCCCAGCGTTATGAATCAGATAAAAATAAGGAATTCTGTAACTGATCACATGAGTATGAAGAAAGAATCCAGCGAATGAGCAAATCCTATTTAATGACATCTTTGTAGCATAGATGGTCTAAATGCTGACAACAGATTTCTTAGAAATGCTGCTCTCTATTTAACTAACATTTTGTTCAGTTTTGCCTCCAGTGGAAGCAGAAAGGGTTTTTTCAGCTGTTAAATCCTAAAAATCAATATAATTTATTTATGTAAAAAAAAAAATCACTCAATCGATATATTTTTGAACCTTTTAAGTACTAATTTTCTTTTTATCAAGTAGAAAAAAAAATGTATTTGCCCTAAATCCTTAAAATACAAATGCTATAAAAATTCATGTATCTTGAAAGCCTTACTGCAAATGAGTATTATAGACATCCAGCAGAGCCTGGGTTTCCCTTTGTCGGTGTCGGCGTTGTTTTGTATGGAAAAGCTGCTTTCCCCAGGTTCCGCTTAGAACCTCCCGTAGGTCACAGGGTTCAATATGGATTTGATTTAAAAACCCACCAGCATGCTGAATCCCTTGTTATATCTTACCGAACCTGTATGTTAACTCTCTGGGTGTTTAGGCTTATCTTTGACTGCTATTGTGTCCCTGTTTGCAAAATGAAAATGACACTCTGTGGATTATTTGCTCTGTAAGGCATAAGTGCTTCTTATGATTATTTTTGACGTTTCCAAGAGCAAAAGCCAAATCTAAAACTCTTCAGCAAACTTGAGCCTTTTCATCTAAATTCCATGTCACTCACGGCCATAACTTTCCTTCGTCATTCTTCACCCCCGTGTCTCACATAATAAATTGTCTGTGGTCTTGATCCTGGATTTAAAAAAAAAAAAAAAAAAAAAAAAAAACAATTTCAAAAGTCAAATTCAGTGGCACTTGGATGTCTCTTGCTGCCTGGGCCCCTATGCACACAGCAGTCCACAATCTTTCCGAGGTGCTCAGTTTATTCTGGGCACACTGTTGGGGCTCGTTAAGGATTCACTGGTGGGGGTGGATTGGCCGGATCTCCTCACCGGAACACTGCTTAAGACCTATGCCATGGAGGGGAGCGCAGCCAAGTTCCCACTTCCCAGGTTTGGGGCCTGAACACTCAGCTGATGCCTCAACCATGCGACTTTCTTAAACCCCTTTCTAGAAGCTCGCCCCTCAAATCACACACCTGGGACTTCGGGGGGGGGGTACCTCGGTGGGCTCAGAACGGGCTCGAGAACCCAGGAATGCCTCAGTAGCTGGGGTCCTTGAGGCTCATTAAGGATTTGGTGGTCTTTAGTCCCAGACTGGGAGCAGGAGACCCACCCAGTTTCGCCCTCGCTGGGTCCCTACTAGGTGCCTCCCACCCACAGATGGTGGCTGAAGAGCAGGGAGGGCGCCTGAGGGATGGTTCACCAAGGCCTCGGAGTCTCCCGCTGCAGCTTTCCGAGGAAGGATGTACCACAGTCGTCCTAGACCTCCAATCCAGATGTGCGGAACCCTCGTTCTGGGCAGGGTGATAACTGATGCAGCAAGAGCAGGAAAGAGGCTTGGGTTCACTCTTGACCTGGGAGCCTGCCCCAGTAGATTCCCCCTCCACGAGGGCAGAGGAGAGCATTTGGAGCACGCTGGGCTCGTGTTGCCGTGTTGTGTGTGTGTGTGTGTGTGTGCCGTAAGTGACCTCACTTGTCTTCAGAGCGTCTTGGTTGCTGGGTAGAGGGACGCTGGCATCCAGGCTGCCGGATGAAAGCCAACAGAAGGCTGCACAGCTATGTCACCAAGCGCAGCGAGCAGAGCTGGAGCTAGGTCCCACCGGCCTGAGGTGGGAACAGGCCAGCCTTTGTGATGCCCATCTGAGACATCACATCTCTCCGCCTCAGAGACCAGATAGGACTGAGTGGCACTCAGAAACATGGGCACCGGGCGCCTGGGTGGCTCAGTGGGTTAAAGCCTCTGCTTTCGGCTCAGGTCATGATCTCAGGATCCTGGGATCGAGCCCCGCATCGGGCTCTCTGCTCAGCAGGGAGCCTGCTTCCTCCTCTCTCTCTGCCTGCTTCTCTGTCTACTTGTGATCTCCGTCTGTCAAATAAGTAAAATCTTTTAAAAAAAAAAAATGGGTACCAAGGAAACCAGAACAGTTGTGCCACACCCTCTGGAAACCTATGCTTGATGCATTTATAGCGAATTCCTTAAAATGGTTTCTTGCAAGAATTGCTGTTGATCCGCCTGGTCAGAGGAGGATCTCTTTCGTAGGTCAGCAGTGGGGTTCACCAAGCCCAGTAACAAGCACGTTGGTTCTAGACCGTGGCTGCTCAGAGCCCTAGCTCACACGCTCCCAGGGGCCGGCACCTAATCCAGCCCCCCTCCTAATCCAGACTCGGCGGGGTGTGTGGGGTGAGCTGGGAAATAAGGGAAAGGGGTGAGCTAAGTATAGCCCCTCGAGGAAGGTGGTGTGAGCGAGCCGTTTGGACATGACTGAAGCTGGCCCTGTGGAGACTGTCCTGTTGTCAGTTCTGGCTCTTAGACCTTGTCTGAGGACGAAGGGGCCCCCAGAATGGAGAAAACAGATGGCTTCGGGGTGGGGGGGCACATCCCTACCTTCTCCAAGCCTGTTTCCTCATCCGTAGAAGGAGGGAAAAGGGAGAATTCTAACTCGCACCCAGAGAGTTGTTGATGGGGTTGATGCCAATGACCGACGTCCGGTGCTGAAAAGTAGGCTTGTACCGGAGCAGTGTGTCTTGACTGCTTTTGAGTAGCCGGTGAGGGAAGGAGCACTGGTCCCCTGGAAAGAGGGTAGTGGAATCAAGAATGTCGCTGGGAAATCACAGAAAAGGAAGGGCTTGCTCCGGGCCCAGGGCCCCTCCAGGATCCGTGGAGCCTCCTTGAGCATAGAGTTGCCAGATGGAGAGAAGAAAATGACACCCGGTTAGTTTTAATTCCAGATACACTGACTTTCTTCATGTAAGTATACCCCATGCAGTATTCAGTACGCACTTACTAAGAACTTTTATCTGGAATTTGAATTTAACCAGCCAGCCCGTATTTTCTCCAATAACCTCCCTCAGCGTCCTAGGGCACGTTTCTGAGGCGCTTCCTCCGGTGGGGGCTCGCTCTGAGGGCTTTGCGGCCATATTCTCAATCCCCTCGATGATTCAAAAATCCCCAATTTACAGATGAGAGCACTGAAGCCCAGAGAGGTGAAATAACTTGTCCAATTCACCCAACCAGTACCTGGCAGAGCTGGGATTTGGGGGCCCAGGAAGATTCCAGAGCCATCCGCTGAGCAGATCGGGATCTAGTCTGAGGCCTGGAGCAAGCCGCCCCTCCAAGGCAGCTTTGGGAAAGATGAGCTGGGGGAAGGGGCCATTCTGGTGCCAGCCACCCTGAGCCCAGTTATCCTGGGGGAAGGGGTCTCCTTCCTATCCGCTCTGCTAGCCGAAGGGTGTTCTTGGAGTCTCATTCATGGCCTTGGACTCACCAGCCCAGGTGAAGGGGGCCCCGTGAGAAGCAGCAGCTGGTCTTCGTGAGAAATGGCAGGGGGTGTGTAATGTCTCAGCTGGAAGGGGCCGGGGGAAGTCCGGGACTGAGGGGGGGGGGGGGGGGCAGCTGGCCAGTGACAGCAGCCCATCTCTCGAGGCGGGAACCGAGGGTCCGCGACAAGGCTGGAGTACGCAGGACCAGAAACCCCAGCTGGGAGAGCTCTGATCCAGCTTTTCCGTGTGTAGTCTGCTCACCCCTCACCCCAGGGTGTCTGTCCGTGGGTTGCCTGCCCCCCCCCCTCCGTGCTGGGTGCTGCAGGAGCCGCCAGGGAAGCGCGGGAGGTGATACAGCTCCTCGCCCCCACCCCCCCGGGGGGGGGGGGCCGGCCATGACCGTCCCCTGTGGAGGCTTCAGCTCTGCCTCCTGGCGTCCATTCAGTTCTGCCCACTGCGCTTGGCCGTGACATGCGGGAGCTCATCCCACAGCGTGTTCTCCACATGAGGACAAGGCTCAGGAAGGCTGTCACCTGCTATCAGCGGGAATTCCGGGGTGGGTCTGACGGGCGGGACCACAGGCCCAGCCCCGTCCCAGCACTGAGTCCGTGGAGCACAGCCGTTCGTCTGCTGCTGCCCGGCCCCCAGGCCAAGAGGGGACCCGACGTTTGTCAATAGTGGAAAAATCGAAAGATGAAGACTATTTCGTGACATGTGAAAATCGCACCAAATTCCAGTTTCAGAGCCCGGAGCCCAGGCCACACCCATTCCTTTCTGTCCTTTCCGTGGCTGTTTGTGGATTGTTGCACAGAAGCGCCAGGCCTCCAAAGCCAGAAGTCTGCACCGTCTGGCCCTTCACGGAAACCACCGGTGACCCCGGTCATAGAGCATCAGTTTTATTCACAGATTTAGTCCAAAAACTAAGTCATGTAAAGTACTTTATTTATTTGAACATGGTTTTGCCTAAATATGAAGCATATAGTAGTTTGTAAGAGTGACATCTACTTTTTAGATAAAACAGACTTCAAGATAGCACGGGACCGTGGACATGCATCCTGAGGGGCCACCTCCCCCTCAAGAGTGCTGGAGGACAGATCAGGAGCTAGGCAGGTTTTAGAGAGAGGACCCAGCAGGGACAGGAGGGGCAGAGTCAGGAGGATACGGCCCAGAGGGAGACGTGTGACATGGCCTGAGGACCAGAAGGCAACACCCCCCCGCCCATGCCTTGGGAAGGGGCCGGTGACACAGGCCTCAGCCAGTGGCTGTGAGCTCTCTACCTGCAGAGTGGCCAGAGGGGAAACCTCCAGGAAGACAGGCCTGGGGGAGGATGCCTCGTTGGTCACCTTCACCCAGAGCCTGGCAACAGGAGGCCGGACGTGGGAGCGCGGAGTGCAAGTCACCGTGGCTGGGAGCCCTCCGTGGCTTGGAAGCAGAGTCGAGAGGAACACAGGAAAGAGCAGCTGGGACCACATCTGTACAGGGATGAGTGAGTTTCCATCTCTCCGCCTCCCACACCTGTGACCGAGGACAGCAGACACACCTCATCGGGCACAAGCCCGTGGCCAGTTCAACCTTCATTTGACCTACAGCAGGGGGGCCCTGAACACTGCCTGACCCCCGGCCTCTTCAGCTGTGCACTGAGCGAGGCGGGGCTTGGGGAGACAGATCAGACAGCATTCTGCGGTTGGGGACCCCAGAGTCTGGCCGGGAGGACAGCACTGGCCCGAGGAACCGCTACATCTGCCAGTCGTCCCGGTCTCCCGACCTCTAGTGGGATTACGGCAGGGCAGCCAGAAGGAGCGAAGATGGGCCGGCGGGCACCGGGCGCCAGCAGTCGTGGGCGGTGGCAGAGGACGTTTTCAGGAAAGGAAGGTGGGCGATCTGGCTAACTCCGTGTGACATCAACCCTAGTGGGCACCATGGTCAGAGGGATTTTTAAAGTTGTGGCAGGGGTTATCAAGAACTTGTCAAGCTGGGCGCCTGGGTGGCTCAGTGAGTTAAGCCGCTGCCTTCGGCTCAGGTCATGATCTCAGGGTCCTGGGATCGAGTCCCGCATCGGGCTCTCTGCTCAACGGGGAGCCTGCTTCCTGCTCTCTCTCTCTCTGCCTGCCTCTCTGCCTGCTTGTGATCTCTGTCTGTTAAATAAATAATAAAAATCTTTAAAAAAAAAAAAAAAAAAAAAAGAACTTGTCAAGCCACACTTCTCTCCACCTTCTTTGGGCCAGGGGAGCAGCTCTGTGCGGGCAGAGTGCAGAGTTCAGTCCGTCCCCGCCTGAATGGCCAAGCCCGAAGAGGACTAAGAAACTGTGGCCGTGTTTGTGGACTTTCACCCCTAGTGGTCGAGGCGGCTGACGAACGAACAGAACATGAGGGCCGGGGGCCGGATGTCAGGCAACAGGAAGGGGTGTGGATTCTGGAAACCAGAAACCTCTTGCCCTGACTGAAAGGGACAGCCCAAGGATGCCACGCGGGAGGGTGGCTGTGTGTCCCCAGTACCCTGACTGGGTTTTTGGGTTTTTCTCTCCAACAGAGGATGAAAATTCAGATTTTTTTTTAAATTAATTAATTTATTTATTTGACAGACAGACAGTGCAGGTAAGCAGAGATGCAGTCAGAGAGAGGAGGAAGCAGGCTCCCCGCCGAGCAGAGAGCCCGATGCGGGGCTCGATCCCAGGACCCCGGGATCACGACCCGAGCCGAAGGCAGAGGCCTTAACCCACTGAGCCCCCCAGGCGCCCCGAAAATTCAGATATTTTAAAACCCCCGATTTGTAAATGTATGCAGTCAGCTCGGTTTTCAGAAAACAAAACCCCCCGGGGCTGCCAGAGACGTGTGTGCAGGTTGGATCCGGCTCCCAGAGCACACATTCCCTGCATGAGGAGTTGGGGCTCCTCCGGGCACCGGCGGGCTCCCTGCACCACCAGCGCTGACCTGCAAGACGCAGAAGGGGCAGGCGTCGTAGGGAGGGGATTGTCGTGTCACCCCTGGTGCTCAGAGCCAGGACGCCAGGAACGCATGCGGAGCCCAGGTCAGTGCAGCGCCCACAGCCCACAGCCCCCAGAAGGGGAGAGCCCTCCACCCCGGGGGCGACCCACACTGCAGAGACAGACGCTGGCCAGCAGCAGACAGCAGGCCCGACAGCCTGACCCCCTCGGTCTCATTATGAGGCCCCCGGACTCCATGGTCCTGCTGAGTGTGTGGCCCGTTGTTCCCCTGCCCCCCTCAGGACGATGCTTGGGCCTCCCCCTCCACTCTCCTCATGCACTTGGGTTCACCACAAGTCCTCAGGGACTTCTGAAGAGGGGGCGACAGCACCCAGGGCCACCCTGCAGGTGCGAGTAGAGGGAGGCAGGGGTGAGGGTGGTCCGGGTTGAGGAGGCCAGGCAGTGACTCAGGACGGCTGAGGTGTTAAACCTCTTTCCTGGCTCTGACCAGGAGGAGGCCAGACCAGGAAAACTCCAGACACCGCTCCCACCCACGCCACCCACCCCCTTCCCCAGTCCAGCTCTGAGCCAGGCTTTTCCATTCACAGATCCCAAACTTTCCAGGCCAGTGAAGAGCCAGAGGAACTGCCAAGGCCCGGATGAATGTCTTTGGGGAGGAGTGAGGGTCGCACGTGCAGGCCTGTCAGGTGGATCACAGGGCCCTGAGGAACCCCGGCTTCTGGAGGACCCCCCCAAGTTGCAGGACCCTCCTGCTCTGACGCAGTCCCTTGTCAATGTCCCCATCAGGAGGCAGAATATACGTGTGTAAGGACGAGGGCCCGGACTCCAGTGGTGCCAGGGTTGGGGTGCGTCTGAGGCAGGGACAGACAGACAGAGGGGTGGAGGCAGGGACAGACTGACAGTGGCCCGGCAGCAGGTAGACTTGCTACTGAGCCCCCGCAGCCACTTCCTTCCCTCCCCCAGACAAATCGGAGATAATTAGTGTCCCATGGAGGAAGGGAACAGAAGGGGCACTCTTAGTGCACAACCCAGCACCCCAAACAAGCCCAGGGCACAGGGGCCATGTTCCACTGCCTGGACCTCGCTACTCCCCCGCCCCCCAGGGCGACTGGAAAGACACTAAACATCCATCCAAAGCGGTACTTTGCAGAGTCAACTGGGGATGCACTGGAGATGTTCTCGAAACCCTGACCTTGCTGGCATTAGTTTTCCGTTTCCCCTGGATCCTTGGTGCCACTCTCCCTCTGGTGCTAAGCGAGGCAGCCCGTCTGTGCTCATTTCTCAGAGATGAGATGCAGCAACGGGCGGCGAGAATAGAGACTCTGCCTGGCTCTTGCGTTCCAAACACAGTCCCCGGCCTGGACACACGACAGGTCAGAGCAGAGCTTCCCAGTACTGTACCTCCCCCTCCCCATTCTAGGGAAAGATTCCTAAAGGCAAGAGGAGAGGGGCCACCGGGGTAGGGGCCGTGGGGATTGGACAAAGGAGCCTCTTCAAGCATGTTCTATCCAACTCCAGGACCCAGGAGCCTCCTGGAGCCGAGTCCGCACCACAGACATCTGGGACTACTCTTCTGGGTGGCCCCAGCCTGCCCTTCCCTGTGGCTGTGGTACCTCCTTCAGCACCAGCTCACGTGTCCCCACGGACAGCCACGGAGAGTGGCAGCCTTCTGTGCTCTGAACTCCACTCGGGATCAGATCCCACCCCATTGGACAACCCTCCTTCCAACATCCTAGGGCCCCTGCGTCCCTTATGCCATTAGAGGGTGGTGCCCCCCATATCAGCGTGGGGAGAACGGAGCAGAAGCCCCCACTCCTGCGCTTTGGTGGGACTGGGAGAATCAGTCCAAGCAGAGGGGTGCAGGGTAAAACCCACCCTGAGATACCAGCACGGTGCAAACTCGAACCTTCTGATTTGGAATCCAGAGGCCCTGCGGGCCAGGAGCCTCGGAGCCTCCCACTAAGGCTGTCAGAGACTGGCAGCAGCACCCACCCTCCCTGAAGGCGGGCAGACCCAGGGTGACCTACAGAAGGCTCACCACGGACCTGCCCAACAGGATGCCTGGAAGGGGCTCAGCTCCCTAAACGGTCTGGGGCACCTCTCTGGGTCTTCCCTTCTCTGTGCTCGGCCCCCTCGGCCAGCCTGGGTATGAGGCCCTGCGTTGCTGTGCCCCTTCCTTGAGAGTGGGCTGTCCTCACACCAAGCACAACCTCAGGACCCAGGGTCCTCTCCCTAGCTGACGTTCAGCTGACCGATGCTCCCAGTTCATCTTGGTGGGAGGAGCGGGGGTCCTGAGCCCCCTCATGAGGTCCCCACCTTCTTGTTGGGCTCTTCCCCACAAGCCTTTTTATAAAAAGAGTCGGCTGGGAGCCAGGGAACTTTTGGTAAGTATATGGGCCAAGCCAAGCTGTACAAACCTGTCTTCCTCCCAGAGCTGAAAGGGGCCAGGTTGTTCCCAGGCAAATGCCGAGGCGGGGGCGGAGGGGAGGGGAGGAGGAAGGGGGTTCCTTTAGGAGGCCTGGCGCACTGCAGAGCCCCCGCCAGGGCTGGGCCAGGGTGCGGAGGCACGGCCAGAGGCAGAGGAGTGGGAGGGCCGGGACCAGGTGTCTCCTGCAGACTCACATACGAGACCTACACGGACCCCAGAAGCACTTGGGTCTGCACCCAGTTACACAGATACACAGGCCTGGAAACATGTAGAGACGTGTGCTGGTGTACACAGAGACCTGCGCGGGTCCCCTGTAGCAGACAGGCCCACACTGAGCTGCGGGAAAGCTGTGGGGACACGCTTGCACGTACAGACCCGCCCGGCACGTCCGCCCCGAGAACACACCGCCCAAGACACGCACAAAGGACGCACAGAGAGAAACACCAAGACAGACCCGGGAGGTTGAGAGGGGTCGTGACCACCCTCACAGCCCGGCTTCCCCGGAACCACACACCCGTGCACCCATGCATGTGCACATGCGCGCATACACACACACACACACACACACACACACACACACACACCCTGGGAGGGAATCACTTCTTAAGAACTTTTGGACTCTAGGCAGCCCACGATCAAGACCCTTGCTGGGAAAGAAAGCGCCTTTGTCTGCTGGGACCAGGGCTGCGGGAGCAGCGGCGGCCCCCTCCAGGCCAGGGGCCAGGCTTGTTCCTGGCTTTTGGGTAGGAAGGTCAGGTGGGGCCGGGGCTGGGGTGGAGGGTGGTGGAGAGAGCGCCAGGGCCTCCGGCAGGCCCTGCCCTCACCCCGGGACACTGTCTTCTGCGGGCTGCCCAGTTGTGCCTGGCCCTGTCCCCAGAGTGACCCGTGCTTCTAACCGTGGCCCTGGTGGCTGGCTGTGGCCGTGGAGCTGGCCCCGGGGCTCCACGCCTGCCTTGGGCCAGCGATCTCGCTTTTTTTAGCAGTGAAAAAAGGTCAGGCTCTGGAATTAGAAAGCTGTGACACTGAATCCTGGCTCTGTCGCTAGCTGGGTGACTTTGAGAACAGACCCGGCTTTCTGAGCCCTGTGTTCATTCGAGCCCCCATGACGTGCTCGAAGCCCAGATGGAGGCCCGCCTCTTTCCCCAGCCCGCAGTAGCCTCCTCTCCAAGCAGGCTGTCCCCGGGCCTGGTGGAGCTGCGGGAGCGCCCCGCTGTCTCCTGCTGCTCTGGCCACAGGGAGGAGTGGGGCGCCCAGAACCACGTCTGACACCCCTGCAACTCCCCTCCTTCCTTCGGTCCCTTTCCTTCCTCTTGGGTCTTTGCCCTGGTGCCAGGTGTGGCCCCCTCCCTGCTCTGCCCCTCTCCTGCCATAGGCCAGGCCCACCCTTGGCTGGGCCAAACCGCCAGTGAGAACAGTCCCGTTTTCTAGCCCGAGAGGATTCCGTCTGCGGACCCCCTCCCGGTGGACTTCTGCACCATCCCCGGGCAGCTCCCGGACCATTTCCAGGCGTTCTGTCAACACACTTGCTGAAGGCCTGCTGTGCATTAGACACGATTCCAATGCTGGATATTCAGCAGGGAACCGGTAGAGCAAATCCTCTGGCCGTGCGGGCTCCAGTCCCCATCGCCACACCACACACTGCTGGGGGGTCTTGCATGTCCTCAGACACGGTTCCCCGCACCAGCATCCTGCAAGCACGGCTTCCCTCCTGGGGTCACCACGAAGCCTGTGAATGTCACTCTCATAGCTCTTCCTCCCCTCCCCCTGGGGTATCTCTCAAGGGCAGGGCATGTCTGGTTCAACACCTCATAGGAGACCATGACAGCCAGACCCAGCAGCGGCTCACAGAAGTTCAAGGGCATTGGGCCATCACTGCCCCTGGGTAGGTTTCCTTCTTTTGTTCTTATGGTGACTTGACACCTCTCCTTTCACGTATTTCTCATAATTGCACGACAGTCCAATAATTTGCATGTCCTTACTGTTAATAAAACTGTACTATTTTAGGAAACACTCTGATTGACCCTCAAGCTCCACAGAGCAAGTCCAAGCACTCAGCTCTGTCGCTCACGGTAGGGTTCACTTGTGCATGTCATGTTCGCACACCTGCTCCCTGCCGGACCTGGAGCCATGGGGCGCTGGGGGGAATCCCACAGAGAGCCCTGTCTGGAGAGATCCAGAAGAAGAGTCCAGCAGAGGACCGGGACAGGTAAGTAGGAAAGTGTGCTTCGGTGGCTAGAAGGCTGGGCAGGTGCTGCGGGAGCCTGGAGGGAGCTCCTCCATCCCCATCCCCGGGCAGCTCAGAGATGGTTTTGCACAACAAGGGACATTTGAGCTGAGCTTTCAAAGAGCAGCTGGATTTTTTTTTTTTTTTTCCCCTTCTGGGAGAGATGAGAGAGGCTGAGCTCAGCAGAGGGACCAGCATTTAGAAAAGTCATGGGAATGGGAAGGATCTGATGTGTGTGAAGGAATGGGAAATGTTAGATGTGCTGGGGCGGGATGTATGTCAGGCTGGGCTGGAGAAGCTGGCACCAGATGGGACTGTGGATGCCAGGGAGACTGGGGAACCCCTGCCACATGGAGGACACCCAGCCCTGGAGCTGCCCCACTGAGCTCTTCACGCCCATTCTGAACCCTCTGGCCCAGCCCTGCCCGACCCACCTGCAGCCTGCCCTAGGAAACTCGGCTTTCATTGTGCTCTCCGTCCCCTCTGTTCTTGGCTTCGAAGAGAAAAACTGTGGGCAGGAGTTTTTGTAAGAGCTCTTTATATATAGAAATTCTTGATTCTTTGTTACATAGCTATCTTGTCTTTCTCCTGTCTCTTTCTCTATTTTTGCCATTTGGCTTTAATTTTATTTTGTTTTGATGGAAAGGAGCCTTCTATATTTTTGTTGTCTGGTTCTATCTATTCATGTTCATTTGACGTTTTCTTAGAAAATTCTTGTTTATCATAAAATTATTGTGTAGGCATCAGGATTCTTGATGGTTTAACCTTTTTTTTTTTTTTCTCCTTATGGTTTAACTTCTAACATGTAAATCGTTAAGCCATCTTTGGTTTATTTTGGTGTAAGGCAGGAATCTAACTTCGTTTTTTTCCAAACTGTTAGCCAGCTGTCCAGTCCCGTTCAGTGAGTAATCCATCATTTCCGAACTGGTGTATTTTGTTCAAAATTCATCTCTCATCTTTTCGATGTTTAAAGTCATACCTGCAACCTAAACAAAAAAGAGAGACAGAAGGAGAAGAAGAAGAAAGAGAAGCAGAAGCAGGAGGGGGATGAGATGGGAGAGAAGTAATCCGATTGTCATAGACGTCGATGACTCAGAAGGTGAGAGTGCTTCCCCGGGCCCAGCTTCCTGAGGTCACAGCCCCCAGCAGCTTGCTCTACGACCTTTTATTGTTAGCGTCTCAACATTTATTAGGTTTCTCTTTTTTTTTTTTTTTTTAATTTATTTATTTGACAGAGATCACAAGTAGGCAGAGAGGCAGGCAGAGAGAGAGAAGAGGAAGCAGGCTCCCTGCTGGGCAGAGAGCCCGACGCGGGGCTCGATCCCAGGACCCTGGGATCATGACCTGAGCTAAAGGCAGAGGCTTTAACCCACTGAGCCACCCAGGCACCCCTGAAATGCATTTCCTCACCACATTCTACCTCTTGCGCTGTAGACAGGCCCATTTCTGGGCTTCCAGTTTGCTGTGCCATTTCTCTGCCTGCCATGCCGGTGCTGGTCCCATCGGTACGAGGCCGGTCCTGCACAAGGTATTAGAGTGTGAGCCTGTGTTGTGACAGCTTGCTGGGGGAAGTCCTACCTCACCGCTCTTGGGTCTCCATTCAGGCCGCTGGACCAAGCGCCACAGACTGGACAGTGTGTGAACAGCTGTGTTTCTCACGGTTCTGGAGGCTGAAGTCTGAGATCAGGGAGCCCGCACCCCTGGGCTCTAGACAGGGCCCTCCTCCGGGTCACAGGCTGCTGGCTTCCCGCTGTGTCCTCAGGCCACAGAAGATGGGCCAGAGTGCTCTGTGGGACCCTTCCATGTGTTCTCGAATCCCATGTATGCAGGCTCTGCCTTCGGTCTTCATCACCTCCCAAAGGCCTCACCTCCTGATAACATCCCCTTTGGGGTTTAGGATTCCAATATATGAATGGGGGGAGTGGACACAAACATTCAGTCCCTAGCAATTAGTAACTGTATTTATTTTCCATTTCAATTTTTCATTTTCAATAATTTGCAATTTCAATAAATCAATTTTCCATTTCATTTTTAAGAATTTCCATTGATATCGTAGGCTCGTCCCCCCCAGTTTGATTGGAATTTTGTTGGACTCACATTATTTTTATGGATTAATTTGGGGATGATTATCTTCTTCACAGTAGTGAAGTTTTCTTCTGGGGATAAAGGTGTGTGTGTGTGTGTGTGTGTGTGTGTGTGTCTTGTGACTACCTCCAGGTTGTGTGATCTTTCTTGTCTGGGATCTTGGACACCCCTCCTCAGGGCACCTAAAGCTGCATCCATCTCCGTTACAGCAGCAGCCACCCGGCAGGAGAGGGCCTGGGGGTCCGAGTCCCTGTCTTCCTCAGGTACACGGGGAGTGACGTGCTCAGCAAGGCGCCAGAGAGCCGAAATCTCACCTCAGGGGAGAATAGCCACAGGGCCACGAACCCAGCCTCAGGGGGAGGTGGTGAGAGCCCGGTAGTGGTACTGTTCCAGTGTTCTGAGGGAACATGTCGCTGGGGCTGGCTAGGGGTTCCCCAGCTTGGTGGGAGAGTCGGGAAGTGGTGGGTTACGAGGGCCTGGTCCCTGTGCTGTAACCAAAGGAAAAGGCCCAAGGCTTCCGGGATCTCCCCTGTGTCCTTTCCCTACCCCGCCTCTCCCACGGCCCTGAGGGCGGAAAGGTGCTGACCCACTTCAGGTCGGAGGACAGTGCAGCTCAGCAAAGCCAAGGGACCCAATCAGGGTCATCCAGTAGCATCGGGGCACCTCAAATCCCAAGGCACACACCCCTCAGGTTGCCGTGATTGTCCCCTAGGAGCCCCTGTTCAGGGACAGGGCTGGCTATCAGGCAGCTGGAGGGACCGCCCTCTCCACTCCCTGGTCAGGGGGCAGCGCTAGGCAGGTGAAGGGCCCAGGAGGTGGCGGGCTGGGACCACCAGCTCCTCTCCCGTGCCCGGTTCTGCACGTACGTCTGCCTCTCCCCCCACCCCGGGGCAGCTCTCGGCTTGGCTCGTGGTGTCCTCAGGGGGCCAATGGGCTTCTTGATTCCAGGCTGCACATCTGGAAGTTGACGCTATTAAAACAAACCCCATTATATAACAAATGGACATCTGGAACCCGTTAGCACTGAGTTTTTAGAAAAAGAAATTGTTTTGGATGTGCTCTCTCCTAAGAATGTGGCAAAGCGCCCTCACTCTGGCTGTCCAGGAACCCAGAGCCCAGGCCACCTCTCCTGGGCCCATTTGTCGAGGTGACTCGGGCCAGACCAGAGGTGGGCCAGGGCAGAGGCAGGAACAGACTCCCTTCACCAGACCGGATACTTCACTGGCTCCCGAGGGCCACATGCTCAGGAGGCCCCTCTCGAATGTCATTCAAATATTTATTCAGCCCTTGTGCACCTACTGTCTGCTGCCAGGTCCTTACTGTTATATGCCCACCCCCAACCCTTCATGCCTTAATTACCCTGTCATGGCTTAAAAAAACAGATCGCGGTGTTTCCTGGATTCCAAACAGCAATGCTTGAACAACCCTGTCCCTCAGTTTCCTCTGACACCTTAGCCAGTCCCTGGAACTCCCTAGGATCTTCAGACCTCTGTCTGTGAATTGTCTTTCTACCCTTCCCACCCAGACCAAAACTCCAGAGGTCACCTAGGTACCGATGACTTTGGCTTGGGGTCGTGGTGGTTCTGTGGGTGGGCCTTGATCTAGCACTGAAGAGGCTTTATGAGAAATGTCTGGTGAACATTTTGAAATGGAAATTCATATATATATTTATATACACACACACACACATACACACACATATATATATAATTACCCCCAACATTTTGTGATGAAAAATTTCAAGCATATGGAAAGTTGCAAGAATTGTGCAGTGAACACTCCTGTTAATGTACCACCTCGATCCTGCAGTTGTCAGCCCGCTGCTGACTCTACCCTTCTATTCACCCCTGATGCAGATGTCACTATATTTCACCCCTTAACACTGGGCATGCAAACAACTAACTAGAATTCAATGTTTGTTTCTGATTTTCTCGCAGGTGATATTGACATACAATGACACGTGGAAGTTTTAAGTGTACTATTCTGGCAAGGCTGGTACCTCTGGGACCCATACTCCCGTCAGTGAGTACAATTTACCATTAACCCCAGGAAGTCCGCCACACTCCTTCCTACCACCAGTCGTCCCAGAGGCAGCCGCCACGCTGGCTATGTTCACCGTACACTAGGTAGTTTGGACTGACGAGTGTTCTCCCAAAATTCGTAAGTTGAAGTCCTGACCCCAGGACCACAGAATGCGGCTGTATTTGGAGATGGTTTCCTTGAAGAGGGAAGAATGAGGCTGTTTGGGTGGGCCCTAATGCAGTATGACTGGTGTCCTCCTAAGAAGAGAGTGGGACACAGATGTGCACACACATGAGAAGAAGACCCAGGAGAAGACAGCCTTCTACAAGCCAAGGAGAGAGACCGCTGCTGGGTCCTCAAGCTCAGACTTCTGGTCTCCGGGGCTAGGAGAAAGTAAGTTTCTGTTGTTCAAGCCACTTCGTCTGTGGCCCCCGGCGCAAAGGAACAGGCCAGGTTTACCTTTTCTAGAATTTCATATAAATAAAATCCTACACTAAGTATTCCTTGTGTGTGGCTTAGTTGGCCCAGCGTCTATCTTGTTGCTGCATGAATCAGGACCGTGTTCCTTTTTCATACCCGAATAGTTGGTTTAACCCACAGTTGGTTTAGCCAAGGCAGTTTATTTTTTAACAGAATTGTTTCAGAACATTTCCCTCTAGGGGTGCCTGGGTGGCTCAGTGGGTTCAGCCTCTGCCTTCAGCTCAGGTCATGATCTCAGGGTCCTGGGATCGAGCCCCACATCGGGCTCTCCGGGAGAGCCTTCTCTCTCCCGCTCTCTGCCTGCCTCTCTGCCTACTTGTGATCTCTCTCTCTGCGTCAAATAAATAAAACCTTCTAAAACAAAACAAAACATTTTCCTCTACTGTCTGTCTTTTGTGTCATCCCAGTGACAGAGCAGACCGCAGCCCCACTCAACGGGCAGCTCCAGAACTACACTTGAACATCTAATCATCTTAAAATGTATTAAGATGCATTGTACTTCCCAAAATGAGTTCTTTTTTTTTTTTTAAGATTTTATTTATTTATTTGACAGACAGAGATTACAAGTAAGCAGAGAGAGAGGAGGAAGCAGGCTCCCTGCTGAGCAGAGAGCCCGATGTGGGGGCTCGATCCCAGGACGCTGGGATCATGACCTGAGCCGAAGGCAGAGGCTTTAACCCACTGAGCCACCCAGGCGCCCCCCAAAATGAGTTCTTAACTAGATTAAAGTAGTAGCACATTATTTTTATCTCAGCAGATGCAGGCAAATCCAAGACATCAGAGGGATCTCAACCTTTTGGTTACAGATGACGTAGTGATCGTAGTGGCTTTGCTGCGAAGGGCTCCTGAATTCGAGTCTTACTTTCTGTGTGATCTTCTTGGGCAAGTCCCTGGAGCTCTCTGAGCCTCATTTCCTTCACCCGAGAAGCGAGGCTAATAATCCCTTCTCTAAGTGTTGCTTGAAGATGGAATGAACTCGTGAGTTCAGCGTGTTTCCAGTGGCTGGAAAAAGTGAGGACTCAGGAAGCATTTATCCCACTGGGCCGCCATCAAAAGCCAGAGCCTCTCTCATGCTAGGGCAGCAGAAGTGGGTTTCTAGGCCACAGAGAGTAGAAAATGAGCTTTCTGCCCTGCCCGGCATGATCTCGGAGACCAAGAGACGGGGCCGCTGAGAACAATCAGCCCAATGCAATCCCAGCAGAATGGGTGCTTTGGGGGATTTAGAAAACCCACCCTGAACGGAGGGACCCTAAGTGCTCCCAGGCTACGTCGTAAGTCGCGCCCATGTTTGACCATTTCTGTTTGTTGTTTTGTTCCATCTGAGTAGGGAAGTTCAGAAGTTTCTTTCACTTTGTCACCAACACTTCTAGGAAGGGCTTCATTTCACTCTCATAATCCAGGAGCCCCTCCTTTATAATAGATACTGATTCAATACTGTTCCTCTAAGGAAGCCAAACGAATGCACCAACCGAATCACCACCATGCACTTTCTTTCCGAGTTCCTTCCTTCCGAAAGAAGGACTTTTCAACTTTGAAGTCCTTAGGAATTGGTTTTTGGCATAAAATATCCACTCTGTCCCAAGCGGCTTTGAAATGTTCCTAATTTCTCTCAGATGATGATCTTTTTTGGATTTTAGAGACAAAGAAAGCATCTATAGTTTCACTTTGAAGCTCTTCAGAAAAAAATTCCTGGGACACTTACCATGCGGTAAAGAAATTTAAAACATGAGATAAGTTCAAATTCAGGACCAGGGCCATCCACCGGACCCCCCGAGAGCCGCAGGGTGAGGAGGGCCTTTTACGACGATAGGCTGTGGCCTCCTGGCCTCGGAACATTCTTCCTCCCAGCCACGGGGGTTCTAGAGAAATCATCTCAGCTCCCCCCACACTTCCTCTGCACCCCACTTCCAGAGCCCAGGGAAATTCCTTCAGGAGGCGCACTGTGTCGTGCCAAGAACATAACGGAGGCCATCTGAGGTCATCCTTCTCCTTACGGAGCTATTACCTGAACCGAAAGACGCCCACCTCCTCAAACTGCCTTCAGTGCCACTCAGCGCGCTGGTACCTTCCAGATGCAGTCAGAGACCTGGTGTCACGTTCAACTCAATTCCACTTTGCTGCCTTTTTTTTTTTTTTTTTTTTTTTTGCAGGTATATTTTTATGACCCTGCAGGAGACCATCGATCCCAGTCAGCCCATTAGCATCCATGAGACCCAAGAACTTCTTTTTTAATGAAACCTCCTGGAGAACTTCCCCCCTGCTTCCCAACTACAAGTGTGCTCCTACAGCAAGGCTCCCTGCGGCAGGAGTTGGGGAGAGGGAAGGGCCCTAGACTGAGGGCGCTGGTCCCCCCCACCACCCCGGCCAGACAGGAGGGGTTGGCAGCAGAGAGCGACTTGGGTGAGATTCAGATCTGCCCAAATCCAGGGTAGAACCTGGTGCAAGGAGCCACCAGAGAGCTGGGGCCAGCAGCCGCGGGCGGTCTGGAAGGACCTGCAGAATCCTTCCCTGTCCCCAGGAGATGGGGACACAGAGCCCACCCTCCTGGGGCACCTGCAGGCACAGCCAGCCTAGCCTGTCTGCTCCACCTAAGCCTCCAGCCGGTTCGAGCTGCAAGAATGTGTAGGGACAGACTTCCCTCTCTGCACAGCTATGGCTGCGTCCCCTAAGTTTTGGGACGCTGTGTTCTTATTATCATTTGTCTCAGGGTGTTCTTCAAATTCCGTTCTGCTTTCCTGTTTGACCCCGTGGTCTTTCATAAGCGTACTACTCGTGAAAATTCACCTACTTGTGAATTTTCTCATTTTCCTACTGTTCATGATTTCTAGCTCCATTTCACTGTGCTTGGAAAAGATACTTGGAATGATGTCGGATGAGCGGACAACGAAAACGTGGTATATATATGTATGTACCATGGAGTTATCACTCAGCCACGAGAAAGGAGCAGATGCTGTCATTTGCAACAACATGGATGAGCCCTGAGAGCGTCGTGCGAAGGGAAATAAGCCAGACCCAGAAAGACAAACGCAGCAGGATTTCACGTGTATGTGGAATCTAAAAGGAGTCGAACTCCTCAAAGCCAAGAGGACAGCAGGGCTTGCCAGGGGTTGGGGGGCAGGGAGAGAGGCTGGTCAAAGAGTACAAAGTTTCGGTTATACAGCACGGACGAGCGCTGCAGACCCGAAGCACAGTGCAGCCGCCATGGTTAACAGCCCTGTATTGTATACTTGACGTTGGCCGAGAGGGTCGATCCCGAGTGCTCTCCACAAAGAACCCACAAACACCTGTGAAGAGACGGACGCATCCGTCAGCCTGATTGCGGCAATCCCTGTGCCACGACCAGAACCTCACCTCGTGCACTTACATTTGTACCAGTCTTTCCTGTCAAGTATACCCCAATAAAGCTGGGGAAACATGGGAACTTAGTAAGATGCATATGGACATCCTGGGGGGAGAAAAGATGCAGAAAAGAGAGTGAGCTCCAGAGAGAACCAGCAGTCGGGAGAAAGCCGGTCAGAGCCGCGGGTGGAGACAGACCACAGCCTGCACACAATGACACAAAGGAAACAATCAGGGCTTTTTTTTTTTTTAAATCAGATGCATAAGAAAATACTTTCCAAACAGGAAAGCATGATTTTAAATTTAGCACGAACTGAAGGAGAGCTGGGAGCAGGTGCAATAGATCAAACAAAACCCAAGCAAAAATGGAAGAAGACATGGGGCGCCTGGGTGGCTCCGTGGGTTAAAGCCTCTGCCTTCGGCTCAGGTCCTGGTCTCAGGGTCCTGGTCTCAGGGTCCTGGGATTGAGCCCCGCATTGGGCTCTCTGCTCAGCAGGGAGCCTGCTTCCCTCCCCCCTCTCTCTGCCTGCCTACTTGTGATCTCTCTCTGTGAAATAAATAAGATCTTTTAAAAAAAATGGAAGAAGATAGAACACATGTGGAGGAAAACCAGAGCCTAGGAGGGGAGAGATCCAGGAGACATGATATGCAAAGCCTAAAAAAAGCCTACAAGGGGAGAGAAACCCCAGGAAACGGAGGAGAAGCAATAACTTTAAAACAAGAAAGAAGATTTTCCGTGGTTCAAAGAAAGACTCTGGTTTGCAAGGGCTCATTGAGTTCCAGGCAGGAGTGATGGAAAAAAGCAGACATCTAGGCACGGCCTGGGAAGAGTCCTGAATTCCATGATTAAAGGGAAAACTCTTACAAGCTTCTCGAAGGAGGAAACACGTTCCAGGGAGGAAAAGAGAATCAGACAGAAGCCACACATCTCCTTGACAAAGCGAGAAAAGAGCAAAGCAGCCTATGGCCAGCCAAGGTGCCGTTTGCCTCATGGAGATACAAAAGATGCCCGGCCCCGAGCAAGGCTCCCTGGACAGAGGGAAACACCAGATAAAGGAACCTAATTGGCCAATAATTGAATCCGACTGCAGGCAAGGGAGATGAAGAAAAGAGGAGCCGGTCCCCCAACAGCGAGCCCCCCAACAGTGAGCGGAGAGCCTGCTAATTCATGTGTAGTTAGCGATAAAGTTTGCAGCATAAGCACCAAATAAGCTTTAACAGCAACAACAACAACAAAAAACACATTAGAGAGATATAGTAACACTGCCTGGTAGCTTGCAGCTAAAAGCGCAAAATAGAACTTTTTGGAATTCCAGAAAAAACAGAAAAGGGGAAGGTCAGCACAAGCGCAGGATGACCTAGAGTGGAGCTTCCAAAATGGGAAGGGGAAAGAGGAATGACCAGCGTCTACTGTCACTTGTTCCATCTTTTCTTAATTAAAAAAAACTTTTATTACGGAAACTTCTAAACACACACTGTAAGCGAGGAAACAGCACAAGGCATCTCTGCGGATCCAAATCTGAGGTTCGTTACTCATTTTTTTCCCCCCAAAAAGCCAAGAAAACCTTGATTGTTTCAAAACTGTGACATTTGTTTTTATTTTGCCTAGCGATTTACTCAGAACTGGCACACTCTTGTAGATCCCCCCACTCGTCCTTACCGATGAAAAGACGTCTCTTGCCTGAGTCCTTTTTCCGATTTCCAGCAACCCCCTAATGCCGCCTTCACGCAAGGACTGACGAGGCACGCTCTCATTCCAGTAAACTTCCCAGCTTTCACACAGTTCATTCTTGTTATGGTCCGCAAGCTGGCAAAAGTCACAAAACGCAAAATCTCATTACCAAGACTCTGAAAAAAAATCCTATTATCATTTGCACAAAACTTGTGTATTTTACCAGCGTTCACTCAGGAAGCGGCACCTGGCTCCGAACAGCCGCACGCCCTCACGCCCTTGGACTTGGGCGCCAGGTGTCCATGATTCTGGAAAAGTGCATACCATCACTTAATCAGCTGCGCAGCCTCGAGATTCCTGGGGGGACATGACCACAGGCTGTATTTAACTGATCACAACTACTAAGAAAGAACCCACAGCCGACTTGGGTCAACACGTTGGAAACTGAAGAGTAGGAGATGTTTGCCGGCCCCGTGAGAAACAAGCCGGGCAGAGGGGCAGGCTGGGGACACCGACCGGGTGGAAGAGCCCACGGAAACACCAGTTGGGTTGCTTCCAAACATTTCACGTTTTCCTCCATTGTTTTTTTCTTCCTCATTGAAAATGGGTGATTTTCTCTTTCCTTTTTCCACTGCTTCAAGACGAAGAGGAGAAGCCATGCTTCGTAATATACGTAACCAGGTGCGGTAACTTGGGAAAAAGGCACTGTCGTGCTTCTGCTGATCCTAAATTTGTTTGCATCCAGGAAGCTGGGTCCAGGAGCACCCAATCCCGACTCTGCCTGGTGTTCCCTCCCTCCCCCAACCCATGCTTATAGCCCTGGATAAGCCCTGTGAGCCACGGCTTTGCCCCCACCTTCAAACTACAGTGTCTCTGCCACAGACGCCATGGTGGAGCCTCTGCATTTCCCCTTGGCCTTCTCTAAGTATCCTCCCCTCCCCACCACCACAGACCTCCTACTCCCCACACCCCCTGTTTCAGCCCAGCCTTGTTGGCCCTAGTAAAGGGGCGTCCTGCCTTCTCTCCAGGTCAGGAAAGTCAAGGCCTCCCCTATGGCTTCCCTGAGTCTCCTGGAGACTTCCCTTCCCTTGTCTAGGCTGGCATCTCTCTCTTCCTCTCCCCGGCCCCCTGCCACCTCCCCCCAGCCCTGTTGCTCCTCTGAGCACATCTCTCTGCTCTCCTTCAATGCCTCTTCTTCCTTGGTTCTCGCCCTAAGTGTCCCCAGCTTCCTTTTTACACCACACGAACTCCTTGGGATACCTCTTCATTCCCATGACCTTAGCTTTGGTCAAGGAATTAACTTGTAAATTCAGATGAACCAGGCAGGGCAGTTTTTTTGAAACTTCCATTTGTTTTTGGCACAAAAACTTCTTTTTTTTGGTCTTTATTTCCTCCTGAATTAAAAGTCACTCAGCCCATTTGGGGAGGGGAGTCCCCCCCCCCACCCCAGGGCAGAATGTAGACACCTCCCACCTCTTCCTGGGAGGGCCATCCATGTGCCTGGTCCTGGAATGTCGAAGTCATAAGCCCTGAAAGTGGGAGAAACGACTTTTTCTCTTGCTGCCAGCTTGAGTCCCAGATACAGTGGGCCCTATCAAGGCTTTTCCTAATTATGGAAAAGGAGAAGGAGGAGATTTGGGGGAGGAGAGGGGGAGGGCAGCGGGGCAGGAAGCCTGCAGAGACCAGGCAGAGAGGAGGAAGGATGAAGACACACCACACAGCTCAAAGCGGTGTTGGTGGTGGAGCAGCTGCCTGGGAGGTGCCAGGCCAGGAAACGAGGGACAGCAGGGCCATGTGGGGCCTCTGCCAGCTGCCCAGACAGAACTGGGCCTCTGCGAGGAAGGAGGAGACCATGACGATGAGCTGGCCCCTTCCCCATGGCTCCGGGAAGAACCCTAAGCCGCAGTGGAGTGGTATGTCTTGGGCAGACCTCCTGACCTTGCACTAGAGGGCCTGCTGAGGACACCCCAGCCCCCCAAGCTGCGAAGGGGCAGCAGACAAATGAGACACCCCAAATACGTGCATTTCATGGACACCCTTCTCCTCTAGGGTATCTGCAGGCCTCCCTCCAAGCTTGTGCCTCCCCTCTTTCTTTGTCTCGGCAAAAAGGACCCCCAGACTGGAAACCTAGAGGCATCCTGTAGCTCCTCGGAACCCACCAGGGTTTCCCCGTCCTCCTCATGTTCCCGGATATGTTCCACTCCCTTCCCTCCTCACCTCCACACACGAGTCCTGACCTGCACCCCAGGCACCAGCATCGCCTCCTAACCTAGGATCTAGCGCTAACCTAACCTCCTAACCTAACCTAGCACTAAGATCCCTTTCCTTGGCCCCCACGAGGGGGCTGAACATACAGTGGGGTCCTTGGCCAGACAGACACACAGGAGGAGGAGGAGGTGAGGGCAAGAGGAGCTGGGATTGCTGATGCATTCAGTGGCCTGGCCGGTGAGAGGCGCTGGGAGGACACAGCAGGGGTGGCGGCGGTGGGGGGAGGAGGGAGTGGGGGGGTGGCCTTCCCCTCCTCCCAGCACAGCCCTGGGGCGGGGGAGGGAAGGGAGGGATAAAGTCCCACCGTGGGAGCCTCCTGCCTGCCCTTTCCCAAAGGAACTGAGGCCAATGCCAGTGTAGCCGGGAATGTGGGAGTCCCTGGCTACAGAAGCTCCGCGGGGGGGGGGGGGGGGGGCGGCGGTGGGGAAGACCTCATGGGTCCCCTGGTGGGAGGCAAGAGCTGGTGGGTGGGCTGCTCTGGGGAACTGGAGTAGTCAAGCCACGGCAGGGAGCCCTCTGAATAAATGCCGAATATATGGCCAAGCACCAAGTGTGAGATGGGCGGGGAGACAGGGATGGGACCCTGCCAGGGTGTGAGTCCACACCGGGACCTTGGCCCTGACCCATCTTTCCAGCCAGCGCCATGGATGCCTGGCAGCTCCCTCTCATCGCCAGCATCTCCTGCCTGTGTCCCGCACCAGCCTCCCCAGGGTATCCTCCTCATGGCTCCAAGCGTGACTAAAACCTCCAGTTCACCATCCAGCAAACACAGACAGGAGGCGTCCCCTGCATCAGTGACCATCAGCCTGGAGGGGGCCTCTGGGCAGAGACAGTGACAGGCCGGTGTAGGGGCTGGCGAATGAGTGAGCTCACCGGGGCTGAAGTCCAAGCATCCTGCACCCTCAGTCCTCAGCCTACACACTGCCCCCCCCACTCCACAAACACCCCTCACTCTCTTTGCCCCCTCCCCTCCCTAGGCCCCTTTCCTGACCCCTCCTGGGACTCATACCAACTCACAGCCACCTCCGCATGCTCCCAGTCTCCAGTGCCTGGAGCTCAGCCTGGAGCTCAGCCTGGGGCCCACCTGCCTGTGCTTCTAGCACCGAGCGGGTGCCCAGCAATGTCCTAGAGAATTAAGGAATTAAGGCAGAGCAGGTCTGAGATAAGGGCATTGTCTGTGTGGAGGTCAGGTTCTGCCTATCCAGGCAGGAGTTTGCCATGGCAACGACCTACCTCCCCGCCCCCGGCCCCCGGCCCCCGCCCCCGCCCCAGTGGAGGGCAACCCCCTTCCCCGGGCCCATCGCATGCCTGCCTCCTGTGGTACCAGCTGGTAATCCAGTGTGGTTTCTACTCCTGTGCTCATGAATAGAAGAGCTGGAGGAGAGCGGGGTGAACCACTCCAGGGGCCCTGTGGGTCTCCCGCCTCGCAGGGAGCGGCCCCCAGCCTCCCCGGGATCCCCCTGCCTGTGCCGCCACCTGCCGTACCAGAGGCCTCCCGGTCAAGGCTCTGGCCGGCCGTGGCTGCCTTGGAGCAGCACAGGGGTGCCGACTCCTGTCCTGGACAGCTCATTAAGTCCTCCCTTTCTCCCCACACTTGGTCACGTACAGTCACCCCTGCCCTAGGCCTGATGTTTTGTCTTCCCTCTGCCTGGCACCTTGTAAACCCTTCCCATACTGCACAGCCCCCACATCAGCCACCAGGGCCCGTCAGCCTTCTGTCCTGAAAGCTTCTGGAATCCACCCCCGTCACCCCCACTGGACCCTTGTCGCCCTTGTGGCTGACAGTTGCGGCCGCGCAGCCTGCCTCCAGTGCCTGGTCTGTGTTGCAGCAGCCGGGGGACGTTTTTCAAAACTATTTGTTGTGCGCTGGTACCTTGGTGTTAAGTCCAGACCCTTCCCTGAAGTAGCCGAGGCTCCTCTTGTCTGGCCCCGGCTAACCTTTCAGGGGACCTGCCCCGCCCCCACCCAGAGCTCGTGGTATTTCCCAGACACACCAGGCCATCTCCTGCCTCCATGCCCTGTGCAGGCCGTGCCTACCACTTGGGAGGCTTTCTCCCCACAGGTGAGCTGCAGTGTTGCTTGTTTGGGGGGATTCTGCCCACCCCAGAACCAGCTCCCTGGGCTTAAGACCCTATGCCTCCTGAGGGTCCTGGACCATAACAGTATCACGTGCTCCATCCTTCTCTGTTTGCAGGTCTGTCCCCTGTCTTGGGTCAGGTTCCCCAGCAGCAGAGCTGGAGACAGGATTCAGGACTATGCAATTTACTAGAGAGAGACACACACAAGAGGGAAAGGAGGGGAGGGGAGGGGAGGGGAGAGCCAGAATAAAATGGGATCTCAGGTGGCATCTAGATGTGGTCTGAGCCAGGGGACTCTAGAGCCTGTCTGCATTGCTGAGCTGCCCCTGTAGGCCAGGAGACCAGCCTTCTGTACCCTGGAGCAGCCTGTCATTCGCTATGCAGAGGGGCGGGGTGTAAACTTCCTGGGGAGATGGCTGTCCTCTGCTAGGGGCAATTTGCCGTAGGGGTGGCGCTGAGCATTTGCAGTCACCACTCCCACAGTGCGGAGATGATGGAAGCACCCACCGGCTGGGGAAAGGGGGATTGGCGGGGGGTACCAACAGCATCTGCCCTGCCCCCTGGTCAAGTAGGACCTCAGACAGATTTCTAAAGAAATGAAGACTATGTGGGTTCTTGGCCCATCCGGCACTGACCTAGCCCAAGGTCACAGCGGCACTGCTGACCTTGGAGGAGGTCCTGCCCATGGCAGCCTCAATTTCAGTGAGTGGAGAGAAGTCCAGACATCCACCCCCTACCCAGGGAGGGACTCTGAGTCCTACTCCCTCACTAAGGCTCCCATAGATGCCCGACCTTGCAGATGGGAGCTTTTTAGCCAATGTTCTCATTTAGTCCTCGTAGTTACCATTTTACAGATGGGAAGACAGAGGCTCAAAGGGGTGAAGTGACTCCATGAAAGTCGAGCAACTTGTGAGTGGAAGAGATGGACCTGAGTGAACCCAGATCTGCCTGGTTCCTCTCCCACCCCCCGCCCTCCCCCGTATGTGAATCGCCTTAGAACTCAAGCCTCCCTGCCCACCATAAGAGACTGGCACGTCCAGGGCCATCTCCATGCCCCACGGCAGGGCTCAGCTAAAGTCAGGGTCCCTAAGGCCTGCATCTGGTATTTGCAATAGTTGGGAGGCCCACGCATGTATTTTGCATGTATTTGCATAATGATTTGCATCTGGTTTGCATGTGTCGACGTTGGGGCCCCATCAGTACAATTTTTAAGTTGCTTCTAAGCAACTCTCACTCAGTAGAAATCCCCCCAGGGTTTACAGAGTTCAATTTCCATGATTCTGGCCTCTCTCCCAGGCCCCCACCTGGAGGACTCACCTCTACGCACCCCCTGGGGCCCTGGAGAAGCCCTGCTTCTTCCTCACTAGAAAGGGTCACTCCAAACCCCTGCCCCAGAAACACGTATGGACTTGACAGTGACTGTTTTTTATGGTGTGGGCGTAATCAAAACACCGATTGGGCTTTGAGCATGCTGGTGTTTATGTTGGGGAGAGAGTGAGCCCCGGGGAAAGATCCTCGCTGTGCAGATCTTCCAAAGGTGGCCCCTTGTAGGGAGGGAGACTGTGTACACTCAGAAGAAAGGAGACAGGGTGGGGTTGTGGGTAGGGACAAAGGGCTGATGGAGTCAGGAGCCTGTATCCTAGGGCTGGCGCCCCCACTGGTTGCCCCACCCACCAGGCAACCAGTGGGCGCGCCTGCCTCTCCCTGTCACGGGGGCTCATCTGTGGTTAGAAGGGCTTGTGCCACAAAACTGGTTGTTCCAGAGCTTTCTATTCCTGTCTCTTTTAGGGGAATTAAAAGATGCAGAGGGCCTGGATAAAGCAGGGAGGGCATCCTGGGTGGGGTGGAAGGAGCCTGGAGAGGGGAGAGGAAACTCCTTGGCCCCTGAGAAGGGCATGGAGGTGAGGAGGAGCTGTTCCAGGTGGGCAGGATGCCAAACGCCGGAGTCCCACGTGGCCTTACCACCAGGCAAGCCTGCATCTCTCTCTCTTTCTTTTTTTTTATTTTATTTTTATTTTTTTAAGATTTTATTTATTTATCAGAGAGAGAGAAGGGGAGAGAGCGAGCACAGGCAGACAGAGTGGCAGGCAGAGGCAGAGGGAGAAGCAGGCTCCCCGCTGAGCAAGGAGCCCGATGTGGGACTCGATCCCAGGACGCTGGGATCATGACCTGAGCCGAAGGCAGCTGCTTAACCAACTGAGCCACCCAGGCGTCCCTCTCTTTCTTTTTTTAAAAGACTTTATTCATTCATTTGAGAGACAGACACAGCACAAGCGGGGCAGGGGTGGGCAGAGGGAAAGGGAGAAGCAGACTCCTCACCGAGCAGGGAGCCTGCCACGGGGCTCAAACCCAGGAACTGGAAATCACAACTGAGCTGAAGGCAGATGCCCAACCGCCTGAGCCACCCAGATGCAGAGCCACCCAGATGCAGAGCCGGCATCTCTGCAGCTGCCAGGGACCCAGTTTCTCCTCTTCTCGATCCCCAGACACCAGTTGTTCCCCTCTGCCCTAGACAGCCCACGGAGGCAGGAAGGACTGCAGTATCTGGCGGAGGCTCCCCCTCATGTTCGCCCACTGGGCTGATGGTCCCCAAGTGCGAGGCTCCACTATCCCTGTCCAAGGTTCTCTTGCCTTCCTGATGGCCTCCTCCATCACCCCTGGAGAGAGAGGTGGCTTATCTGTTACCAAGGGCTGGGAAAGTATGTTCCTGCGTGTGTGTATGGAAGTTGGGTGTGTGAGAAAGAGACAGACGGACAGAATGTGTCGGCAAATGGATGTGTGGGTCCTTGTGAACAGAAACTGGGATCCTATGTGTGGCCCCTCGGCCTGGCTCCATCCAGGTGTTGAGTCTCCAGGCTGAGTCGGGGGGAGAGGGGGAGGCGGGGGTGGAGGGGAGGCAGTGCGGGGGCAGGAACATGAATGCCTCCCTCCCCGTCTCTGCCTTCCCTAGGTCTCCTGTCTGGCAGATGCGGGGGAGACCCCAGCCTCTGGCAGGACTGCATCCCGCCAAGACCCTGAGTATCTCCTCTGCCGATGTCCTCCGCTCAACTCGCCTCCCCCAGGACGTGGCCCCAGGGCTGGCTCCCGAAACTGTTCCAGTTGAAGAGGTTGTTTGAGGCCAGCCACCTGGGAAGGGGGAAGTGGGGTCCAACTGTCCTTTTAGCCCCCTGTTATGTGGACTTTTCCAAGTTCAGACAGGGTCCAGCTTCCTCTGTCTGAGTTTTGGGTCCCACATCTGGGCTGGGTAGGGAGTGAGAGGCAGGGCTGGGGCCCCTTGGAAAAGGATCACAGCTTCTGTAGTATGGGGGAGGGGGAGGCAGGGGCGGGTTCTTCTAGAACTTCCTGGGAGGTGCTGCCAGGCAATCAGAACCCAGCCCCGGAGTGAGGAGTCTGGCTCTGTTATGTCCCACCCAGATGTCTCTCACTGTGAGTGCAGGGAAAATCCAGTGGTTACAAGGTCAAGAGCATGTTATGGATACTGTGTATCCTGCCCCCAGCAGAAGGACATCTCTATTAGAGGCTGGAGAATATAAAAGCACATTCAGTGGAATTGTGGCAAAGGACCAAAGTTGTCTTAGACATCATTGATTGGCATCAGAAACCCATTTGAGCTAGCTAAAGTGAGGTGGGTCACCAGAAGCAGACAGGGGAAGCCCATTACCAATTGGCTCCTCCCACACCTCTCCCAGAGCACCATACCCTCTGGACAGACCCTACTCTCCTCTGCCAAACTCTCTTACTTAACCTTTCTCTAAGTCCTGCATAGCTATGCTACAGCACAACAGGGTCCGTCCCTTCACCAGCTTTCAGAGACCCTGTTGCGGACTAAATAGTATTCCCCCCCAAATTCACATCCACCTTGAACCTTAGAACATGACCTTACTTGGAGAAAGGGTCTTTGCAGATGTAATGAGTTAAGATGAGGTCAGACAGGCTTAGATTGGGCTCTAAGTTCAATGATCGGTGTCCTTATAAGAGGAGAGGACACAGACACAGAGACAAAGGGTCTGTAGACACACAAGTCAGAGGGCCACCTAAAGACAGAGCAGACAATGCAGTGAGCAGCTCCTAGCCAAGGAGCACCTGCGGCCAGCAGAAACTGGAAGAGGCAAAGTATTCCTCCTGAGCGCCTGAAGGGAGTGTGCCCCTGCTGACCCCTTGATTTCAGACTTCTAGACTCCAGGATCACGGGAGAGTAAATTTCTGTTGTTTCAAGCCACCACGTTTGTGATCGTTTGTTACAGCAGCCCTAGGAAACAAATAAGCCAGGAAATTCCCCGCCTGGGAGCTGGACCCCCTCCGCATGTGTTCCAAAGCCGAGGACAGGGAACAGTCGGCCCACTTTGGTCAGGTGTCTGCTTCCCCCACCAGGGACCCACGAGCCACTGGGGCTAAGAATGGGCAGGGGGCACAGATGTGAGTCTCAGAGCTGTCCGCATTTACACCCTCATATGGTCGCTTTACCCGGAGGGTGTGGATTCACATTTCAGGTTGGAGGAAAGGGTCTCTCCAGGTATGCCTGGGAGTTCTGTGACTTCCACACATCAGTCAGCAACTTAGGTAAAGACAGAAGGCTGCTGTCACTTGGGCAGATCGATGGGACAAAGCCAGGAAGAAACGCGCCCCTGTGGGATGACAGAATCAGGATTCAAGAAGCTCTTTGCAAGTTAGAAAGTCAACACCATGAGATGATGTTGAATGAAAATGAGGGTGAAGGCCAACTCTTGGGCTCCAAGAGTTAGTCTCACAAGGGAAATATGGCTGAAGCCTGCCTTAGCAGCAGCTCCTTGTGAGAGAGAACTAAAGACTGGCTTTGCCCCGGGGGGCTAAGGAGCCAGTGCTGTGGTCCAGCTGGCTAAGAGCTTTGATTGCCCGGAGAGAAGCAGAGCAGCTGCTGCTTGGCTGGAGAGGCGATGGGGTTCTGGGGCTCCCGGCAGCCCACACCTAAGAGAGACAGGGAAAACACGGACCCCAGCAGGGAACCAGAGGGACAGCCTGGCCCCTGACTGGGCAGCAGAGCGTTAGTTGAAGATGCCACGGGGAGGGGTCGCCCCAGAGTTAGTTATCAGTTGTCGTGGGCACCTCCAGGCTGAGGAGGCACAGCTAACCAACGGGGACCTTCTGGGGCCTGTTCCAAGGCGGTGGCTGCGGAGGTGTTGCTGGGGCGCCCCCAAACAGGGTCATCTCAGCTGCAGAGCCTGGGCCTAGGTCTCTCCGCACGTCAGGGCTTTGAAGAGCCGCGCCGGGCGCGGGGCGCACGGTGCAGGGTGGGGGTGGGGGGGGCGCTCCCCTGGAGCCCAGGGGGTTCTGGCCGCGCTTCTCCGCTGCGCACGCGGGCGACCACGCGGGCGACCGTGGTGGATGGGTGTGTTTCGGGGCCTCCCAGGGCGCGACAGCCTGCGCTCCTGCCACCCCGGGGCTGCTCCCTTCTTCACCTCTGGCTTGCAGGCGGCCCCTCGGGCGTCGGCTCGGGGCTGGGGCGGGGGGCTGGCGCCCGAGAGGGGGCCGGCGGAGGCGAGCGACGCGGCCCCAAGTTTATGCTAATCCGCGCAGAGCCCGCCTCCCGCCTCCCCTCCGCGGCCCCAGCCGCGAGCAGCACCGGCCACTCGGCGGGACGCAGCCGCTGCGAAGCGCCAGGCGGCCGGGCCAGCGAGCTCCGGGGGCCGCGAGCGGCGGCGGGACCCGGGCGGGAGGGCGAGTGGCGGGGCGGGGGGACGCCGGGCGGGGGCCCCGCGCGGGGCCAGGTGGAGAGCCGCGGGCCGCGATGGGCCGCCGCCTGCCGGTGTGGCTGTGCGCCGTCGCGGCGCTGCTCTCGGGGGCGCAGGCCAAGGGCACCCCGCTGGTCGCGCGGCCCGCGCCGCCGGGTGCCCCCCGCTACAGCCTCTACACGACGGGATGGCGCCCGCGGCTGCGCCCGGGGCCGCACAAGTAAGCGCGGGCCGCGTCCGGGCGGGAAGCGGGCGGGATGGGGCCCGGGCGGCGTTCCCACCTGCGCGGACCGCGAGCGCGGGAGACGGGGGCGCCGGGCACCCGAGGCCGAGCCCCGGCCGGGGCGAGCGCCCCACGCTCCGGGAGGCTGCGGGACCGGCGAAGAAAAATAAGCCGAGGGGGCCTGGCGCGGCGGCTGGGACCTGGCAGTGCCCGCGGAAACCTTTCCAGCGAAGTAACATTTTCCAGCTGCGCTGTGTGCAAACTCCCCGCGCAGCGCACCAGGTGGAGGGAGAGAAGGGAGGGCCGCCCGCGCGAGGCACACGCGGGACTCCCCCATGCATTCCCCCGCGCGGGCCCCCCCTTCTCTCCTCTGTCCCTCCAGGTAGGAGATGGGAGCCCAGCGCCCTGCAGCCCGCCCTCCAGCCACCCCTTTGGGAACTCCAGCATGTTGGGGCCACAGAACTGGTAGTGGCTCCTGGGTCCTGGGCCCACCTGTGGCCCCAGAGCCCAATAACAGCCCATTGGCCGCTGGCTTTTGCCAGGCCACTACCGCCCCAGCCCTTGTAGCTTGTGAAGGTGGCTCTTGCCTCTCTGGGGCCCTCAGTTTCTTGTCTTTAGTAGCCAGTGGCTTGGGAACTGGTCCCAGTTAGGTGAGTGAGGGGCTCTAGCTGGAGTGCTGGCTGAATTGGACCGCAGGAGAGTGCTAAGCCCATAGATGACATTCAGCTGGCCTGGTGCATCAGGGCAGGGGTCCTGGAAAAGGCAGTAGGAGAAATGATCAGAGAGCAAGAACCAGGAACAAAAGATGGAGAGGTGGTGTGTGTGGGTGGGCTGGGTACCGACAAGATGGCACCATTTCCCAAGGAGTCAGGGGAGTAAGGATGAGTGTGGTCTCCTAGGAACAGGGAGAAGGGAGAGAAGAGAGATGGGGATCTGGTCCCCTGGGGAGGCCCCAGATGAGGAAGGCAGGTATAGGATCCTCAACAGGCCCAGCCAAGGCCAGATAGTCCAAGGATGCCCACTGTTCCCGCTTGCAGGGCCCTCTGCGCCTACGTGCTGCACAGGAACGTGACCTGTGTCCTACAGGAGGGAGCAGACAGCTACGTGAAGGCCGAGTACCGACAGTGTGGATGGGGGCCCAAGTGCCCCGGGACAGTCACGTGAGTGCACCCCTATCTGGCCCACTCAGGGCTGCTGGGCAAGAGCCCCAGGCCGGCCTTCCTCCCAGAGTGGCAGCCAGAGCCACAAGAGGGTGTAGCTCCTTGGACTCCCATGCAGGCCGGCCGGAGAGGGCTGGGGAGGACACATGGCAGGTTCAGGTCAGGGCCCACAGTGTGGGGCACAGGAGGGTTCCCAGAAGACACACAGGTCAAGGCAAGGAAATAGCAATAGAAGCAATGCGGGTTGGAGGTGATCAGAGAGGGCAGAGGGTCACACTGACAACCGTGGTACCAAAGGGGCCCTGGGAAGACCCAGGGAGGGCTGAGGGGACGCTGGAGAAGGCAGGCCAAGGGTGAGGGGCCAGAAGGCAAGTTGCTGGGGCTGTGTGAGGGCATGTGGGATGGTGCACAGGTGTGATGCCCAGTGCATGTCTGAAAACAATCCCATTTGCTCCAGTGTGTCAGTGGGTGAACAGGTACGTGGCTGGGGGTTGGGGGTGGGAGTGACCCTGGCCAGCCCTGACCCACACCCCTGGACCTCCCTTCTGTGCTCAGAATCAGGGGCGCCCTGTACCCGCCTGGGTGGCCAGAGCTGAGTTCCCAGAGTAGACTAGGAAAGGGTAGAGAGAATGAAGGGAACTGATGGGAGCCAAGAGTGGCCCCGGCACCCTGAGAAGGGCTGCGCGCCCCAGCTCCCAGGCGGCACCCCCTTGCACACCCATAGGGAAGGAGCCGAGGTTGTTTCAGGATTCTTCTAGGTAAAAGCCAAAGCCAGAGTGAGATTTCTGATGGCAACGTGAGCTAAACGGGGTCCAAATGGGCCTTGGGGACACTGGGGCTAGATCCCTGCTAGTGTGCTCCCTAGGCAAACAGGATGGGGTGGGGCTTCACCTGCATCTGCTCCTCAACCCTTCTCTGACTCTCTCTGCAAAGCCCATCTCCATCCCACCACCCTGTCCCCTCATGCGCAGAAAAAGGAAAAACTCTGGCAGCAGTGTGGAGGGGGGCGGGGAATCCAGAACTTCTCCTGGGAGCCCGGAGCCTCAGCCCGCAAGTACAAGATCCTGCCCCCATCCCCCCTCCCTGGCTCAGGTACCGCACAGTGCTCAGACCCAGATACAAGGTCGGCTACAAGACCGTGACAGACCTCGCCTGGCGCTGCTGCCCTGGCCTCACGGGAGAAGGCTGCCCCGAGCACCTGACCGATCACGGGGCCACCCCAGCCCAGCCAGAGCCTGAGCCCCAGATTCCCTCAGGGCAGCTGGGCCCAGGGCCCCGGCTGCCTTCTTCTGGCCCAGCAGCCCCCAGCCCCTATGGTGAGTCGGCCCACAGAGGCCCTGCCAGGTGAATAGGTTTCTTGGGGCTGGTGGGGAGCGGGGGGGTGACCCAGGCAGGCTGAGCTCTGGCAGGGCTGGGGAGGGTGCCTCTCGCACTGGGCTTGAGGCAGAGCTCACAGAACTCACAGAGCATCCCCTCCCTTCCAAAACTAAGAGAGCTGTATGCTCAGTGGGAAGGTCAGCTTAGAACAGACGCTCTCTCCGGTGGCCTGGCAACAGGACAGCCGGAGGGAGGCAGGCCAGTGATGGCCCTGGGGTTCTCTCCTTCTCTTTCCCAGGAAGGAAAGGCCCCGGGCTGTTTGGTGAGCGGCTGGAGCGCCTGGAGGGTGACGTCCAGCGCCTGACCCAAGCATACGGTACCCTCAGTGGCCTGCTGGATGGCCACAAGGACCCCAACAGGATGACTGGTAGTCCAAGGCTTCCTGCTGCCCCCGTGGGCTTTGGGGTCATCTCCGAGGGCCTCATGAAGCCCAGAGACAGAGCCGGAGGGCCACTTCCGCCCCCCCTGGATGAGATCCTGAGCAAGGTGACGGAGGTGAGCAACACGCTGCGGACCAAAGTGCAGCTGCTGGACGAGGTGCACGGGCTGGCCCTCGGCCACGAGGCTCACCTGCAGCGGCTGCGGGATGCCCGACCATCTCCGCTCACGTCGCTGGCGCTGCTGGACAAGTACGTGGACCGACGGCTGCACCGGCTCTGGGGGAGCCTCCTGGACGGCTTCGAGCAGAAGCTCCAGGGTGTCCAGAGCACCTGCGACCTGCGGGTGCAGGAGGTGCGGCAGCGGTGTGAGGAGGGCCAGGCGGCCAGCCTGCGGCTGCACCAGAGCCTGGATGGCCGCGAGCTGGCCCTGCGCCGGGAGCTGTCGCAGCTCGGGACCAGACTGCAGGGCCTGAGCGCGGCGGGCGGGGGCAGCTGCTGCGGCCGGCTGGCCTTGATCAGCGCCCGCGTGGACAACCTCGAGAGGAACCTGCAGGCGGTCACTGAGGCCCAGAGGGGCCACGGCCCCCTCACCAGGGACGAGCTCGAGCGGCTCTCGGCTGCCATGCTTGATGGCCATGTGGATGGGCTGCTGGAGGGCCTGGAGACCCTCAATGGGACGGAGGGCGGAGTGCGACGCTGCTGCCTGGGGACAGAGGAGGGGGGCTGGGAGGCGGACGGCTTCAGAACGTCGCTGGAAGAGCGTGTGCAGAACCTAGAGGAACGCCTGGTGACCCTGGTGGGGGAGCTGAGCCCCAAGAGTGCCCCCCCAGGCAGGTCGGCCCGGCCCCTGGTACAGACAGAGCTGGCCGTGTTGGAACAACGGCTTGTCTCCCTGGAGACCTCGTGCACCCCTGGCACCACCTCAGCCGTTCTGGACAAGCTTGAGGCAGAGGTGAAGGCCTGGCAGAGCCGGAGCGAGGCCCTCCTCCGCCAGGTGGCCAGCCACGCCGCCCTGCTCCGGCAGCTCAACGGCACCGTGGCCGAGGTCCAGGAGCAGCTGGCAGAAGCGACCGGCCATTCCCTTCAAGGCGAGATCACCCTGCTCAAGGTCAACCTGAACTCCGTGAGCAAGTCCCTCACGGGGCTCAGCGACTCCGTCAGCCAGTACTCAGAGGCCTTCCTGGCCGCCAACTCCTCCCTGGACGAGCGCGAGCGCAAGGTGGAGGCTGAGGTCCACGCCATCCAGGAACAGGTCAGCAGCCAAGGCTCTCGGCTTCAGGCTGGCCACAGGCAGGTCCTGAGCCTGAGCGGGGAGCTGGAGCAACTCAAGGCCGGCGTGGCCGATGTGGCCGGCGGGCTGAGCCGCTGCCAGGACACAGCCCAGGAACTGCAGCAAGTGCTGGGCCACTTCGACCGGAGGGTGGCTGACGTGGAGGGTGCGTGTGGGAGGCTGGGCCGACTGGCAGCAGGCCTGGACCACTTGCCCACCGAGTCACCCCGGCCCAGGGAGGGCCTGTGGGGCTACGTGGACCAGCTGAATCGCACGATGGCTCAGCACACGCAGGACATTGCCCGCCTCCAGGATGACCTCCTGGACTGCAGGGCCCAGCTGGCCGAGCAGGCACGGCCCCAGCCAGCTGACTAGGCAGGCCAGACCGAACCCAACCCTGGATCCCAGCAACCCTGGGGATACCTCTCGAGCCCAGCCTCGAACAGCAGTGACTCCCAGCCTCCCTGGGCCAGCGTGGCTACCACTTCAGAGGCCATGGAAGGAATAGCTGTGGTCCAGCTCCGTAGGACTGTCCCAGCCACAAAAATCAACACTCAGTGCCGTACCAAATGGACAACTCAGGATCGTGGTCAAGGCAAGGACATCACGCCTGAAGGCCAGGGCGGACCTGAGTGACCTCACAATCCAATGTGCACGTTGCTCTTCTGCAAAAACACCAGGGGCAGCACCTGGACAAACACCCACAGGCCCAGCCACCTGTCCGCATCTCCCCTGGTCCTGGCAACCGCCCCCACGCTGTGGAGGCTTCTGGTTCTCTTGCCTCCTTGACTTCTCTCCCTAGCCGTCTGGGCTCATTTTCTGCAGGAAGGTGGCACCCACTGGCACTGTCCTCATACCTGGCAGCTTTGTGGCTACAGTTTCTGAACCAAGGACCAGAGGTTTCCAGCTCTCCCCATCCTCTGGTCCTTCTGGACAGAGCAGAAACACAAAGACTCAGCTGAGAGTTCTTTTTATTCCTTTTGACTCTCCTCTCGGGTGAGGGCTTTCTTAGGCAGCTGTTCATTCCCTGAGTAAAGGACCGGCCCCAGACCATCTCTTTCGAGACCCACATCAATTTATCCTTTTCCTTCTCTTTCCCAGAGATGCTTCAGGGCCTCTGGTCCTCACAGCCTCCTCTCCTTTCCATGTGGGGGGGAATCCTGCCCACCCTCCCCCCACCCCAGGTTAGGGCCTATCTCCAGAGAGTAGATGTCATGGTCTAAAACGAGGCCAGACTCTGAACAGAAAGCCATGGGAGAAAAAGGGCTCCAGGCCTCAGTCTACAGCATCCGAGCAGAACCCCAGTCCCACCTGGGTGTTCACTAAGTGATGAGAAACTCAGGCCCAACACCATCAAGAGATAACCTGAAAACAGTGTTCATGCGGCCTGCAGAGCTCCCAGAGACCCTGATGCCCGTCTCTGCTGAGGCTCCTGGCATCCGTTTCCCCACAGCCACACAGGACTTCTAGTGCTATGTTCCAGGTCTCTATACCCCTGCCTTCTGGTTTCTTCCCTCCACTGTGGTGCTGTTGGTGGAGGGCAGGCCTGGATTAAAGCTTTTAGCCCGTCTAAAGGTATTTTCTTCCCCAAGGACACTAGGCTGGAAGGCTGCAGTGGGCTGCCAGCCTGGCTTCCTACAGCCCCTCAGGCAGGAGCTCGCTCAGCAGCTGTGTGGGCGCTGGATGGACTGGCCAGGTCTAGGGCGGGAGGGCAGGTCACCGCACCCCACCCCCTGCCCGCCCTGGCAGGGTTTGGGGCCGTGTCCTTGGGGAGGTGCTCAGAGGAGCAGGAACAGCAGCTGGGTACGGGCGAGGCCTGGGGGGAGCCACACACCTTCAGCCCTCCCACTGCTCTGGAATCCCCGTTCCTTGAGTTCTGAGCTCCCAGGGCTGGGATGTGCTGAGATCCTGGAGGACAAGGGAGAGAGCAGTGAGGTCCGGCTCCAGAGCTGTGGGAAGGGCCCGGGGTTGTGCAGGGGTCTGGCTTCAGCGGGTACGGTCCATGCCGTCTGGACACTGCTCGGCCACGCCCCACCGCTGCCGCCAGCCCCTTCCTGGCAGACGGGTCTTGAGCCTCACAGGCCTTTGTCTTCTCCCTGTCCCATCAGGGGTCGAGGCAGTGTGCTGGAGTGACAGGGACATCAAGGGCATGGAGAATCCCGCAAGGGCTCAGGTCACCATCATTTAATTGCCACAGGGCAGTTAAGAGCCTGGAGCAGCCGGCCTGCCTCCCACAGATCAGCTGGGGAAGGCAGGAGATAGGACATCAAGGAGAGAGGGCCTCTGTGTCTGCCAACAAGCCCTCAGCCCCTCCCCCGCCCTTCAGGGGACCGGCCCTGTGGCAGCCAGCTTCCAACTTCCCACTCCCCGGGACTCCCAGTCAGCTCTGGGCCTGGCCAGGGAGGAGGGGGCCGCGGGGGCCGGTTCAGGGCAGGGCATCGAGGTCCACAGTCATCAGGGGCTCCCGCCAGTAGCAGAAGCTGCTGTATTCAGGATGGGCCAGGTCTGTGCTGGGGCCACGGGCCACAGGTGGGAAGAGGAGCTCAACCACCTCGCCCAGCCGCTCATACCTGTGGGCAGAACAGGGTCAGCACTGAGAGCCTGAGCAGCCGCCAGGCTCCTGTCCCCATCACAGCAGGCAGAGATTGTGTGTCCCCTCCGCCCCCGTCCCCGCCCCCCAGCACCAGGAGCCCTGGGTAGAATGAAGACCCAAGGAGAGGCTGGGGCATGGGGATGTGGGAGGGCGTTGGGGGACCCATGACAGGGTTAGGCCTCACGTGGATTTGTGGTTCTTCATGAGCTCCTGGATGAGCTCTCCCCGGGGGTTGACTGTGAAGATGCGAGATTCAGGGAGTCCCACCTGCCGGTAGGCAGTGACATCCTGTGGGGGACATGGAGAGGCTGATGGGCTGGGGGACAGGGAGGAGGCGGCCTAGCCCCGGGGGGGAGGGGACACACTCACGTTGGGCCTGTTCCCAAAGGCAGCATAGAAGGGCTGTTCGTTGGGCAGGAACAGCTGCCGGATGTCACTCAGGCAGGCAATTTTGAACACCTCTGGTTTCTTCTCAATCACCTCCCTGGGGCAGCCGGGGCCATGAGCAGGAACAGAAACCGAGGAGGGGCGGCCATCGGAGGAGGGCAGGGTCAGGTGACATGGGGTTGGACTTAACTGACCCCCAAGCAAGGCCTGATGCTGGCCTGGCCTGAACAGGCAACGAGCCTGTCACTACCCCCCCGCAAGGGCCCCTGGGCTCGAACCTGTGGAGGGCAGAGAAGAGGCTGCTGGGAGACAGCAGGATGGGGCCCTTGGGGAGGCCGCAACCCCGCTCGCTCACCCACCGCAGGTAGGCCTTGGTGAGGTCAGCCATGCCGATGGCCCGTGCCGAGCAGTACAGGAACTTGTACCCGTTTCTGCAGACAGGGGGTGGGGGTGGCGGGAGCTGTCAGAGACCAGCGGTTCTCCATCCCCATCTCCCTTGGCTTTGGCCAGCTCGGCCCAACCCCAGGGCTCTGGCCTTCAAACCCAGAGGCCTTTGCAGGGAGGGGACTTAGGGGAAACATCAAGGAGAGGTGGCCTCTGTGTCAGGGAGGAGTAGGGACAGCATCCCAAGGTAGACCAGCACGGACAAAGGTTTAAGCAGGTCTGTAGGCCTCCCCTCCACCATGAAGACCAGCAGTGTCTTCATGGGAAGACACTGGAGACAAGTGTTTCACGGGAGAACGGAAGACCACCCCGGGACATGCCCAGGGTTCCTTTCCCTGTGGGTCCCCAAGCCTGGCTTCCGGGGCAAGGGCCGTGGTGGCCTCAGACATCCTGTCATTCCCTCCCTGGGGCCCTGCCCCAGCCCAGGCACTCACAGGTGGATTTTGTGGTAGAGACTGGTGATGCCCTGGTGTGTCCAGTCTTTCCCCAGCTGGGGCAGAATGTGGCCCAGAGCATCCGACCTAGAGCCACAGAAGAGGGGTCGCTCGGAGGCAGCCCCACGTAGCCCTCGTGGAGGGCCTTTCTTGACGTCCCCCTTCCCCCAGCATAGAGGAGGCCAGTCCCAGGCCCTCCCTCTCTCCCCTGGCCAACCAGGCCTCACTTGGTAATGGTCCCGTCGATGTCCGAGATGACCACCTTGTCGTCCCACTTCCACAGATAGATGGTGGCCCTGCACCGGCAGGTGCCCTGGTACTGGGTGGTCACACTGAAGACCACGTCATTGGCACCTTCTTGCAAGTTCAGGCGCCGCTGGGTCCGGGCAAAGGGTTGGGGGGGGGGGGAGCTGTGATCTGACACAGCCTGGCATGTCCACCCCTCACCCCCCGCAAACTGTGGTCTCTGATCCCCACAGGCTTCTTGTTACCCTCTTCCGACTCAGAGAACCTGCCTGAATTCACCAGAGACAGCTACACGCAGACACATCCGGACGGGTAGAGGGCGGCCTCGGGGAGTGAGGGGGTGTGGCGTGCCGGTCACGGCCTGCTCAGGCCCAGACACATGAGTCCTCACCTCCCGTCCTGCCCCGTCGGGATGAAGCTCACAGGCCGTGACTCCCACCCACGCTGCTCAGGTCAGCCCTAAGTTGGGCACCGCTCCTGGCACGGAGACACCCCACTCCACAGAAGGGACCTTCTGGAGATCCTCACAGGAAGCCTCCTGCCTGGGGCTAGGGCACATGTGACATCCCTCCAAAGGGACACCTAGCCCTGTCCTTGGTCCTTAGAGAAGAATCAGGGCAGCTCTCAGCCCAGCCGCTGACCAAGGCTACTGGGCCCTGGCTGGCCCCAAGGTGGGTGTCACACTGGGGTACCAAGGAGACAGTGGCTGCTCTGTACCAGGCTGTACCTCCTGATGGAGCCCCACTTGGGGGCCAGGGACTAAGCTCAAAGACAGGACTTGTCTTTGGTAGGTAGGGATGGCCTAAATCCGAGGGGCTGTATCAGCCTTTGATTCCTCCAAAGTGGTCTCCAAGAGCTTCCCCAGAGCCGGCAACCCACCGCAGGTAGATCCTTTAAGACGGCATAGAGAAAACCTTCCCCATAAGACATCCAACAAAGAAATGGACTCGTGCGTAAAGCAAGAACTTGGCCCAAGGCTTTGAAGCAGAAGCTGCCAGGGAGACTGCCAAGGGGACAGATTCTGGGCTTTGGGAAACTCAAGTCCCTCGGAGCTGAATTATTTCAGCCCCGGGCCCCCGCCCCGAACACAGCCTCGCACACTCACGATCTGATTGGAGGAGAGCCGGAGGGACTTCTTGTAGGTGGGAGTGTAGGCGGGAGGCGAGGGCGGCAGAGAGGGGGCCTCCAGGATCACAGGGCTCTCCGGGGCTTCATCCTCACTACTCAGGACATCAGTCTTCCCCCTGCGGGCAGCCCGGCTCTCAGGCCACTCTCCCCAGCCAAGGCCCTACACACCCGGTAGACCATCACCCCTCAGCCCAAGCCACAAGGAACCTGGTGCCGGTCTCTGCCCCTCCAGAGGATCAGAAAACCCCCAAGGTGCCCCCACTTTCAGAGAGGGGGGACGGGGGGCCTGCGGTATACACCCAGAAAGGGGCCGCAGAGCTGGAGCAGGGAGATCCCAGGGATCCTGGCCCTCAGCACACAGCCAGGATAGCCTCGGAGATGTTTTCCTATAAAACCCCAGGGTGCGTCTTAGGGTTTATTACCCATCCCACCTGCTTTGGCTTCAGCTGACCTGCCCTTGGTTATCCCCCACCCAAGCCTGGGTGTTCTGGTCACTTGAGAGATGAAGAAGGCAAGGTCAGCCTGCCCCTGGCAAAGAGGGGAGGCCCCGCCCCTCTGTAAGGCAGTAGGCCCTTGTCTGGGCCAGGAGTCTGGGTACCCGGTTCCCAGTTCTGGGACTTCTGGTGTAGCTCTAGGCCTCAGTTTTCCCATCTGTGAAACGGGGACATTCCTCAAGACAAAGAAAGGGTGTAGAAGTGATTGGGGAGTGACAAAGAACCACAGCTGGGGAGAGGTGCCGGCGCTGCCCCTGCCCCCACGGGCATCTCCGCGAGGCTCGGCTCCAGCCGCAGAGCTCCGGGCAAGAGATCCGACTCACCCCTGCTGCTCCCTGGCCGTGGTTTTCTCCGTCTGGGCACTGCGCTGTGGGAGGACCAGACATCCAGTGAGCCCCGCCTCCTGCCTGTGCGGCCCACACCCTTTGACCACGGTCACTCACCTCCTCGGCTGGGAAGTCCCGGCGTCGCCAGGAAAACCACCACCGCCCACCCTTCCGGGGCATCTTCTCCTTCTCCAGCTTGTCCACGGTGCTCTATGGGCGGATAAAGGCCATGGCATTTTTCCCTGCACCACAAAAACCTACCTTTCGTTGCCCCCACAAACCCAGAGTCTGGGGCTGACCCTAGAGTGAGGCGCTGTCCGACGTCTGGAGGCTGAGGAAGCACACCCAGCTCCATCCTGGGGCTCCACGCAGCGACTCATGGAGCTAAGCACGGGAGACCAAGGGCCATTCCCGTCAATCCCCACTCTACCCCAGCCTGACCCCCAGCTCTAGCCCCGCCTCGGCCTGGCCTCCAGATCCTTGGGCCGGTCATGGCTCCTAGAGTAACTGAAGGCCATGCTTTGGGAGCTTCTCAGAATCTAGTTACTGTGTGATGCCACCAGGTGACAACAGGAAGAACAGCCTATCGCCAGCATGCTCTTCAACCCCCAAGGTCAGCGACTCTGTCCCAGGCTCGGCCTCCCTCTCTCTCAGTTACCACTGCTGTCTGGTGGGGCCAACGTGACCTGGGGAAGATGCTGACTAGATTCAGGCTAGGTAGCCCCAGGGGGAGCCCCGGAGAGCCCAGGCCTGGGCCCACCCAGGAGATCTATCAGCGTCCTACAGACAGAAAGGTGAACCGAAGTTAGGAGGACATGACCTGGAGGTAGGTCCACCACGGTACCCCACTGAGCTGGAAGCAGCCTGGGGGGAGTCTCCCAGGGGCCTCAGGGGTTGGGTCTTTCTGGGGGAGGTGAGGAGAGCCAAGCAGGAGAGTAACTGTCCTCCCTCCCACAGGCTCTGGTCCTAGCTCGGACCCCTAGCCAGCCAGAGGACAGAGCCGAGTGCCAGCTGTCAAAATCTGGTTGGTGACGTTCTTGGGCAAGTCTAACTGAAGAACAATGGGCCAGATTGGGGTTGGGGGGTGCAGATCAGGGTGGGAGGGGCAGATGCAGGTCAGTGAGGGTAGAAGTTCTGGGAAGGGCTGAAAACACTAGGTTCCTTCCCACTTCTGAGGATATGCCGTTCCCTGGCCCTCATCTGCTTACAGATTACTCATCCTCCAGCTCTCTGCAGGGGCCATGTACTCAGAAAACCCCCATTTAGCTTCTCAAAGCAACCCAGCCCCTCCTGCCCGATACTCACGGTTGAATTTCATATTCATCTGGCTGAGTCTTAGGATTAACCGTCTTTCTAGGAGGACATGACTGTGCCCAGCCTGCACACAGCAGGTACTCAACGAATGCAGGCCAATCAAGCAAGCAGTGCCCGCAGTCCAGCCCGGAGAGGGCCTTGGGTAAGATAAGGACTGGGCCCTCTGTCTCCCAGGCCTCATCTCTGAGATCTAAAAGCCTCCTGTGGAAGGTTATCATCCTCCCCGAGCTCCTTTGAAGTCAACACCAACCCCGATAGGATTCAGCCAGGCCAGGATGGGGCTTTGTCCACGCGGCATGGGGTGAGGCTCCAGGGGCCCTCGGTTGCCCCAGGCCCATCTCTGCCCACTCTCCACTTCTTGGCCCAGGGCCCCGTGGCTGGGCCCACTTTCCTCAGCAGGCCCGGTGGTGCTCTAACCATTACCTTGGGCAAGTTCCTCTGGAAGGCTTGCAGGGAGAGGATCATAGGGGCGGCCACAGCCCAGTTATAATGCCTGCGGAGATAGAACAGAGAGTCGGGGCTGCAGCAGCCACGGGGCAGTGGAGGGCCGGGCGACCCCGGGGCCACCAGGGGCCCAGGCTTGGTACTCACTTCTCATTGATTTTCACCACCAGGTTTGGGTGCTCAAGGAGGCCAGGGTTTTGGACGAGGTCCTGATAGGAGACGATGTGCTGGTTGAACTTCTCTGGGCACAGAGGCGGAGAGTAAGGAGCGAGGCCGACATATCCGACGGGACCCGCTTCCCCAGCCCCTCCTGGCTCCCCCACACTCCAGCACTCAGGCCTCCTGCAGGCTGGGTCCGGGACCCAGCAGGCCTCCTCCCTTCCTGCGGTGGCTCCACGGGCACAGGAGAGCAAGGGCGCCCAGCCTAGCCTCACACCTCAGCTGTCCCCCAGACTCTGGGGGCCTCCCCGCCCTCCCCCAGTCCCTGGGCTCAGTGCCAGTCCTTGGAAGGGCTCAGGCCTGGGTCGGACATACCCAGGGAGATGTCCCGGCCGTCAGCCAGCCCGCCACAGAGGGAGACCGCGATCATAGCCACCACGTCCGGAGTGGGTTCTGGCTCCCGTTCGGGGCTGGGGTCGCCCAGGGGCTTCTGGCTGTTGGGTTCACTCCACCTCCTGGGCCCCAGTCCACAGTCACTAGGGGCAGAGGGGTCAACAGTGAAGTGACTGCAGGGATTCTGAGAGGAGGGGCCCACCCCTCTGAGGCCCGTGGTAGATAACCCCTGGCCCCACGGACCCCCACCCCAAGACGCCCAGACACCCAGCTCCCAGACACCTGCGGGGGAAGTAAAGGGCTGCATTCTCAGAATCCAGAGAGGGCAAGTCGTCCAGATAGATGTCACTGGGGCCCAGGTGCTGGCTTCTCTTCAGCGGGCCTGAGGGCAGAGGGGACACCTCTAGTCCCAACACGGGCTTCGCAGCATGAGCCCGAGGTGTCCCCTTGTTTTTTAACACCCTAAAGCAGCACTGTCTGGTAGAACTTTGGGGGGCGGTAGACATGTCCCCGTCTGCCTGCCCAGTACCGCTAGCCACGCACCACTATCTGCACACTGGAAATGCAGCGTGACGGAGACACGGAGTGGTATATGTTATTTAATTTCCATTAATTTTAACTACACTTTACATGACCATATATAGCCAACAGCTACTGATTTCAGTCCTAAGCCTTCCCACACTCCTCGGATAAACCCCAGCTCCTGCGCCAGCAATGCTCTAGCATCTGCTCATCTCGTCGGCTTCCTCCCCCAACCTTGCCTCGCTCAAGACATACCAGCTGCCTCCCTTCCTAGACAAGCAACCTCACTCCCACTTCAGGGCCTTGGCACGTGCTCTTCCCTCGGCCCCGAATTCTCTCCCCTTGATCCTCACTTGGCTGGGTCTTTAATGTTCGCGTCTCAGCTCACGCCTCCCCCACTCGGAGAGGCCTTCCCCGGCCGCGTGATGTAAATAGCTCCGTGCCCACCGACTCTGTCCTGTGACACCCATGACATGTCTTCACCGCTTACGCAGGCTTCATCTAGCTCCCTCACCACGAGCCTGTGAGGGCTGGTGCCAAGCATAGTGCCAGGCACACAGTAGGTGCTCAAAACGTGCTTGAAGTACCAGAGTCCACCCTGGGGGTGATGCGAGGCCAGGGAAAGAGCCCTGGGAGAGGGCGAACCATCACTCACCTTTGCCCCCAGAGCTCCCCTCGGGCTGCCTGGCGGCAACTGGGCCCTCCAGGGTGGCCCAGCTCCGGGATTTCGAGGGAGGGGGCAGGCTTGCCTCCCTGCGGCTCTGAGGCTTGGTCTGCTTTCTCCCAGGAGTGGGAAGAGGGGAGCCCACCAGAGCAGGAGGGTCCACGTCTGTAGGAGGAAGGTCGACACCAGCCCCTGCTTGCAGGATCAGGGTTCCCGAAGGGTCTGCACCGGCCACAGACACGGAGGGGGCGCTGGGCTCTTCCTGAAGAGGAGAGGCTGGCCCAGCCCTGCCATCAGCGACCTTCAAGGACTCAGGCCACTCTGCTTTGGCCACCTTCGGTCAAACAAATGGGGGAGGGGAGAGGATGTGACCAGTGCAGAGCCTGCCTTCCGCTCCCCACAAGGCCTTGGGGGTCCAGGTCTCAGTCACTGTCCTTCTGACCTGCAGGAGACCCCCAAGCCCCTGAAAGGCAGAGACGGGAGAATGATGTGGAGACACTCACCTTCGGCAGCCTCCCCCAGGCCCACTGTATGTGGGACTCAGCTCGTGGGGGGACGGGCTCAGGGGTCCGCAGCTCCAGCTCCGAGTCACTCTTGGGGGACGTGCACCCACCCGGCGGGAGGCTACGAGAAGCAAGAACTTAGAGGCCCCCAAGCCAGCCTGTTGCCCCCGCCCTCTGGTGCCCACCCCAGCCTTGGGGGGGGGATATATTTGTAACACATATTTATGCTTTTGCTCGATCCAGAATGTATAAATACATGGAGAACTGCTACAAACCAACAATAATGAGACAAGCTAGTAAAAAAAAAAAAAAATGGCAAAGACTTGAATAAACACTTGGCATAGGAGATGTAGAAATGGCTGGTAAACAAACTAAATGTGTTCTGTGTCATTACTCATCAGGAAAATATAAATAGAAACCACTCAGAGACCTTGGCCTTGGGTCTCTTGCCTACGGGCCACCTGGACTCTCACCTGGCCTGGGGACCCCACTCGCCATCAGAGTAGGGGTAGAAGTCTCTGGCTTGCGGTGAGGACTCCCCTTCTGACTGGACACTGCTGAGGGGGCTACAGGGAAATCAATGGTCATGGACAGGCCCAGGTACCCCTGGGTGTCAGAGGCTCGGGGAGGTGAAGCCCAGAGAAGTCAAGGCCCTTGTCCAGGGTCACAGAGCATCAGCAGAGGAAACAGTGCTCGAATCCTGGGTGGTATTCCCATGCCCTTAGCCCCCCACCTGGTCCGCACACACCCTGAGGGCTCTGGCCTTGGCTTTTCCAGCAGGGACAGCTCACTCTCAGCGCCAGTCTCCAGCTCCTCCGAACTAGAACTGGCTGCGACTGCGTCCTCTTTCCTTCTGGGTTTCCTCCTGCGAAGCCTCTTCTTCCGCCCCGTGGAGGACACCCCCTCAGCGAGGGCCTCGGGCTCACTGGCTGTGCTCAGCTGGGAGTCTGAGGGGAACCCGGACAGGTCCCCGCCAGGGATGGGTGATGTGCACAGACGGGGAGGCACGTGTTCCTGCGGAACAGACCAGGGGTTATAGCCTGGGGGGGGCCACCCTCGCCACCCAATCATTCTGGGCCCTGCCGGAGCCCCAGGGCCTGGGTGTGAGCTCATCTGGGGTCAGGAAAACAGTCATGGAGGCTGGCTGGAGGCAGCACCAACATAGGCTCGCAAGGGCCACTGGCGTCCTGGCTCCCTTTCAGAGATGCAGCAGTCGGGTCCTGGGGACTGCACGTACCCCTAGAAGTTCATGGCAGGCCAGGTGCCACACAAACCACACTGTCCAGGTAGAACCCTGGACCTTGGCTACTCATTTCTTCTGCCCATACCTACTTTTCCTTTAAGAGTCAGCCAGACATCACCTCCTCCAGGAAGCCTGCCCTGACTAACCCAGCCCCAGTTCCAGCCCTTCATTGCCATGACCATAGAGTTCCATCATCTGTTGTTTATATGTGTGTCTCCCAGGCTGGTCTGCGAGCCTTCTTTGCAGACAGGGGCGACCCCTCATCTGAGTCCACTGCAAGGTGTCAGGAATAGGAACAGGGGCTTCATTAAAGTCTGTGCAGCTCAAACTGTCTAAACAGCTCTGCTGGCTTGTGTTGGGCTCTGCCTCCTTTCTGATACACCTCTCTCCTCATCCGTCATCCTTCCACGTTCTAACTGCACCAAGCCAGCACGAGATCCAGAACAATCCATCTCGTGCTTTCCTGACGCCCCCCTCAAACATGCCGTAGCACTCTCCTCCTCTTCAGGTTGCCCAGGGAAGGTGTCCTTTTCACCCTCTGGGAGCTGGCTCCAGTGCCCTCTTCGGAGAAACCTTCCCCAACTTTCCCTGGGAAGGAAATCCGCTCTTGCTGGCCCCCTCCTGATTCTACTCAGGCTTCAAGAGCATGCTGGGAGTGCCAGCCCTAGATGATGCTGGATGTTCCCAGGGGCAGGTCAGTGACAGGCCCCAACATCCTGCCCAGAGGGGGCAGGTGCCACAAGGTACTTACATCATCACTCTCCAGCTCCTGAACGAAGAAGGCCTCCCCACTGTCCCCCAGCTTCATGTGTAAGTCCACAGGCTCCCCGTTGATCTCGATGTCTACCTGTAAAGGGGCATGGTGGTGCACAGTCCCTACCACTGTCCCTCACCCCCACACTTTAGTCTACCAGTCCCCTGCCCTGCGGAGCTTTGCACTTGCTGGAACTCCTGTCCCCTAGCCGCTGGTGTGCCCGGCTGCCCCCACCCCGAGGGTCTCTGCTCAGGCTCCCCTTTGCAGAGAGGCTGGACTGAGTTCTCCCCCCCCCCCCCCCCGCCATTTCCCCATTCTCTGGGCTTTCTGGCATGTACCACTGTCTCATATCCTTGTGTTTGCCTTGGTTTCTGTTCTTTCTGCCACACCCCATCAGAACAAGACAGGACCCATCTTGTCGCCACTGTGTCCCCAACCCCCAGAGTCCTTGCTGATTACATGAACAATGGTCCAAATGGCCATTTTTCTGGGCACCGAATGGAGAGTTTGAGCTGGACTCTCCCCTTTAACCTTCCAGCAACAATGAGGAGTGGTTCCGATCATACCCGATCATACTCTTTACAGACATGGAAAGAGAGACCCCAGGGGTGTTAAGAAACGTACTGGGAGATGGCCAAGAGCAGCTGAGAGCCACAAGTCTGTCCCACCTCTTTACCACCACCCCTCCCCCAGAAGCTGACGCTTTCCTGTTAGGATTCTGCCATGTTCCCAGGAGCCCCAATGTGAAGGGGATCTGGACCCACCAAACCTCTTGTCACACTCCAAACCTCAGTGCTAACAAACAGCCATCATGTTTGCCTGGACCCAGAGAAGACAACGCAGTTTTCCGAAGGGAGGGAAGCTAACCTGTCGGGTGCCTCCCACGTACCTGGCCGTGGGACATTGATATCAGCTCCTACCTCATTCTCCCGCATCTCCCCTCCAGCACCAGGTAGATGAGAGTGTGCGCCCATTTCCCTAGGTGACGAGACTTACCCAGAATGCACAGGGGAGGTCTTAGGAAGCTGGAGCCAGGCCAGATGGCCCTGGCACCAGGACTGCCCCACGGTGCTGCCCCCACAGGAAAATGGGAACCCTCCTGGACCCAAACCCCCAAACCAACCCAAAACTGTTGGAGAAAATGCAAAGGAACAGATGCTTGTCCAGAGCGCAGATCCCTTCCTGAGGGAGGTCTAGGTCTCTCCTGGGACTGCCCTGGCTTTCAGAGCCCACCCTGCTGTGGTCCCCAGCTGGCCAGCACTTACCACCTTCTCCCGAGACCGCAGGACGCCCAGCTTGCCAAAGCGCACGTGGAAGGGCGAGCATCGGAAGGAGCCGTCCGCCTGCTCCACCACCAGGACGTCAATGCCACCGCTCAGCGTGGCCGGGTTCAGGCCTTGGTATATGTCCTTCATCGTCCCCAACACTGTCCCTGCCAGCTGCCCCACGTAGTTCATGGCTGGTGCTGGCAAATGAAGGAGGTGCTGGTACCAAGGCTGGGGTCACCTCCCTCAGTGGGGAGGTTCTGCGGCCCGATCCCCAGGACCCCAAGCACGGAAGGGGCAGACCAGGAGTGGAGGGCAAAGGTCTCCCCAGGCTTACAGTGTGTTGCCCTCGGAGCACCTTCACAGACAGGTGGCAGCTGTGCCTGCAGGTGTGGGTTCTAGCCCTGGCTCACCCACCGACCTGCTGTGGCGCCCTTGGGCAGCTGTCTTCCTTCTCCAAGCACCAATCTCCACATCTGTCAAATGAGAACACCAGGTAAGGTGATCTGGGGTGCCCTGCGTCTCTAAATGCCATGAGTAATGATAATGACCATGGTTTCAGCGGCAGGGCTCGTTCCATCTTCACAACAAGCTGCGAGACTGGGCTGGGCGGGTGTCATTATTGCTGTTTACAGACAAGCCAGCTGAGGCTCCGAGCGACGGGCCCAGGACCACAACTAGTAAGGACGGGAGCCAGGACTCAGACCCAGGCCTGTGTGGCTGCAGAGCCCTCAGTGTGAACCACTGAGTTGGCCCAACTGCAGGGACGGGGGCAGGCCAGCACCCCTCCCTGATGCGATGGGTGGCAGTCTCATGATCTGTTAGACCCAGGGCCCCACTGGGTAATGGGGGACAGCCCTAAAGCCGGATCTCGTCCCAGGAAGTAGGGAGGAGTCTCAGTTCTTCCAGTTGGGAAGTGGGTTCATCTGTCTTGCTGCTTCCTGGTCTTAGGAGTTGGAAGGGGACTTGTTGCGCCATCGTGGCTGATTTGGGGAGAACTGGGGGTAGGGTGCCCCAGGTACCTAAGGCTCTGCCCAGCTCTAGTCCTGGGGTCAGATACTCGGGGGAGGGCATCTCCTATGGCTGGGGGTAGAGTGACCTCCCCGTTTATGGCCCCAAATACCAAACTCCTCCCCAGTTTCCCTGGAATAGGCAGGAATCCTATCCAAGGTCTATAGCCTGACCCCGGTGTCTTTAGGCCACAGTTCTCAGGCCTGACCTCCACTTCTGAGACCCTGGCTCAGCTGGCCAGGCCCTGAGACCCACATTCGGGCCTTGGGCTGGCCCCTACCGCATTGAAGCTGCTTCTCCTTCCCCCAGTCAGACCGGTCTCTCTAGCTCTCCCACAGCAGGCAAAGCTGGGTAAGCCAGAAGCAGAAGGCCCTGGCAGCAGTGGAGAAGAGCCAGGGCCATAATGAGAACTGCTTCCACTCTGGCACGGTGCCCACGCCACCAGCAGCAGCTCATGGCCCCTTCCCTGCCTGCCCGGCCAAAGGCCTTCTGTCCCTCTGGCTGCCGGGATCCAGGCCATTCCACCTCCTCATGGCACTCCCACTTCGCAGACCTTGCCTCAGAACCCCTCCAAGACCACTCCCCAAAGAAGTTAAGTGACTTATAAGCCATAGATGGGGAGGGACAGGGACAGTGATGACTTGTATCCTGGTTTCCTGCCCCCGTATCATGGTTCCTGCCACCCCACAGTTCCCAAACCACACCACAGTTGTCTGCAGGGAGGGCCCCGCCCCAGCCCACCTCTGCACAACCCTACAACGCCTTGCCACTCAAGATGTGGGCTGTGGCCCAGCAGCGTCCGCATCACCTGGGAGCTCGTTAGAAACCTAGAATTTCACAAACATAAGGTATAACTAGAATTGCTCAAATGAAAACTTGGGATAATACGAAGCTTTCTGGATCCTGAAAATGGCATTCAAAGCTAATATATAGTTTATCTGCAAAGCACCTTCTGCATGTTAGGTGAAAACTTCTACTTTGGTTCTTTCCTACCACACCAAAATCTGTAAATAAAGGTCTCAGAAGACAGACCAGGCCAGACACGTGATGTGCAGGTCTTTAGATCACTGTACCCAGAAGAAGTAGAGAAGACTCCAGAAGCTTCCAGGAATAGAGGAGCAAGTATGGGAGGGGCAGACCACGAGTGGGGGCAAAGGTCTGCCCAGGTGGAGGCTCAGACATGAGCCCTTTACCCTTCTGAGGACAAAAGATCTGGGTTGGGCAGTGACAGGTTCAGCCTGACCTTGTCCAGAATTTCTCAACTTCAGAACCGCTGCCAGTTGAGGCTGGACAATCCTTTGCTTTGGGGGCATTGTAGGATGCTCAGCAGCATTCCTGGTGTCTACCCACTGATATGACTACTACACCCCTCCCTGCTAGTTGTGACAACCAAATTGTCTCCAAACATTGTCAGATGTCCCCCAGGGAATAAAACTGCTCTTGGTAGAGAGTCACCGAGTGGCAGAGATGGCACCCTCTCTGGGGGCACTGGGTCCTACTCTGATCCAGCCATGGGTCAAGTCACACGCTAGCCTCAGTTTCCCCTTTAAGAAACAAGGCCCCAATTTTTCAAACCCTCCTCAGCCTAGAATTCATTCCTCCCCATTCCCCACAGACTATGAGTGGATGTCCTCCACATCTGCCTGCTCAGCATTTGGGGGGGATTCCAGCTAGCTAAGCCCTGGGCCCCCCTCTCTATCTGTACCCATCTTTGAAGGCATCTGCTCTCCCCCAGGACCCGGCTCTGCCTCCTTGGTCTTCTCCAAAACCTCTGCTTGGCTCCCTCCTAACACCCTTCACCCCAAACTAACATGTCTAAACTCAAACACTTCGTCTCTCTGAGCTTCGATTGAAATGGGGATAGGGCATGTGTGAGTAATTAATGAGATAATTCACGCAGCATTGCATTGCCTCTGCCCACTGTTGAGAGACGTCTTTCCATATCATTCGAGGCCCTCTGCACGATGGTGGCCTGCTGTCTGCAAAGTGAGCAGGCAGACTCCAGGCAGGCCTCATGGGGTGCCCAAGCCTCAGAGCCCACTTTGGGAACACACACAGGCCTCCCAGGCCAGCACACAAGGGTCTGGGCTCTCAGCCTTTCTGGGTTCCCAGATCTGGGGAAGGTACAGCGCTTCTCCTAGGACCAGAAGAAGCAGGAGGAGAAGCATTCCTATAGCCCTGGAAAGGAGAAAGCATCACTCCGGGCTCCCCAGCAGCTGTCCCCCCTACTGAGACTCACCCCATCTCCGCAGGGTGAGTTTTGCTACACAGGACACTGAGTACCAGGTGGGTGACCTCCCAAAGGTCACACAGCCTGGGGTGAAGCTGGGCCAACCTTCCCTGAGAGGTTTTGGCATCTTATCTCCTGATTCCATATTCTGAACGCCCGGGGTCCCGCAGCAGCTGGGCCAGGGAGGGGGTCGAAGTGAGACTGGCCCCTCTACCCTTGGCTACCTTCTGATGTCTAGAGATGGTCGCAGGCCCGCGGACAGGAAAAAACGTGGGTCAGATGGCAGGACAGATGGGCGGGGCAGGGCAGGGCTAGGGAAGGGGTACCTCTTCTCAGGCCCGGGTTAGGCCCTACCTGGGGAGCTGCCCACTGGACCTCCGGGATCCGGAGCCGCCGCCCAAGTAGCACGGGGTCAGCAGTAAGTATCGTCCGCCCCGTACTCAGTCGGAGCTTCCGTCTCCTCTAAGACCGGGTGAGATCCCGGCTCCGCCCCTTCCACGAGCCAAGGCGGGCGTCTGCAGGCCCCAATCCGCCCAGGCTCCACCCCTCGAAAAGACCCCGCCTCCGCCCAGGCCTCCGCCCAAGGGCGCCCTTTCGCCTATAGAGGCTGGGCGGAGCCGGAGTTCAGGCCCCGCCCCGCTCAGGCTCCACCCCGGCCCCGCCCCGCGCCCTAAAGCAGCTAGATGGGATGTCCGGGTGCCCTGCTACATGGATTTTTGAATCGGGCGGATTTAAGCCTTCCTGGCTTTGCTTCCACCTCGCTGTGTGACCTAGGGTAAGTTTGCCCCAACCCGAGCCTGTTTTCTTCTTTGGATTAGCCACCTTGTAGGATTTTCAAGATTACATGAAATGACTGTGCGGCACCTGGCACTCACACATCCTCTCCTCAGGGGCAGCTTTTCTTGTCCGTCCCTGACCCCCCCCCCCCCCCACGGCATTACACCCCCTAGACTGGGCAGGAGCCTCGCGTTATACGCTCACATAGCCCACAGTTGTAATTTCATATTTGCTTCAATGACTATTTGATTATTGTCTGCCTCCTCATTTGAAGTTGAACTTTGTGAAAGCAGGTCGCGTTCATCCTTACACCCCAACTCCCAGTTCAGTGCTTGACATACAGCAGGAGCTCAATAAATGCCCGCTCCTTCATTCCATCTGTCCGACCGACGCGCGGAGCGGCAGCAGGCTCAGTACTGCAACCGGCCAGCAGAGGGCAGGCGGTGACCAGCTTTCTGGCCCAGCTGACCGTCCTCTCCGCCGGCAGGCGCCACGGGAGGGGACAGGTGAACCCAGGTGCGCCGACTTCTGAAGAATCCGTGGGCCTGCGAGCCACGGCCGAGGCGTCGGGCTAGGGCACGACCTTGCCCTTCGAATCTGTAGCTCGCGGCCTGACGTGGATCAGCAGACCCCTCTGCCAACCTGTATGGACGTACTGAGAAACGTGGGTCAGATGGCAGGACAGATGGGCGGGGCAAAGATGCACAGAGAAGAATCAGGAGGTGAGGGAGTTTGCTGTGAAGGGGGAGGGCACCGAGGAAAAACTGGGGGGGGGGGGGTCGGTGCGCAATTGTAAAGACCCGGGCTTAGAGGGTCCTGGGTGGTCAGGAGTGGGAGGTGGTCGCCATTGCTCTTTGACCCACGGGTCACACACTCAGGGGTCCCCACTCTAGCAAAAGTCATGTGGTAGCAGTCCTAAACCCAGGCGGAGTCTGGCTGGTGTCTCCGAAGAGTCCTGTTGGGAGCAGAGCTATGTCGAGGTGGCCCCAGGGCAGCAACGCTGGGAACAGACCAATGGACGTATGATATATACCCATGATATTTAACCGTGGATACAGGAATCCCTCAAGCGGGCCTGGGAAGAAAGGAGAAATCCAAGATTATGGCTACACAGGCCGCAGTCACTCTTTGAAACTCCATTTTCTCATCTGCAAAACGGAGAGAACACCTGCCTTACCACCGTATTGTGACGATTAAGCAGGTTGAACTATACCAGGGGTTCTCAACCTTGTGTGTGTGTTGAGTTCGCCGTGCACCGGGATCACCTGGAAAATCTGGGGGTGACTGCAACGTGCGGCCAAGGCTGAGAACTACTGAGCTAAATAAAAAGCTGAACACAGGGGCGCCTGGGTGGCTCAGTGGGTTAAGCCGCTGCCTTCGGCTCAGGTCATGATCTCAGGGTCCTGGGATCGAGTCCCGCATCGGGCTCTCTGCTCAGCGGGGAGCCTGCTTCCCTCTCTCTCTCTGCCTGCCTCTCCATCTACTTGTGATTTCTCTCTGTCAAATAAATAAATAAAAATCTTAAAAAAGAAAAAAAAAAGCTGAACACAGCACAGGGCACAGATGAGGCATTCAGTAATGTTTATCACATTAAAAGAATTTTTTTTAAGGAAAGGAGCACATATTATTTTCATTGTTACTCGTTAGAGGAAAAAAAGTTGGTATAAAGGTTGTTGCAGAAATTGGATTTCTGACAAGCTTGTTTCCGGAACTGTGAATCATCTGGGATTTGGTGATTATGGGGGTGGGGGAGACCGAGGCAGCCTCTGATAGTATGACTTATCTCAATGCCCAACTGAGCTGAAGGAGGCAGGCGTATCCCCCCCTCATTCTAGTTTGTCATTTATGTAACCATTTCCAAGGCATCCTGCAAGCACAGGAGCAGCCTGAGCACTTGTGTTGATCATTTCTGGGGTTAAGGATGGAGGAGGCTATTTTCTCCTCTGTGGGTATTCTCAGCAGGTGGGCCTGTACCATTGGCAACTGTTTGTTTCTTGAATAACCCCCCCACACAGGTGATACCTCCTTCTCTATGGGCCTTGGTAACTTTATGTGCTTCATTAAATTACAGCCCAGTGATTATTTACGGTGCCTCACCATTTCTTTGCTGGGCGAACCTGACATGAAGTGGGAGGACCTGCTCACCCAGACCCGCAGCTGTGACCACTTGTCTTGGCAGCAAGACCGGGCTCGGGAGCAGCTCCTCAGTCACTCCTCGTGGCCTCATTGAAAGGGGAGAAGAGAGGCAGAGGGACCTGTGGCTCACTCCCTCCAGTATGGAGGCATTGGGGCAGGCAGTTGATGTCTGGCTAGGACTATCAGATTTAGCAAATAAAAATAAAGGATACCCAGTTAAATCTGAAGTTCAGATAAATAACAAAAGTGGGTTTTTTTTGTTGTTGTTGTTTGCTTGTTTTACTATAACTATGTCTCGTGCAATTTGGGACATATTTATACTAAAACAATTTCATTCTTTATCTGAACTTCAAATTTAACTGGATATCCTTCATTTTTATTTGCTAAACCTGGTTGCTCTATGCCTGGCCAACCAGCCAAGGAAAACCCAGCACAGGGAATTTGCTGCTGTGCCTCCTGCTCAATGTTGCCACATTTAGCTTCCACCTGTCACTGCCCTGCTCCAGAACTGTGCATGGCTCCCATCCACCTCCATAGCACAACCTGAACTCCCTGGCTGCTGTGCTGGGCCTTGCTCTTCCTCCAGCCCAGCTGACGTGCTTGGGCCCTGACCCACATCTACTGCTCATGTTTTCTCTGCTGGCATGTGGCCCGCCCACTCCCAGATGCAATTGCAAACACTTATTGAGCCCCTACTGGGTGCAGGCACCATGCTTAGTTCCTCATCTGCATAATCTCATTTGATTCTCACAAAACCTCACACCCGGCAGGGAACAGAAGTGACCCTATTTTATTGATGAAGAAACATGACCCAACCCAGTGATCCTTAAAATGAGTTCCTGTGTCAGCAGCAGCAGCAGCAACACCTGGGACCTTTTTAGAAATGCAAACTCTCAGGCCCTGTTCCACACCTATGAATCAGAAACTCTGAGGGTGGGGGCCCACCCATCTGTATTTTAATAAGACACCCCCACCCCACCCCCCCCCCGCCAGTGTTTCAGATGCCCTCTAGTTTGAGATCTGCTGTTCTTTTTTTTTTTTTTTTTTTTTAATTTATTTGACAGAGATCACAAGTAGGCAGAGAGGCAGGCAGAGAGAGGAGGAAGCAGGCTCCCTGCTGAGCAGAGAACCTGATGTGGGGCTAGATCCATGGACCCTGGGATCGTGACCTGAGCCAGAGGCAGAGGCTTTAACCCACTGAGCCACCCAGGCACCCCGAGACCTGCTGTTCTGAGAAGTGAAGTGACTGCAGCAGTTACCCACCCAGTATTTGGCATCCAGACCTCTGCACCAGGCAGAGGTCTAGAGGATGGCAGAAGACTGCCAGGCAGGGTGTTCATGATCTCACTGAGCACCTTACCTGGGCCAGTCACTAGAGATACTGCAGGGACCCCACAGTCTTGTGATGGATGGGGAGAAGAGAAAGGAGAGACAGGTAGTCTGGCAATTGCTACCCAACATAACTAGGCTTACAGGAGCCCATAGCAAGATGGGAGGGTCAAGGACGGCTTTCCCAAGTAGATCCCCAAGCTTGAAAAATAAGTTGTAATTAGTTAGATGAAGAAGGGTGGATATGATGTTCCAGGTGTAGGAACTACTTTGTACAAAGGCCCGCAGAGCTACTGGAGGGTGGTTCAGTCTTGAAGATGAGGCAGGGGCGGGGGGGGGGGTGGGGGTGCGGAGGAGGTATCAGATTGTGGGAGGAGGGTTCTTTGCCCTCAGAGCAAAGGAAACAGCTTTAATGGGTATTGAGAAAAGCCCTCTGGCTTCCTGGTGCAGCAGGCACTAGGGAAGATGAGGGCGGAGTGTAGAAATGCAGGGGTGCCAGGCCTTCCCCCACCTCTAGACTCAGACTGCTTCTGCCCTGCAAGGCATCTGCAGACACTCAACCCCCAATCGCAGGCGAGGGCAGGTGCTCAGTGCCAAGACCCCCACCGCCGAGCTCGAAGCCCGCTCCTTCCGGGACTGAGAGGCGGGACTGGGGAAGCAGGGCCCGTCACTGCCCCACCCTCTGCTGGCCCCACCCACCCTCCCGCCCCGCCTGCTTCCGGCCCCGCCCCCTGCCTCCGGCTCCACCCTCCACCGCTGGCTAGAGGAAGCCGAGCGCTGGGCTACTGGCCTCGGTTGCTTTTGCCTCCCGTGTTCCCTTTTCCCTGCTGATGTGGCAAAGGCCGTGGGCCTCCTGGGGCCTCTTCTCCCAGCTTTTCAAGGACAGGCCCTAGATGTGGCCAGGGATTCCTGGGCTGGAGCGCAGGACACTTGCGTAGCTATCCCTTCTTCTTGCCAATGAAGCCTTTGTTGCCAGCCAAGGACTGACCCGGCTTGGCCAGGTTGCCTGGCAGTGTGGATGGAGACTGGGCAGTTCCCGATTCCAACTGTCCTTCCCGGGAAAACGCCAGTTTGGCTGACCCTTAGAATCCGTTTGCAATTTCGAGCCTAGGGAAGAATACTGTAAGATCATTCACCACTGTGTGAAGTGGAGTTTTCTGAGGTCTAAAAGCTCGCAGGACTTACCAGCTGCCCCATGGGCTTGACCTTCAGCGGGAGAACCTCCTGTTCTTCCTCTTTTTATTTGGGTATATCTTCTGCCCCCACCCAGTATCTGGCATCCAGGACCATGTTTCACCATGCTTTGCAATTCCACGAGGGCCCAGCATGGTGCCCTCCACTTAAATAGGTGTTCAAAAATATTGTTTAGGGAAGATCAATGCCTGCTGGGCTCTGAGTTCTATATAGATGGATTGTGTATCGTAGGGCAAGGGCCCTCTAAGTGGGTGGGGTGGTGAGTAAAGGCACAGATGCTGGAGAGAGAAAGTGATGTGAGGAGATGACCCATCTAGCCTTGAATATCGGGCAAAACCATGGGCGCTGAGGAGCCATGGATGGTTGTTAGGCATGAGAGGCACAACACTGCTAGTCATTGGATTAGATCCTTTGTGAATGTTATTGTACTGTGCGGGCCCTATTGTTCTCTATACCTAGACAGTTCCCCCTCTGCCCTCTATCTGTGTAGTTAATGCGACTCCGTTTTCATTTTTTATTTTTATTTATTTTTAAAAGATTTTATTTATTTACTTGTCAGAGAGAAAGAGAGAAAAAGCACTAGCAGGGGGAGTGGCAGGCAGAGGGAGAAGCAGGCTCTCTGCTGAGAGAGAGCTCGATACAGAACTCAATCCCAGGACCCTGGGATAATGACCTGAGCCAAAAGCAGATGCTTAACCAACTGAGACACCCAGGCGTCCTGCCAACTCATTTTTTAGTTCCCAGCTCCACTGTTACTTCCTTGGGGAAACCTTCAGTGGCAGACAGACCCTAAGGTGACCCCCCGTGCCCCCACCTCCTCACGTTCATGCCTTTGTGGAATTCCTTCCTCCTGAGTGTGAGTGGGAATTGTGACTTGCTTTTAACCAATAGACTATGGCAAAGGTGTTAGGATGTCACTCCCGTGACTGTGTTATGTAAGAGTCTTGCTAGCAGAGGCGCTCTGGAGACTCTCCTCAGTAACCTGGTGAAGTAAACCACTGTGTTGAGGAAGCCCACATGGCAGGCAGCTATGGGCAGTTCTAGGACCTATGGCAGCCTCCTGCAGATGGCCAGCAAGAAGTCCGGGTTCTCAGTCCTGCAGCCACCAGGAAATGACCTCCCTCAACCCAAGGGAGCTGGAGCCCTGAGTGGGAATATAGTCCCACCGTCACCTTGATTGTAGCCTTAGAGGAGTCCCAGAGTAGAAGACCCAGCTAAGCCATGTTCAGACTACTGACTCAGAAACTGAGATAATAAATGTATGTTGTTCCAAGTCTCTAAATCAGTAGTGACTTGATACAGAGCAGTAACTAACTAATACACTTTCTGGCTAGGTTAACTCCTTGATGTAGGCTCTTGTAGCATCATATGCCTTTTCTTTCCTTCCTTCTTTCTTTCTTTCTTTCTTTTTTTAAGAATTTATTTATTTGACAGAGAGTGAGAGAAGGAGAGAGAGCACAAGTGGGGGGAGCAGCAGAGGGAGAGGGGGGAAGCGGGACTCGATCCCAGGATCCTGAGATCATGACCTGAGCCAAAGGCAGAGGCTTAACCCACTGAGCTACCCAGGTGCCCCTCTTTCTTTCTTTTTTTTTTTTTTAAGATTTTATTTATTTATTTGACAGAGAGAGATCACAAGCAGGCAGAGAGGCAGGCAGAGAGAGAGGAGGAAGCAGGCTCCCTGCTGAGCAGAGAGCCCGATGCGGACTCGATCCCAGGACCCTGAGATCATGACCTGAGCCGAAGGCAGCGGCCTAACCCACTGAGCCACCCAGGCGCCCATCTTTTTTTAATGTGCTTTTTCATCCTCCTCTTTTTTGTGGCTATTTATTTATTTATTTATATTTTTTCTAAGAATTTATTTATTTGACAGGAAGAGACACAGCTAAAGAGGGAACACAAGCAGGGGGAATAAGAGAGGGAGAAGCAGGCTTCCCACTGAGCAGGGAGCCCGATGCGGGGTTCGATCCCAGGACACTGGGATCATGACCTGAGCGGAAGGCAGACGCTTAACAACGGAGCGACCCGGGTACCCCTGTGGCCATTTATGTATATATACCATTTGATGAATGCTGTGTCTTTGTGAGGGCAATTGTGCGCATCACCTTGCCGCCAGACTCTCTTCTGGTGCCCGACACAGAAGAAAATCTACAAGTATTAGCTGCATGTGTTAGTGAGTCAATGCTCTTATTTAATCTTTACGACAACCTGGCTAAGTGGGAACCGTTGTTACATACGAAGAAAAGGAAACCAGTTATTACCAGACACTTGAAGGTATACTAAACAAAATCTTGTTATCTTATACCTACAAATTTTGGTTTACATATGCCACCGTATCCTAATTTTTAGTGTAACTACAGAAGAAATGCTTTAGAAGCAGGGGGTAGATCGCATGGCATGACACCCTTCATGTATTTTGTGTGTTCTAAAAAGCGCGACCATCCAAAAATACTTGGCGGCTCCTTTGATTTTCCCAAAGACTTAACTCTGACTTAAATCATTCTTTGGAAACTCCCACCCTGTCACTGTCCTTTTCTGACCTGACACAAACAGGCCCTCACTGGCCAGCGCTCCATGTGATTCTAGCTCTTTGCCAACATCATGCTCATGGATTTCATAAATTCTACGTCTCTGGCAAGATTTGCAGGTTTTTCTCGGTACACCCCATGTGCCATACTCCCAGGAGTCAGAGCCATCTGACTGCAGGACGCTGTTAAACTCCAAATCCAATCTGCTTGGATCTCTGCTCAGAAGCCTCCTGCAGCTCCCAGTCTCACACCTCCAACTGCCCGCCTCCTCTTCCACTCCGCCCCCTCCCCCACTCCACAGCCACCCATCTACCACCCATGGGTCCACAAGCACACCAGGCACACTCCCCACTTTGCCCTGGCAGTTCCCACAGTGCTTTTTCCCCAGACACCCTCATGGTTCGTGCCTTCACCCCTCTCAAGATGCCACTTTTCTACCCTGACCACTCCTATCCACCTCTGTTGTTCTAATCATTTCCAGGACCATGAGTGACCTTTTTATATGCTACATACTTTACTGATTTATGATATTTGCTGTTTGTCTTCCTCTCCACAAGAACGTAGGCCCCATGAGGACAAGACCTGTCTTTGCGGATATATCCCAAGAACGGTGTCTGGCACAGAGGAGGTCTCCAGTAAAGGTCAGTGGGTGGGGGTCCCACATCTTTGATGGTCTTGCTTCTAACTCAAATTCTCCATCCCCTGCCGCTGACCCATCTCCTTCTGGCCTCTCTGCCCAGGACTCCAGCCCCTGCCTCGGTGATATGACTTGTCACCAGCGTCTGCAGGACTCCGGAGGGCCTTCCCGGGGCGCCAATGTGTTGACCTCACTATGTTCCTGCCACGTCTCCAGCAGGCGTGAGACACTAAATTCCTGTTTGTGTTTTGTTTAAGGGCAAGAGGATTAGGGAGGAAGGAGATGATGAGGGAAGCAACGGGCAGAGTGGAGAGGGAGGAGAGAGGACCGTCACCGGTCTCCTTGGGGCCCCCACCCAGCCCTCCCTCCAAGCAGCTCGGAGGAGCAGCCAGCCGGCGCGGGTGAGGGCTGCGTGCCACGTACCCTGAGCCGAGTGCCACGTGGCCAAAGCAGTCCCGTTGAGTCACGGGACACATAGCCACACTACTTTGTAGAGTTTGGTGTGTGGAGTATTTTTGTTTTTTTACAGCCCAGCTGTCTGTGTAATGACTTCCTTCCCTCGGCCTTGTTCACGGAGGTGTCCCTGAGCGACCAGCTGAGTCACCACATTCCTCGCGGCTTAAAACACTGGCCCCAGCACCAAGGCCCAGTTCCTTCATGGAGACGGGACCTCTCGAGGCAGGCAGGGGGTGCCCAGAAAGACGGGCTGTGGAGCTCCCCTTTCGAACCCGCACCCTTCCTTCCAAAAAACGTGGTTAAGAACCGAGTAAAGATGGAGAGAAATTCCATCTGCTAAGCATGAGGAAGAATGGCCACTCCGTGTGCCACAGCCTGAAGAATTATTTGTCCACGACCATGAAGTCAGTACCAAATGAGGGAGTGGTGGGGGGGACAAGGCACGGATGTTCGTGTCGCGTGAAGAGACAGAAACACAAAGGAAGACTGGGGACTCTCAGTGCCCGACTGGCAGGAACAGAAAATGGCTTAGTCCTTCCATAAAATAAGCAGGTAATTCTCAGTAACATTACGTATGCATAGGACACAGAGGTTAGCCATTTCACTCTTTGTAATAAGTTGGAAAGTTTGCTCAGATGCACATAAAACGAGGAGGTTATTTAGAATAGCATTATTCATGGCATAGGTGAACGGGAGGCAAGTGATGTGCTCAAGGAAGGAGCTAGTAAACCACGGTGGAGGCCTACTTCAGAATTCCACACAGCTCTGAGAAGTAATGCCTGCTGGAGCGTGGACTTGCAGAGAGCTCAGTGCAAAAAACAGTCCAAGAGCTTGAAAGCACAACGCTTCTCATTTTATTGAGATGGAACCGATGTACAGTAAACCACACTTATTTAAGGTGTACTATTTGAGTTTCAACATGTGTAATTACCCATGAAACCACCACCATGATCAAGATAATGAATATATCGATCACCTCCAAGTACAAGTACACCAGTATGGATTCAAATGGACAGAGGTCTAACACCTGTGGTTAAGTTTTTCTTATCTATTTATTTATTTTTTTTAAAAAGATTTTATTTATTTATTTGACAGACAGAGATCACAAGTAGGCAGAGAGGCAGGCAGAGAGAGAGGAGGAAGCAGGCTCCCTGCTGAGCAGAGAGCCCGATTTGGGGCTTGATCCCAGGACCCTGGGATCATGACCTGAGCCCAAGGTAGAGGCTTTAACCCACTAAACCACCCAGGTGCCCCTGTGGTTAAGGTTTTTTTTTTTTTTTTTTTTGCCAGAGAGACAGTGAGAAAGAGCATGAGAGAGGAGTAGGTCAGAAGTAGAAGCAGACTCCCCGTGGAAGTAGGAGCCCGATGCGGGACTCGATCCCAGGACTCCAGGATCATGACCTGAGCCGAAGGCAGTTGTTTAACCAACTGAGCCACCCAGGCGCCCCTGTGGTTAAATTTTTAAAAAGTTCAATGGTGTGTAATATAATCCCATAGTTATGGGGTGCCTGGGTGGCTCAGTGGGTTCAAGTCTCTGCCTTTGGCTCAGGTCATGATCCCAGGGTTCTGGGATCGAACTTCACATCAGGCTCTCTGCTCAGCAGGGAGCCTGCCTCCCCCACTCTCTCTGCCTGCATCTCTGCCTACTTGTGATATCTCTGTCAAATAAATACATAAGTAAATTTTTTTTTAAATCCCATAGTTACATTAATGAAAAATAATTAGATATCCTGAAAAAAATCTGGAAGAACACACATAAAATAAAATTATGTTCATTGTTGGGGATCTTGCGAAAATAGCCTGGCCCTGTTCGGCTAGTGCATCTGGCATTTCAGTAGGACTCTTGCCCTACTTTATGGTTTCCAGGTCTCCTGTGAAGGTTTAGTACACTAGAAATTCATCATTATGGTCCTCTAACTTTGAGTAACTTTATTAAAATGTCACTGAGGTCCTCATAATGAACCCCAACGTAAGGCGTGCCTGACTCTTGTTCTCCATCCCCACATCAGACTTCCTTCCCCCCACTAACTTCCTTCAGCTCACATCTAGGACAATCATCATACCTCCAGACTGGAGATATTCAGCAGAGGAGTGGTTGTGGCTGGGGACAAAACTGATTCCCCAGCTTGTTTGCAAATCCATCTTTTTTTTTTTTTTTTTTAAAGTAATCTTCATGCCTATCATGGGGCTCGAACTCATGACCCTGAGATCAAGAGTTGCATGCACCACTGACTTAGCCAGCCAGGTACCCTGCAAGTGAGTCTTTTATTTTTTTTAATATTTTATTTATTTGAGAGAGAGTGAGCGAGAGAGAGAGAGAGAGAGAGAGCAAGCACAAGTGGGGGGATGGGCAGAAGGAGAGGGAGGAGCAGACTCCCTGCTGACCAGTGAGCCGAATTTGGGATTTGATCTCAGGACCCTGGGATCATAACCTGAGCTGAAGGCAGATGCCCAACCAACTGAGCCACCCAGGCACCCGCAAATCCATCTTTTATTACCATTCTTCACATATCTCATAAGTACAGGAGGGGCAAAGATTTTGGGGGTAGGGGGCATGTTTAATTTGTCTGGTTATGGGTTTTATATAAAAGCAGTCATTAAATGTGGTTGTTCTTTTGTCCCTGGCTTCTTCCACTCCACATTGTTTATGAGTCTCCCATGCTGTTGTGTGCAGGTGTGGTTTGTTTTTTGTGCAGTATGAAGCATTCCTTTGAGTAAATATACCACAATTTATCCTTTCTACCAATTGCCATATGGGTTGTTTCCAGTTTGGGGCTATTTTAAATAATGCTGCTGTGAACAGTCTTGTACACGTCTACGTGTCTCCCTGGGCATGTATCTCTCTTGGGTATATACTTTGGAGCAGAATTGCTGGGTTATAGGTATTCCTATGCTTCATTAAAAAAAATAATGCCCAACTGTTGCCCAAAGTACACTCCCCCCAGCAATGCATGAGAGCTCCCCTTGTGCATTCACCAACAGTTTTCATCGGGAACTGGTACTATCAGACTTTGTATTTTAGCCATCTGTTCGGTTTGTAGTAGGTGTTCTCTCTGCTTCATTTCCCTGATTACTAATGAGGCTCAGCAACTTTCATGCATTTATTAGCCATTTGGATTTTTTTTAAAGATTTTATTTATTTATTTGACAGACAGAGATCACAAGCAGGCAAAGAAGCAGGCAGAGAGAGAGGAGGAAGCAGGCTCCCTGCTGAGCAGAGAGCCCGATGCGGGGTTCGATCCCAGGACCCTGAGATTATGACCTGAGCTGAAGGCAGAGGCTTTAACCCACTGAGCCACCCAGGCACCCCCCCATTTGGATTTTCTTTATGTGAAGCCAAGACCTCTGTTCTTGCCCGTTTTTCCACTGCTCTGTATTTTTCATTATTTCTTTATAGTAGTTTTGTATATATTTTGGATATAAACCCGTTGCCAGTTATGTGTGTTGTTAATCTTTCTCCTCTGTGGCTAATGGTGTCTCTTGATGAACAAAAGTTCTTAACTGTAAAGATTTTATTTATTTATGTGTGTGAGAGAGAGAGAGCACGAGAGGAGGGGCAGCAGGAGAAGCAGACTCCCTGCCAAGCAGGGAGCCGGATGCAGTTCTCGACCCCAGGACTCCAGGATCATGATCTGAGCTGAAGGCAGTCGCTTAACCAACTGAGCCACCCAGGCATCCCTAAGTTCTTAAGTGTAAAGAAGTCCAATATATCAATCTCTCACTTGAGGTTAGTGTTGTTTTGGTCTTGTTTTAAAAAACTTACCCTCCCTTGAGGTCATAAAGATACTGTATGTTATCTTTTAAAGCACTATTGGTTTACCTTTTGTATTTTAGTCCATAATCTAATAGAAATTTGGCTTTTGAGTGTGGTGTGTGATGGGATTCCAATGCCATTTTCCCCATATGGATAGTCCATTGACTCAACACTATTTATTCAAAAGTTCATTTCCCCACACTGTTCTGTGATCTAACATTAATCTGTCTTTTTTGGGGGGGTTCTTTCTTTTGTCCATTGGTTTTTGCCTACTCTTATGCCAATACCACACTGTCTTAATTATGAGAGCTTTATTACAAATTTTGTGAGCGGATAGAATAAATCCTCTCCACCTTATACTTCATCAGGAGTAAGGTTGGCTGTTCTCAGCCTTCTGCAGTTACATATAAATTTTTATTAGAATGATCTCATCAAGTGCCATGTGAAAATCAACTGGGATTGCTTTGCATCTATAGACCAATTGACAGCCTTACAGTATTGAGTCTTCTCATCTATTAACACGTTTACTCTCTCCACCATTCATTTGTTCTTTAATGTCTGTTAAAATGTTCAAGGTTTTCTCCATAGAGGTCGTACATGTCTTTTGTTAGATCCATTTTTGGAACTTTGTATTTTTTTTTTCTTTTGCTATTTCAAAACTCTTCTGACTATTCTTAAAAAATAATTTTCTGACATTTGCTGGAATATAGAAGTGAGGTTGAGAGCGCCTGGGTGGCTCAGTGGGTTAAAGCTCTGCCTTCGGCTCAGGTCATCATCTCAGGGTCCCGGGATCGAGACCAGCATCGGGCTCTCTGTTCAGCAGGGAGCCTGCTTCCCTCCCCCAACCCTGCCTGCTTCTCTGCCTACTTGTGATCTCTGTCAAATAAATAAATAAATAAATAAAATCTAAAAAAAAAGGAAGTGAGGTTGAGTTTGGTATATTGATTTTGAAACCTGGAAAAGAGCCTTCATCAGAACCTGCCTGACCATGGTGTCACCCTGATCTCAGCCTGCCAGCCTCCAAAATGGGAGAAAATAAATTTTTGTTGTTTATAAACTATCCAGTTTGTGATATTTTGTTATAGCAGCTACACAAAGGCAATAATTTATTGGTTCTAAAAATTTATTTGAGATTTCTTAGGGTTTTCTACCTATACAATTGTGTCATTTTTTTAAATTTAATTTTTAAAAATATTTTATTTATTTATTTGACAGACAGAGATCACAAGTAGGTGGAGAGGCAGGCAGAGAGAGAGGAGGAAGCAGGCTCCCCACTGAGCAGAGAGCTTGATGTGGGGCTCGATCCCAGAACCCTAGGATCATGACCTGAGCCGAAGGCAGAGGCTTTAACCCACTGAGCCACCCAGGCGCCCCCAATTGTGTCATATTTGAAGAAAGACAGTTTTACTTTTTCCTTTCCTATCTTTATGACTTTTTATTTTCTTTTTCTTGCCTTATTGCCCTGGCTAGGACAGCTTGTAAAGTGTTGATTAGAGGTGGTAGTAACTAATATTCTTCTCTGTTCCTGATTTTAGAGAGGAAAATGCTCCCTATTTTACCATTAAGAATGCTGTTGGTTCGGGGCGCCTGGGTGGCTCAGTGGGTTAAGCCGCTGCCTTTGGCTCAGGTCATGATCTCAGGGTCCACCACAGAGCTCAGGTCATGATCTCAGGGTCCTGGGATCGAGTCCCACATCGGGCTCTCTGCTTGGCAGGGAGCCTGCTTCCCTCTCTCTCTCTCTGCCTGCCTCTCCGACTGCTTGTGATTTCTCTCTGTCAAATAAAAAAAAAAAAAAAAATCTTAAAAAAAAAAAAAAAAAAGAATGCTGTTGGTTCTAGATTTCCCCCCCCCGTATCTCATATATCAGATTGGAAAAGTTGTCTTCTATCTTTTTTTTTTTTTTTAAGATTTTATTTATTTGTTTGACAGACAGGGATCACAAGTAGGCCTAGAGGCAGGCAGAGAGAGAGGAAGGGAAGCAGGCTCCCCGCTGAGCAGAAAGCTTGATCCGGGGCTCGATCCCAGAACCCTGGCTGGGTCTTGACTTGAGCCAAAGAGAGAGGCCTTAACGCACTTGAGCCACCCAGGCGCCCCGATTGTCTTCTGTCTTTAGGTTGCTGAGAGTTTTTGTTGTGAATAAATGTTGAATTTTGTCAAATGCTTTTGTTTACCATCTATTCAGATAATCAAATTATTTTTCCCTTTTAGTCTGCTAATGTGGCTGGTTGATTTTTAACTGTTAAACCAATTTGCATTCCTGAGATAATCTCTACTTGGTTATGACTTCTTATCCTCTTAATTTTTTTTTTAAGATTTCATTTATTTATTTGACAGACAGAGATCACAAGCAGGCAGAGAGAGAGAGAGGAGGAAGCAGGCTCCCTGCTGAGCAGAAAGCCCGATGCGGGGCTTGATTCCAGAACTCTGGGATCATGACCTGAGCCGAAGGCAGAGGCTTTAACTCACTGAGCCACCCAGGTGCCCCTTATCCTCTTAATCTGGTCTGTATTTGATTTGCTAACATTTTGTTTAGGATTGTTGTACTGATGGCCATGAGTGATAGTAGACTATATTTTTTCTTATCATGTTCTTGCCAGGTTTTGGTGATACAGTGATGCTGACCTTATAAAATAAGTTGGGAAGTGTTCGCTTTATTTTCTAAGAGAACTTGTATAAGATAGGTACTACTTCTTATTTAAAATTTTAGCTAGAGTATTTTATCTTTTAACCTACAAGTCCTCATATTAAAATGTGTCATAAATATCCTGTAGTTGAATCTTGTGTTTTGTTTAAATTTGCCCTGTTGATCTTTTCCTTTTTGTTAGACTATTTAGTCCACCTACATTTAACATAGTTATAGATAGGGTGACAAACCATTCACATCGACAGTCCTGTTGCCTGCTTTTTGTCCTACCTTGTTTTTGTTCCCATTTTCCTCTTTTTTTTTTCTTCTTTTGGATCAAGTATTTTTTTATTATTCTATTTTATCTTTCCCATTAGGTTTTTCCACACTGTGGTAAAAGAAACACAACATTTGACATCATAACTATTTTTAAGTGTAGTTTCCTAGTCTTAAGTACATTCACATTTTTGTGCAACCAGTTTCCAGAACTCTTTTCATCTTGCAACACTGAAATTTTTTTTCCTTCTTGCAACACTAAAAACTTTAAAAAAATGTAATTAAACAATAATTTCCTATTCATTCCTCCTCCCAGTCTCTGGCAATTACCATTCTGCTTTCTGTCTCTGTAAATTTAACTATTCTAGGTGCTTCATGTAAATGGGGTCATACAGTATTCTTTTGTGACTGGCTTATTTCATGCAGCATTATATCCTCAAGGGTCATGTATATTGTAGCATGTGTCAGGATCCCCCCCTCTTTTTTTTAGAGAGAGCACCCATGCGGTCAGAAGAGGGGAAAAGGGAGAGGGAAACAGAATCTTAAGCAGGCTCCACGCCCACCACAGAGCCCAACCTGGGGCCCTATTTCACAACCCTGAGATCACGATCTGAGCCAAAAACAAGAGCTGGTGTTTAACCCACTGAGCCACGCAGGCATCCTGAGAATTTTCTCCCTTTTTAAGCCTGAATTATATTCTTTATTATTTTTTAAAGATTTATTTTCTTAGGAGAGAGAGAGTGCGGGCATGTGTGAGCTCGGGGAGGAGTAGAGGGAGAGGGAGAAGGAGAGAAGTAGACTTTCTGCTGAGTGGAGAGCCAGGATGTGAGGCTCAATCTCACGATCCTGAAATCATGACCTGAGCTGAAATCAAGAGCCAGCTGCTTAACTGACTGAACCACCCAAGCCTCAAGGCTGAGTAACAGTCTATTGTGTGTATATATACCACATTTTGTTTTTCCATTCATCTGTCAATGGACATTTGGGTTCCTTCTACCTTTTGGCTATTGTGACTGTTGCTCTTATGAACAAGGGTGTACAAATGTCTGTTCCGAGTTCCTGCTTTCAGTTCTTTTTGATATAAACCTAGAAGTAGAATTTTTGGTACATATGGTAGTTCTATGTTTAATTTTTTGAGGAACCATCATACTGTTTTTCCACAGCAGCTGCACTATTTTACATCCCCACAAATAACACACAAGTGTTCCAATTTCTCCGCATCTACGCCAACATCTGTTTTTTTCTTTTTCTTTTCTTTTTTGGATAATAACCGTCCTGATGATTGTGAAGTGGTATCTCATGATTTTTATTTGTCTAAGCTTGGCTTTTATCTCCATGAATGTAATGTGTTTGGCTGTTTTTTGGTCTCTGATAATTTCTTTTATTTGGGGTCATCATAAGTCTGCTTCTTTGTTGTTTTACTTGTTTCCTCTTGGGGTGCCTTGTCTTCTTATGTGTCTGGCTGCATTTGTGGATTAGACATTGTAAGTGCTTTTTAAAAATTGTTTATAGAAACTCTTTTAAGGTTAGAATGGTATAAAACCTCCTCAAAAGAGGTGCTCTTTAAAAAAAAAAAGTATTTATTTGATTGAGAAAGAGAGCAAGAACAGGAAGGGAGAGGGAGAGAGAAAATCTGAAGCAGACTCTGCACTAAATGGGGAGCCTGACATGGGGTTCAATCTCAATCCCTGAGACCTTGACCTGAGCCAAAACCAGGAGTGGGTCACTTAACGGACTGTGACACTCAGGCACCCCAAAGACACTTTTCTCCCCTAAGTCCTAGGAGGGTTAACATTTTAGGATCCTTTTGCTCTGTATTCAGAGCTTGACTTTATCTAGTCCACTCAGATGACTTGAAACCATCTGTGAAGGGAATGGATCACTTCCAGTTCACAACTTCTCTTAAATTAAAGCTCTTCAGGATCCTAGATTAAAGTAAAGTGTAAAGTTTTGTTGGCTCAGAGCTTGAATGTCACACTGAAGAGTCTAGAGAGGGGATGGGCAGTTACTGGTCAGTCTGCTTTGTCAGGGGCCAACATGTTGAATCTTAGTTCTGTGGTCCAGTATGGGAAAAGGAGGAAAGCAAGCTGGGCCAGTGTGGGCTAGGGATACAGAACCAGGCAGAGAGCTAGTCTGTCCTCGCTGATGTGGTATAAGGCATGGGGTCTACCAGGTGGACTATAGCGGAGAGAAACCAAGACTGCAGAGAACCTGTAAGTCATAGTTCACTTGGGTCAGAAACAGGTTCTCTTCTCTGATCCTGGGCAACCTTTCTGGCCAGTGACTCTTCTGGGCTAACCAGTGACAACTTGTGTGATCTTGGCTGAGCCTAGATACCCTGGACAGCTTCATTATGGTTCTCTCTGGGCCTATTCTGATCCCTCCTTTTTGGTCTCCACTCACCATATTGTCCCTACTCAGTTCACTTCAGTAAAGCCTCATTGCTCTTAGGATAGGACTTAAATTATTACCAAGAACTTCAAGGCTGTACATGATCTGGCCACTGGCCACCTCTCCAGCCTTATCTCCTCCAATTATCTGCCTCATTATACATTTTCCTTCTTCTTTGTTTAAAGCACCACGTATCCTTGATGACCACAGGGCCTATGCATGTGCTGTTCCCTCTATAGGGAGTATTCTTCTTGCCCCTGTTTGCCTATTGTAATGGACTAAATATATGTATGCCCCCAAAATTCATATGTTGAAGCCCTAACCCCCCAGTGTGGTTGTATTTGGAGTAAGGGGGTCATTAAGATTAATTGAGGTCATAAGGGTAGGGTCCTGATCCACTAGAATTAGTGTCCTTGGAGGAAGAGACACCACAGAGCTCATTTTCCCTCTCTTCCTGCACACAAATACTGAGGAAAGGTCATATGAGGACATAGCAAGAAAGCAGCCATCTGCAAGCCAGGAAGATTGTTCTCACCAAAAACCAAATTGGCTGGGGCTTTGATGTTGGATTTCCAGCCTCAAGAACTGTGACAAAATTTATTTCCCTTGTTTAAGCCACCTGGTCTATAGTGTTTTGTTATGGCAGCCCGAGCAGACTAATACATCTAATTTAACCCCTATTTTTCCCTTTAGGTTCCATACTAACTATTTCCTTAAACATCTTTGAGCCAAAGCCTCCTATTAGTGGATCTCATGGTACCACGTACTGTGTAAGATTTATGTTTTTGATTATTTGACCAATGTCTGCCTTACTTACTAGACCGTAAGGTACATGAAGGTCTCTGGATTGTTTTCAGGGCTGCATACTCAGAACCTAATACCAGGCAAGGCACAATGTGCTTTGGGGGGAGGGGGGAAGGGAGGTGGGTGGGGACAAACAGTGACTTGAGCTGGGAGTGTTTTATGGACATTCAAACCCCTCTCTGACCCAACAGAAACTATATATTTATAATCAAGATGTGACTCTAGGATCCTGTGATAAGCCTCAGGATCCTGCCCGTCATGTCTGACTCAGGTCCTGAGCTGAACTGGGCTGGGCTGGTCCAGCAGAACCCCATTTATAAGGACAGGCAAAGGACTGGCTCTGACATCAGGACACCATTATATGTCTCTTACAGTGTTCTCTTGAGGATGAAGTCATGACTTTGTAACTACTATTCTATATTATACACACAATTGTACTTCCCCTACCTGTTCCCACAAATTAGTTTGTTTTTAAAACCAGAAATTTGTCTAATGGGCAGTTGGGGCCACTGGTGTATCCGACAGGGCTCACTCAGGGTGCAGAAACCACACCAGTAATTTGAATAAGGGACCTTTAATATGAAGAATTCTTAGCTAATGAAAGATGGTCAGTAACTAAAAGGGTCGAAAGAGAGCTCCCAAGAATGTAGGCATAGTAACTATAGACTGTACCTACCATCTCTAGGGCTGAGGCAGAGTGACCAAGGAGAAGACAAACTAGTAAGTGCCTGTCCCCCAACCCCAAGGTGAGATTGGGGCCTTGTTAGAGCAGAATGTAGCCCAGTGGATGGTGGAGACGGTTGATGGATGGCCACAGGCTATAGACCAGAAGCAGGCCGAACAGCTCACTAGAGGGTGAGCACCACTGGGTCTCCCTAGACTATGGGCAACCACAGGAGCAAGAATCAGGAAGGTTCTGAACCAGGAAGCCCCTTGTGATTTTTTGTTTTATTTTATTTATTTATTTTTTATAAATTTCTCCAAACTTCTCCACTGACAGAGCCAACAAACATTGTGCCACTAGCAGAAGGGAAATGTTTACAGAATTCAGCTCCAGGATCACAGGGCAAGCCAAAGAAGGGAGGCTTTAGAGCCAAGAGACAACAAGTTGGCAAACTAGATTCAGGATCTTTCTTTTTTAAAATTTATATTTAAAGATTTTATTTATTTGTGTGTGTGTGTGAGAGAGAGAGAGAGAGAAAGAGAGAGTGAGAGCATGAGCAGAGGAGAGGGGCACAGGGAGAAGAAGTCTCCCCACTGAGCAAGGAGCCTGATGCAAGGTTTGATCCCAGGACCCCAGGATCATGACCTGAGCTGGAGGCAGATGCTTAACTGATTGAGCCACCCGGATGTCCCAGAACCTTTCTTTCTTTTTTTTTTTTTTTTTAAGATTTTATTTATTTGACAGAGATCACAAGTAGGCAGAGAGGCAGGCAGAGAGAGAGGAGGAAGCAGGCTCCCCGCCGAGCAGAGAGCCCGATGTGGGACTTGATCCCAGGACCCTGAGATCATGACCCGAGCCGAAGGCAGCGGCTTAACCCACTGAGCCACCCAGGCGCCCCCAGAACCTTTCTTAAAAAAATTGATGGGACATCTTTTTTACCCACTGAGTCCTTATAATGCATCACATATTATGTTAATAGTAAGAGGAAGTATCTCACTCGATTGTCATAACTACATTAGGGATTTAAGAAAGTTACTTAAGTTCACACAGCAAGTAAGTGGGGGAGACAGGATTCAAGCCCAGTAGTTTCGAAGTCAAATCCTCCTTACCTACTGCACGGAACTGCCTCCTGGATTCTTTCACTCCAGACTTGATAAATGCAACAGAAATGTTTAGAGAGGGATAGAACACTCTGTATGAAACCAACTATGTACTATTGATTAAGCCGGAGTCCTGTCACTCTCCTGGTTCTATAGGATCCTTCTCCTTCGAATCCTTGGTTCTCAGCTGGTTCCTGTTCCTTGTCTGTGCTCTGCCTGCATTGTGATACCTTGTTCTAGAAAAGGAGCTGGCATGTAAATCACAGAATTTTCAGCTTCTCTTCCTGTGATTGTTTAAAGTACAGACATTTTCCCCCTTGTGATTCTGTAGTGCTACCTACTGCTCAGAGCTACGCAGGGAATAAGATAGGAGAGCCACAGCGGGAATGTTTCTGGGGACTAGAAAACCCAACTCAAATGAGAACCAATAATATGGGGGAATTTATTGATTTACCTGACTTTATTGGTTCAGGTTAGCCTTAATCAGCCCTCCAACTCTGTTTCTCTGTGTTCTGACTTTTCCTATTCATGTGTTGGCTTCATCTTTAGGCTGGCTGTCTTCATGGTCACAAAATAGTTGCCAGCAGCAAATAGTCCTTCACTGACATCCAAGGAAATAGTGAGGATTTTATTCAATTATTGTGATGGGGAAAATATTGGATTCTGATAGATGTAGGCCTCGGTAATAGATCATTCCTGAAGCAAGCAGTACAAGGTAGATGGGATTAAGTCAACTGACTTAGCAGAGAATCCACACTCACATGTGGGGAATGGGGTCTAACCCATCCAAATTGCCTCCGTGCTGTACAATGGACAGTGGGATAGACTGGATGTTAGAAGGTGTATCTATCGGGATAGACTAGGTTTTGCTGTGGTAGCAAAACCCAGTCTTTTTATAACAGCAAAGTTTATTTCTTGCTCCTACTACATGTGTACTGTGAGTCCCCTGGGGGACCACTATTTAATGTCTCCTCCCTTCAGGACCCAGAATGATGGAGCTATCACCATCTTCAGCGTTGTCTGTTGTTGCTGAGGGAAAGAGAGTATACAGAATTGCCTACTAGCTCTTAAAGCTTGGACCTGGGAGTACATCTACTCACACATTATTTGACCAAAGGAAGTGGCGTGGCCATCCCTGACTCAAAACTCTAAGGAAGTATAATCCTATCATGTGCCTGGAAAACACAACAGAAATGTCTGGTGGCTAGCATTAATGTCCACTACCACAGGAGGCCAGCAGAATACGGACCACAGAGGGCTTATGGAGACCACCCCAGTTTTTGCCCACTTTTTGTTGGGAAAGGAATAACTTATGGTTATGATTGCTATGTAAAAAGAAGCCTCCCTATTCTGCAGAAATCAGGAAAACTCAGTACTCACTTTCTGTGTGACTATTCAAATGCCTCCCAGGTGTTTTGCTGTTAAATGGAGTTCACGGTTGTTTGAGGGACTTCTTTAAAATATTTCCTCAACTTGGGGTGCCTGGGTGGCTCAGTGGTTTAAAGCCTCTGCCTTCGGCTCAGCTTATGATCCCGGGGTTCTGGGATCGAGCCCTGCATCGGGCTCTCTGCTCCATGGGAAGCTTGCTTCCTCCTCTCTCTGCCTGCCTCTCTGCCTACTTGTGATCTCTGACTGTCAAATAAATAAATAAAATCTTAAAAAATATATATATATTTCCTCAACTCAAAGCAATTCTCTTTTTTTGTGGTCTTGATCCACAGAAGTGAGTTTCTCATGGACTACGTGACCTGTAAGAAGGTCATGATTGTTTTGGGGGAGGGAAGGGACACCTGACACAAGTTGGGTCAATTAGAGTCTCTTCTCTGAGATTTTGGGATTGGAAAGATCCCACAGAGACTAAAAAATTAGTATAGCTGGAATTATATCATGTACTTGGGAGTAGTTGGTAGACGTATTTTTCCATTGTATTACCTGGAAGGAGAGAAAACAAGCTTGTGGTGAGAGTCTTACTGGTAACCCTCTGCTTCCAATCCATCCAGAAGTCCATCTGGGTTCTTGCTGGCCTAAGAGACCCATCCCTTTGACCCCTAAAAAGCCATAAGATAAATCCCTCCTCCTTTTTTTTAAGTGGCCTGAGAGAATACTGGTACTCGCAGCCAGCAAACTCCTAAATGGTACAACTTCTTTGGCTCTGGACCTTCACACACACACACACACACACACACACACACACGGTCACAGGTGTAGCCTATTCCAGTAAAACAGAAGTCAGGTGTCGATTCTATTGCATCAACTATACTTCTGGCAGTTTCTTTCCTGCTTCAGAAAGCTCATCAGAATATGAGTGGGTTCAGATGACATTATTATAGCAATCACCTGGAATCTGCTTATTTATTTAAAAAAAAATAATTTGTCTCCTTGGGTAAATACTATTTGTGATATACTTCCCAACTGGTTATATTCCTAACTCAGTAACTGGTTATTGAGTACATGCTGTTTTCTCTGCCTGAAGTCCGTTCCTCCTCCCTCAATTCTTCAGACTCAGCTTCCATGGAAGGACTTTCTACACTCTCCTATATTGTATTAATTATGTCCTTCTCTCTGCTTCCCAAAGCAGGTAGCACATACATGTAGTGTTACAGATTTCCTTCCATTTTTTAAGGGGTTTTTTTTTTTTTTTTTTTTTTGGTTGTTGCTATTGTTGGTTTTAAGGATTTTATTTACTTGACAGAGAGGGAGTTCACAAGCAAGGGAAGCAGGAGACCGAGAAGCAGGCTCCCTGCTGATGCCAGGATGCTGGGATCATGACCTGAGCTGAAGGCAAATGCTCAATGGGCTGAGCGACTCAGGTGCCCCATATTTCTTCCAAAAGTACTTCTTTTGAAATGCCAATTGAATATTACCCCCACCTTAAAAGACCACCAGAGAGGTGAGTCAAAGCCAATCAGCAAGGGTCGTTTATTGCAGGTTCGAACCTGGACCTCTGCGCCGCTCGTTGCCAATAACGCCGAGAGGTCCAGAGCTGGGTTGGTGCAGGGTTTTGCTTTGTCCTCAGCCAGCCTCCTGCTCCTTCACTTTATATGTCTTTCTCATTTGAAACTCTGATTTCCTTAGTGCTTGGGAGAATGCCTTGTTTACCTCCATATCCCACAGTACCTGGATTGGAATAAATGCTCAAAAAGTTTGTTGAGTAGATGAAGTTAACTCTAAGCAACATGTTCCATATATACTTTTTTTTTTTTTTTTTAAGATTTTCTTTATTTGCCAGAGAGAGAGAGAGTAAGTACACAAAAGCAGGCAGAGAGAGAGAGTAAGTACACAAAAGCAGGCAGAGAGGCAGGCAGAGGCAGCAAGAGAAGCAGGCTCCCCACCCAGCAAGAAGCTCGATGTGGGACTCGATCCCAGAACCCTGGGATTACGACCCGAGCCGAAGGTAGTGACCTAACCAACTGAGCCACCCAGGCGTCCCTCCATACATACTCTTATTCATTCAAGGAATATATAGTGAGCACCTCACCATGTCAGGTCATTTTCCAGATACTGCAGATGAGCAACACCAATCCCTGCCCTCAGAACATTACAAATGATATTAAGGTCATAAGGGCTATAAGGAAAAGCAAAGCGGGATGAGGGGAGAGAGAATGATGGGGGAGGGTGGGATCTGATGTTTTAGTAGAGTGGTCTAGGTAAGTCTGAGGCGGTGACTTTTGAAAATTTTGAAATTTGGAGTAAAGGCACATGCCTTTCTGAAACCTTGGGGGTATGAAACAGCAAATGCAAACATCCTGAGGTAGGAGTGAGCCTGCATGTTTCAGAAATAGGAAGGAGGCTAGTGTGGCTCCTAGAGAGGCAGAGAAGGGGAGGAGTGTTGGGGGGTGGGGGGGTCATCACAGTAGGCTCTTGGAGGCCCTTGACAAAAAGGGTTTGATTTTTGCTCTGAGTGAGATGCGAAGGCATTGGAAGCTTTAGAGAAGGACAGAAATATGCTTTGATTTATGTTTTAACAGAATCCTTCTAGCTTCTTGAGAACAAGCTCTCTGAGAGCAGAGTGAATCAGGGAGAGCAGGTAGAAGGTTACTGCAATATTCCAGGGAGAAGGTGACAAAGGCTCAAAGGAGGGTATTTTAAAGGTATTTGCTATTGGATTACATGTGGGATATGTTGATAGGAAAAAGAGGAGTTAACTATGACTTCAAGGTTTGGTCAGAGCCACCAGACAGATGTAACTGATCTTAAATGAGGTGGGGAAGACTGGAAGGAGAAAATTGAGGGGCCAGTTCCAGAGTTTGGCTTTGGACATGTCAAGTTTGACACATTGCTCAATACTTTATATGTTCACTGTTTTTCAGAATCTGAGGGTTAAAATGCAACCTGATGTTCAAGTCAGCTTTATTTATTGAACACCAGGTACTGTGCAGAAAGCTTAATGGGTGCTGTCATTTAAATCTTTCAATCACTTCTACTGGCTTAATTACTAATATTTTCATTGCTCTTTTTGGATTAAAAATTAAGTGGCATGTCCAGAGTCACCCAGCCAATTATTAATCTGTGAGTACGATGGAGATCCGGGATGCCAACCTAGATGAGTGAGACTGCAGAGCTCTTGCTGTGTATTAATCTCTGGATTCTAAAGGTGGGGATCACTTTCTGAGCCTATCTGCCATAGACTTGGGCTCCATGACAACACAGGTATCTGCGACGTGTGACGAAAAAAACACAGAAAGGCCCAACCCCATCCTGGGTGTTACAGGTGACACAATGGAAGCTGTTAAGAAAGGACGGCATTATTGTACCTGCGGGGACTGATGCTTGCAAGTTCTCAAGTACCCGAAGATTTAATGTTAAAAAGCCATCAGAGGTTGTTGTCCTTTAGAAACAAGAGACTAAAAACTGCAGTGGAGCATGGGTGGGAGGAAAGAAACACCAAACTCCCAGGCGATGCTTGTTGGGAAACACTGGACTGTAGGGAGAGGGGCCGGGCAGGGACCTGGATCCCTGCCCTGCCTACATCCTTTCCTAAAGAGTAGCCTTGTGTGACCTTCCTTAGGTGGTCCTCCATAAAGACCAGGATATGGAGCACAAAAGCCGGGAACCTCTGGGGCCGCAGCATCCGCCCCCTGTGCCCTCCTTCCCCGCCCCCTTCAGTCTCCAAGCGGGCAAAAGCGGGACGACGCCTGCGCATGCGTCCGGGGCAAGGTCCGCTCCCCGCGACGTCAGGGGGCTCGCGCCCGCACTAAAGCCCCGCCCCCCCGGGCGCAAGAAGCGACCTGGGCGGGGGGCCTCGGGCCCCGCCCCCAGCCGTGCCGAGCGGGGCCGAGCGGAGCCGAGCAACCCCGAGCGCGGCCGAGCCGAGCCGAGCCGAGCGGCCCGGAGTCGGTTGGTGCAGCTGCGTCCCCGCCGCCCAGCAGTCCGAGGCTCCGGCGTCGCCGCCGCCTCCGCGGGCCCTGCGCCGGCCGCCCGCCCGCCCGCCGGGAGGGAGGCCCGGAGCGCGGGGAGAGCGGCCCGGCCGCGGGCGCCGCCGCCGCCGCTGCCAGGTGAGCGCCCGCCGCGGCCCGCCGGCCCCGCGCGCCCCCGCGACTGTCAGTCTCCGTGTGTGTGTCTCTCTCTGCCTGTCAGCCCCCCGTGTCTGCGCCAGCTGCCTCCCGCCACGCCTGACCCCCCGGCTCTACCCGCGGCCGCCGCCAGCCCCTCCCGCCCGCTGCCCCGGGTCTTTCTGTCAGCCGCCAGCACCCCCATGCGCGCAGGCTCCGCCCCTTCCCCCCGAAGCCCCGCCTTCGCCCCATCTGTCAGCACCCCCCCCAACTCAGCCCCGGGGCTCGGGCGTCCTGGGGCTCGGTGTAGACCCCGCGGGCCGCAGCCGCGACGGGAGCGCCAGGGGGCACGGAGGGGAGGGGGGCGCCCGCAGATGCCCGGCCGACCCCGCGAGGGTGCGTGTCCCAGCGCGCGGTGCGGGACCGCGTGGGCGCCCGGGAGCCCCGAGGCGGGGGGGGGGGCGCGCGGCGGGGCGGGGATGCCGGGTCGCCCGGAGCCCCTCGCTGCGGCTCCCGCGGGCCGCTGCGGGCGTGGGGCAGCCCCTGCCCCTGGCGTGGAGAGCGCCAGCTCCGCGGAGGAGGCAGCTGAGCCGGGGACTCCAGCCGCTTGGGGGTACAGTAGAGCCCTGAACCCCGGGACCCCCGTTTGCCCACGCGAAAACACTCACCCTGGGCCCGGGGAGCCCGGATGCCGAGAGTGGCGTGTGAGCGCAGGTTGGGGTTTCCATTCAGAGCAGCCTGTCGGAAGTGATTGAGGAGCGGGTGGGATGTGGAGCTTAGGTGCAAAGTGTGTGAGAGCTTGAGTCACTTTGAGCTGCGTGGTTTGCATTTCTGAGCAGTGATTGCCCTGGGCTTGTGCCCTGGGAGAAACTGTTCTGTGGTGGGGAGGAGAGGTTAGGTAGAGGAGCAGGGGAGGGCACACTCCTTTCTGTTTTTATCTGTGTCATGTGAACACATAGTATTTATTCAGGAGACTCCACACATCTGCGGTTTAAAGAGGGGCGACAGTAGTTTCCATGTATCCGTGTGCTTGTGCGTTGTTGTGTTGACGTTCTTTATTTGTAGTAAACTTGGCATCGCGGTATTTAGAGACCAAGAGAAAACGCGTCCTGAAACAATTGGTAGTTTGCCGGATTGTCCTCAACCGCGGGGAAAGAGCCAAACGCGCACTTCATTAGCTGGAACAACTTATTCGGGCTTAATTTGTTTCTAAGAGACATACAGTGGAAAAATCCAGAAGCAGCAAAGTAGTATCAAAGAGTCTTAGGAAATTAATGAAAGGGCCCTTCTATTGCTGCCTTGGAAAGATGGTATCAAAGTAGCTGTAGAGGACAGAGCTACTATGTAATGATAAACATATTAACCAAGTTGGTTTTGTGACCTTGATACGTGGAGCAGCGCTTGATTTGTGCAGTGCTTTGTAAACGGGCAAACATTGCATGGAAATGGGGTAATTTTTGCAGAAAATGTTCTCTGTGTTTTGTTTTCATATTTAAGCATGGTTTCAGACTAGAGCAGTCTCCTGGTAGGAGTTTTTTTTTTTTTAAGACAATATTAAAAATTACAAAAGTAATTCACCTTTAAAGCATTAAACTAGAAAAAAAAAAAAAGCTTGAGAAAAAAATCGTAATGCCACAAAGGATAGGAAACCATGGTTAGGTATTTATCCTTTTAGTCTGTTGTTCTTCTGCATAAGTATTTTTTCTTACAAAAATGCTACTATACTAGGTGATTGTTTTATCATATGCTTTTTTCCTTATAATTAGATTATGTATAATCTTACAGATTATGCCTCATACATAAAGGCATGAGAGGAGGAGGATGGATGTAAGGATTTAGTGGTGATTATACATAATTCTTTGCTTAATCTGATTTGCAACTTTAAAATACTCTGAAGCTGAAAGTGTTGTGTCCTCTTCTGTAGGTATGTATTGGACCTATTTATTACTCATAAAACTTGTGTATGAGTAAGAACGTGTGTTCCCTTTGTGATACTTAAAAAAAATAAATTGGATCCTCTGCTTAGAGCGCTCCAGTAGCTTGTCATTTTAAAGTAAAATACCAAGTCCTTGCCCTAGCTAAGTCGGCTACCTCCCTGTTCTCACTTCCAGTTTTGCCAAACACATCTCTTTGCTATTCCTTTAAAACTTTAAGCGTATGCCACCCTCAGTGCTTTTGCATTTTCTATTCCTTCTGCCTAGAACTCTGTTCCTTGGATATCATGGTTCTTGGCTCAGGTCTCTGCTCAGATATAACTTTATTAGGCTTTCCTGACCCTTCTGTGTAAAATACACCCCATTCCCCTATTCTCCTTAACCCGCCTTAACCTTACTTTTCTTCATAGCACTTACTCCCACTGGTTCGTACATATTTATTTGTTGGTTTATGTCTCTTTTCCCCCATTCACCCAGAAATGTGAGACTTTTCCACTGATGTGTCCTCAGGGCTCCAAACAGCACCTGACACATTATAGCTGCTTAATATTTGTTGAATGAGTGAGTGAATGAATGCTTGTTATCTGTCCATTCTTACCACCTTCCTGTAGCCTCCTAGGCTTTTAGATCGGTCGGTCTATCCTGGAGTGGGACAACAATCCCTTAGAAGTCAAGATAGTCCTTTCCTTTACGTATCTGAGAAGAATTTTACAAGTGAGGCTTATAATCTTAGAATTATAGTCTTGATCTAACTTGAACAATCGAGGGAAGAAACATTTTTGGCAGTTGTGACTGGCTCTCTTTTGTATGCATTATCCCTTGTGTCACATTGGAAATCTTCGAAAAGTATAAAGTATCCAGTTATGTTTACAGCTGTGATTTCAATTCGGTAGTTCTTAGTGATAGTACAAGCCTCAAGAGCACAGTGAGTTTTTTTGTGTCAACAGATACCCAGAGATATAATTACAGCTTTAATGTGTTTTCATTTGAGGAGTAGCTGTTATATTTACTTATTTTCCTGGCAATTCTATCCTTTTCAACTCCTTATCGGTTTTTGGATGGCCTCACAGGTATACTTAAGATTTTTTTCCCCCTCAACATTTTAAAATAAATCCTTGATCTCTGAGCATTTTACGTCTCTCATGTGACTCTTGAATGGTTTGAAAGTAACAGTTTCATCTTTCAGTATGAAATGATATCTGTAGTAAAACATAATTGCATTTTCATTATAAGGATGGGGAAAATTGTATCTTGGGATAGAATTTTTACAGAAAGGAAATGGCATGAATGTAAGCCTTTTTAAAAGTTTGAATTTCAATTAAGCTAGTTTTTGAAAAAAAATCCTTGTTTTTTGCTCATAAGGAAAAAGATTCCTTTGTATACAATCCAGAGACCTTCAAAAATGGTTTTTTTTTTTTTTTTATGCCTCAAATATACAAGAACTTGGGGGAAATTTCTAAATGAAAGTTTTCTTTTAATGGCCTAAAAGGAAAGCATTAAGAATTTATTTTTACTTGTTCCTTAGGCCTTTATCGAGCACATAGTTGGGGCAGTTCTGTGTGTCTGTACATGGGCTGCGTGACCATGGCAATCACGCTCAGTTTTAGATTACCAACCTGCTTTCTTTTCTTCCATTTTTGACAAAGGATTTTTATTTTATTTATTTGACAGAGAGATAGAGCAAGAGCACAAGCAGGGGGAGCAGAAAAGGGAGAAGAAAAGTCCCCACTGAGCAGGGCGCCCGGTCCAGGGCTCTTTTCCAGGACCCTGAGATCATGACCTGAGCCAAAAGCAGACGTTTAACTGACTGAGCTATCCAGGCACACACCAGCCTGGTTTCTTATTATTTCTTCTCTTTTGTCATTTGGTTACCTCCCTTCTGTCATCATATTCTCTCCCTAAATGATCTCATCCATTCCTGGGACTTTAATACCCTTTGGATGCTACCCCCCTTCCCTTGGTTAGACCCCCTCCTGGACCTTTCTCTCATGCTAGTCTTGCATTTTTACCCATAGCCTTCCTGCTGTCTCTACTTGCTGCCCCATTGTCATCTCAAACCACCTATGCCCCAAGTATCTCCCTCTCCCCCCTCCAGATTTATATCCCTCATTCCTGACTCCTGCCTCCCCTCTCTCCCAGCTTTCTTCACCCCCTGCCTTCCCTGTCTTTGTCCTTACTGTCCTCCCATTGTTCAAGCCAAACACCTGAAAGTTGTCTTCGATTCTTTTTTTTTTTTTTAATTTATTTTCAGTGTAACCGTATTCATTGTTTTTGCACCACAGCCAGTGCTCCATGCAATCTGTGCCCTCTCCAATACCCACCACCTGGTTCCCCCAGCCTCCCACCTCCCCCTCAGATTGTTTTTCAGAGTCCATAGTCTCTCCTGGTTCACCTCCGCTTCCAATTTCCCCCAACTCCCTTCCTGATTCTTCACCTCACATCCAACCCATCAGCACAGCCTGGTGACTGGGGCTCAGAATACCTCAACTCCTGCCTGCCCTCCATCCTCCTAATCCAGCTGCCGGCCTCTCGGCCGGGTGACTGCTTCTGCCTGTACTTGGTCTCCCAGCTTCTGCTCCGGCCTGCTCCTCCCTTCTTCTAACCCCTGTTCGTTCCCATTGTGGCCGGAGTGATGCTACTAAAAGCAAACCAGGTCATGTTACCCTCTCCCCAACCCCGGCCCCTGCCTCCCCACCCTGCAGTGGCTTCCCACTGCACTTAGACCCACACCCACACTTCTTAATCTGAGGTGCTGGGCCTCTGTCTCTCCCTCTCCAACCTCTGCTACTTGCGCAGCCATTCTTTCAGGCTGGAACTGTCAGTTCCTCCAATGTGCCAGCTCTCCTCCTCTTCTGTACAGGCCCTTCTCTCTTCCTTGGCACCCTTCCCCTACTCTTCTCCTAAAGATCCTTCGCCCACATTTGCTTTCAGCTAAAATGTCCGTCCTTGGAGGGGCCTTTTCTGATCACCCCTTACCTGGTAGCTTCCTCCCTGTTGTCCCCTCTTAGTACCCGTGCATTTCCTGCTTAGTGCTTCACCAAAATTCTAAGTATCTCATTGATATGTTTCCTTCTTTTTTGTCTGCTCTCCCAGGACACTGCAAGACCTACGAGGGCAGAGAGAGCCTTGGCCTGTTTATGGTGCAGTCCTGGCAACCAGTGCTCTTGCCTTGAATCCAATGGGTGCGGGTCCTCAATACCTTTTGAATACTAGGTGTTTTTTTTTTTTTTTTAAGATTTTATTTATTTATTTGACAAAGAGAAATCACAAGTAGGCAGAGAGGCAGGCAGAGAGAAAGGGGGAAACAGGCTCCTTCCTCTCTGAGCAGAGAGCCCAATGTGGGGCTCGATCCCAGGACCCTGAGATCATGACCTGAGCCTAAGGCAGAGGCTTAACCTACTGAGTCACCCAAGCGCCCCTTGAATACTAGTTTCAATAGCAGCTAATGTTTTTGGAGACTTACTGTGTATCAGGTCCAGTGCTAAGTGCAATCATGTATTATCTTTTTTTTAAAAAATCATGTATTATCTTTAAATCTTTGGGAGAACTGATTAAGGTGACTGTGATTATTGCACTATCATTTCTGCATCCTACTTGGAAAAAATGAGATTAGAGGAATAAATTTTACAGTTACGAGGCTGAGAAAGTGGTGGAGCTCGGATTTGAATCTATGTGATCTGACTGTAGAAACTTTCCTCCTATTCATTACTGCCTTCTGATGTGAATGCAGGGATGAATGAATGTGAAATAGGCCATAATAGTAATGTTTGAGGGTTCTGAGCATACACTGGAGTATAAAAATTGGATTAGGGTGCTGCGTTTCCTGGGAAATTGCTGTTAAAAATCACTATGCCAAAGCACATAGATTCGTTTGAGCTTTGTTTTAATTTTGCCTTTGCTGCTTTCTAACTGTAAGCCTGTGGGCAAATTACTTAACATGTCTAAGTCTGTTTTTTCAGCTGTAAATGGAGAAAAATAATAGTTCTTATCTCACAGGGTCATGGTGAGTAACATAATTATACACAGAAAACAGTGAATGTTGGCTATTAATGTTATAAGGAGGGGAAAAAGCCCTCAGGAAAAGACTTGTAGGCCCATCAACAAATTCGAATTTGGGTAAGAGTGAAAGACCATAACTAACAGTATTGCTTCACTGATTCTGGCTTTGAATTTATAAAAATGACCAGGGAATTTACTATTTGGCTTGTGATTTATAATCATTCTAGTGATACATGACTACTTTATGTTTAGATTCATACTTGTTAAATGCTTGAGGTAAGATAGTTTTTAAACTCCTTTTATTTTTATTTATTTATTTATTTATTTATTTATTTTTTAAAGATTTTATTTATTTCCTTGAGAGAGAGACAGTGAGAGAGAGCATGAACGAGGAGAAGGTCAGAGAGAGAAGCAGACTCCCCATAGAGCTGGGAGTCCGATGCGGGACTTGATCCCAGGACTCCGGGATCATGACCTGAGCCGAAGGCAGTCGTCCAACCAACTGAGCCACCCAGGCGTCCCGATTTTTTTATTTTAAACTCCTTTTAAAACTCCTTTTCATCTTAAAGATTCTCAGGTTCTCAGGATAGATCTTTTGAGAGGCTGGCCGTTTTTGAGAGTCTGGCTGGTTTTTTCTTTCATCAGAGAGATACTCACCAGGGGAGCTTGGGTGGCTCAGTTAGGTAAGCAGCAGACTCTTAATTTTGGCTCAGGTCACAATCCTCAGGGTCATGGGATTGAGCCTGGCGTCAGGCTTAGCATGAGTTGGCTTGGGATTCGCTCTCTCCATCTGCCCCTCACCCCCCTCTAAAATAAATAAAAATTAAAAAAAAATATTGGTGCACAGTTGAATTTTCTGGTGGGTTGGTTTAGGATCAAGTACTCGTTTGGTCATTTCCAACAACCATGTGAGGTAGAGGGTGAGGTTGTCTGCTAAGACTGAGTGAGAAGAGGTCAGAGGGAGAGGAAGGAGATTTGACATTTAACTGAAGTCAGGAAGAGCGAACTTAGGGCAATGTCCATGATTTCCTGACAGTATACAGGGCTCTATTGAGGTCGGAGACCGTGGGTGGATTGGGGTATCAGCACCATTCAGCTGCCAGGTTTTGGGAGCATGGAAGGCATATGGTTGGATTGAGCCAGGGCTGAGGTTTGCTGGCAGAAGATTGGTGGGGCAGATGCTCTGGCTATTGGCCAGGGAGTGCTTTACATGACAGGTAAGGGTTTTTAGGCTGGATGAGGAGGAGAAAAGGACCAGGGGTGTTGGTGAAGTCAAGGAGTGTGTGTTTGTATTGGAGTGATCGAGTAATGGGAGCACATGGTTAGACAGGGACATGTGAGTGGAAGATTGTAGAGCTGGAGCCGTTAATTATTGGACATGACGGGCTCCTAGGTTTTGCCACAGGCACGATGGCTAAAATGAAGTGAACTCAGTGAAGATGAGTGACATCAAGGAGGTCAAGTAACTGAGAGGCTAGAGAGCTGTTTGGGTCATCCATGTGGTCAGAAAGCCCACCCCGGGGATGGCAGGCATCTGAGATGGAGAGAAGAAAAGTGTGCCAGGTCTTCAGTGAATGAAGTACCAGCAAGAGAAGAGGCATGACCACCCTGCAGGAGCCTCAGAATATGAGGGGGTTTTGCCTGAGGACAGTGGAAGAGCAAAGACCTTTCAACTTTATTGGTTGCAAGGTCTTTCTGGAAGGAGTTGGCCTTGGCCCAGGTTCATTATGCTTCAGAAGAAATCCCCCATTCAAGTGGGCAGCACCCGTGACACATTGTGTGTGTTTCTAAGCTTGGTCATGAAAATCATCTGAGGCCGTGTGTTAGAAATACAGGTGTCAGGCCCCTCTCCCAGGGCCACTGGATTCGAGTTTATAGGAGAGGAGACTGAGAATGTATATTTTAAACTCTCCCACTGCCACACACATACCTGGTAATTCTTTATAATTAGGCAAGTTTGGGGAACACAGGTATAGTATTTAAGATCATGGGGTCTGGAAACTGACTGTGTGGGTACGAAGGAGATGAGGCCGGTAGGCATGTGCCTTGGCCCATGACTCTAAATAGCTTAGCTTTCCAGGTCTGTCTGATATCAGAAGCAGTGAATTAAGGGACCCACTGTTAGAGGTGAACACGTTGACCAGAGCAAGGAGAGAAGCTGGTGATGACAGAGCTGGAAATGCTGTATGAAATAAGTCAATGGACAGCAGTGTGGGGACATTCACTGCCTCAGTGGTCCCGGAATACATTAACTAATCATAATTGTCCTGTTCAATGGGAAGAGGTCAGGTTATGAGGCTGAGAAGGAAGTAATACAACTTCGAATGCTTTCTGTCCTAAGCTGGAATGTTGTAGTGCTTCAGTTACCCTTCTCATTAACTTACGTGACCCATTTCTGTCTCTGAGGATGTGGGACTAAAACATTTACTCCTTGACAAGCTAAAGACAAGAGCGGTGATTATTCCCAAGGGGCCGTATACATGGTTAGATATTTAATATCACCATGGCGGCAGCCCTACTCCCCGCACCCCCTTCTCTGTTTTTTCACCAAGAAAATTCTGTTCCTTTTCATGACAAGAAAGAGGACTCCTGCAAAAGAATAGCTGCTGGGAGGGAACTTAGAGTTAGTCATTCTTGGCTGACTATTTAGAATCCCCTGTTGCTAGTAAGGAGGTTTGAGTTTGAGTCGCAGTGTTTAGAATATTTAAACTTCATTTGCAGCCTGGTTTGTCATACCCAAACACTAAAGCTGCAGGAAAAGAATGCTGTCAGCCTTGCTAGAAGTGGTTGCTATGGACCTGAAGCCTAAAACTCGGTTTGCTCTATCATGTGTTCCATTTCTTATTTCCTTTGAGCACGGCTGGTGCTGACGAGCCTGGCTTTCAAACTGCTGAGCTGGGTGCCAAACGTGGCACAGCATCTTGGTTATACTCCTGGCACTTATACATCCTTCCACTTACTGCCTCATCTCCTTGGTGAACTACAGGGCGCCACCTGAATGCACATCTTGAAACCCAGAAAACGTGGCAATGGAAGTTTAGTAATGCCAGTTCAACCAGAACTTTCCCTTTGCAAGTTGAGATTTTTTTAATAAAGTAATTCCACTTTAAAAAAAGAAAATAGAAATTCAGAATATTTTTCTGTTAGGAAAACATCTTCTAAAGCTGAGAAATACTGAACAGATGCCAATGAATATTTTCATGATAGTAGTTTAATATCATACTTAACTGCCCTACTCAGCTCAGGAACCCCTGGATTCTGTTGTATTATACGAAGGCTCTGCTGTATTTTGGTACTCTTTATAATGTTTCAACCACTCAGTGGACTCAGTTCATGAAGTGTTTGTATGCCTACTGTGAACTAGGCAGCAAGGAGTTAAAAAAAGGTCTCTGTTTTTAAACATTTTGTAAGAGTTAGACAAGACGCATTTAAATCTCTGACCTCAAGCAGACTTTGCGGCATGGTATAATAAAAATGTAGGCTTGCAGACAAAAGAGAGGTTATTTCCGGCGGTGAGTGGAAGTGGAGAGGGGACGGGAGGGCGCTTTCAGAGAGTGTTTTATTCACACAGGATCTTGAAGATTTGGTAACATTGGAACTGTTATATGCGATGGTCCCTGTTTACTAAGACATCATTTATTTTAGCTAGACTACAGAGATACGTTGGTGCTTACTGAATTAACTTGTACTCATCCAGAATGCCTCACTCCTTAATTATTTTGGGTAACTGGTCTTTGTAATTAAGTATAAAGTATTTAGGAATGTATGGTGGAGAAGGCCTTTTATGGAAGCCCTTAAGGGGCACCTGGGTGGCTCAGTGGGTTAAAGCCTCTGCCTTGGCTCAGGTCATGATCTCAGGGTCCTGGGATCGAGCCCCACATCGGGCTCTCTGCTCAGCGGGTAGCCTGCTTCCTCCTCTTTCTCTCTGCCTGCCTCTCTGCCTACTTGTGATTTCTGTCTGCCAAATAAATAAATAAAATCTTAAAAAAAAATAATCTTGGGATCATAGTGTATGTCTCAGATTCCCAAAGAATTGGAAATCCAGTGCTATGGTGGTAAAGAGAAAACCAGATAACCAGTGATAATGGAAGGTATATGTTTAGGTTTATGGTTTAGGATTTGAGAGAAGAAGGAACTCTAAGTGAGACTGGTGAGGCCTTTATAGGAAAGGAATAGTCAGCCATGTTAGGAGACCTCTTGAATACTCACCATCTCATTTCCGAGTGTCTTTCTTGGGAGTGGTTGGCAGTGAGGGCAGGAGAGCCCTATGGGCTGGGGCCATGATAAACAGAAGGAGGCCAGCTCCTCCTCATTCTCCCTTGTTCGAGCATGGGTAAGAACAGAGGGTTTTACAGAATGGGTCTACCTGTTCCAGGCCTCTGCGTGCCTTGTTTCTGGGGTTGGCCTGCCTCAAAGCTACATGTTTGTGCCAGAGTAAAGGCTCTTTGGCTGATATATGTCCATTTGGGTGAATCCTCCTTTGGCAAGCTCATTTCTTGCCATGATAGGTTAGCTACAGCTGGACCACTGTGCCACCCTTTTGCGCATGGTCATTGTTAGAGCTGAGACCTTGTGGTCAGTTTTTCCTTTCCCATATAAGACTGAATTTTCCCCTCTTCTCCTTGCCCTGTCAATTCAACACTTAATTTTCTAGGAAGTTGAAAACATACCATTTGCTACCTTTGTGCTGAGTTAGGACCCTGGCTCAGAATTCTGATCTTTTTTGGGAATCAGCATATACAGTTTGAAAAAAAAAATTAGTATTTTCTTTGTTTATTCCTGATAATGCCAGTAGCATTTTAATAGCTATTTGGCAATACTGTACACCCCCATTTTACCATGCAGGTAACTAAAGCAACTCTAAGAAAATGAATCCAGTCACTCCCCAATAATGTCCTTATTTTGCGCCTCCTGTATATCATGTTCTATGCTAGACACCAGTGGGGAGCAATTAGACATGGTCTTTCTCTGGCCTCATGCTGCTTACAAGTCTGGTGGATCCATGGCTGGGAAGCCATGATAGATTTATACATAAGTAGGCCAGGAGGCAGAAAGGCTTGGGGTGTAGTCCTGTTTGTGCCATTCACCAATGACATGATCTTAGGCATTTGACTCTCTTTTCTGTCAACTGTAATAGAATCTTTTAAGAAGGTTTATGAGAGTTTTATAATAAATGACACTACCTAGAAGAGCTTTGAGAAGGTCAGTTAGCTATATATGCAAATATAGTGGGGGTAATCAGTCCCTGCTTTGACTAATAGGAATGGCTAATGGAGGGTTTCCACTACTCAGTGGCTTCGGGGAACACTGTGTACTTCAGAGAATCCCCAGATGTAATACTGAAACTAAATATTGTTAATATTTCATTAATTTTTAATGCTTTTAAATAATTAGAAAACGAACAATTTTTTGGTGTCTGGGGTTAATATAAGCTATGTAGTCATCCCTAATGAACTATAGATTTAATACATACTGGCATTATTTCAGAAAACAGTGCTCCTAGATATTTACTATCTAACAAGAAATTTATTGCTCCAGCAGTGGCTTTGTGATGATACTAAGATTGTAATACATAACATGGACTTACAGAGTAGAGACAAAAGTTTTTCTGAACAATAATTAAAATAGAATAAAAGTACCATTTGTAAATTGTAGAAGATATCATTAGCTTTTACAGATTTAGGTAGATAAACATCTTAAATCCGAAATCATCCATTTTGGACTATCTGGTTCCTTTTTGTCTGACATTCTGTTGTTTTATGGTCACTCATCGTGCATATCCCTGAAGATCTAAGACCTTTCATTGTGGATATTTTTTGTAGTAACCTAGACAAGACTTTAGTCTTTTGAAACTTTAGCTTAACCATAAATTGTGCCTTTTCTTTGCCATATCTACTTCACAGAGTTGTTGAGACATTCAGGCAAAGGACTGGAATGGATGTGCTTCTGTCTGTGTGATGGTTCTCATTCAGGCATAGGTGTAGTGGTCGGGTAATTCTGGCAAATAAATGTCTCAGAAGGACTGTATTTTGATTTATAATACAGCCTTATTCAAGTTTCCTGATTCTTTCTCATTAAAATGCACAGCCGTCCACATCTTTTGGTCTGGTCCCACTCTCATTTAATAGCATTTCACTTTATGCCTCATTAGCCATTTGCCAACAATTACTGAGCTTCTGCTATGTGTAGGGTGCTGGTAGTGTAGAGGCGAGAGGGCCAGACCTTCCTCTTGCCGGTTTGAGTGGGGAATGAGCCCAAGTCTACAGCATCAGCTTTCGTCTGAATGTCCAGCCTCCAGGCCTTCCCTACATATTTCAGACTTGCCAGTTCCTACAATTGTGTGAGCCAGTTCTTAAATCTCTTAATCTGTGCATGTGTGTGTATACTTAACACACATACGCACATGTATCTTACTGGTTCTGTTTCCCTGGAGACCCCAGACTGATGCAGGACTTGACAAATGCTCTCATTTAATGCAGAAAGAGGAAGAACAAGTGGGGTAAACAGAAGGCTTAGTGTGGTTTTAGCCATGTGGAGTTTGAGGTGCCCGTGGAATCTACCTGGAGACATGCGCAGGCAGATGCAGCGAGGTCGAGAAGAGCTCACACGACTGGTCTGGGCTGCCGATGTAGGAGTTTGGAAGTCACTGGCTTGGATCTGTGGGTTGAAGCTATGTTTATGATTGGTTTCAACCACAGAGTATGTAAGGTAAGAGGAGGTGTCACAATGGAACCAGGACGGAGCAGGGGGGAGCCAGGATCAAGATGAAGTCAGGAAACACCAGCATTTGGAGGAAAGGCAGAGGCAGAGGAGCCAGGGAAGGATGCCAGGAAGGGGTGGACAGGAGGATAACCAGGAGAGAGCGGGGTTCTGGAAATCAAGGCAGGGGGAGAATTTCAAGGAGGGAGTGCAGCACTGTCAAGAGCCTCAACGTCAAGAGAAATGTTGGTACATGTCCACTGAACTTAGCTCCGAGGAGGTATCATTAGGGGTGATTGTTTCAGTGTCGTAAGACATGACAGTGGGTGGAATGGAGAACCCGTGGTTGTGAAGTGTGGAGAGGCACGTTTGCTGCTCCTGTTTCTTCAGGGAGATCACTTCTGAAGCTTGCGGACTAGAAGGGGCTGTGGGAAGGGATGATTTTAGGATGAGAGGGACTCGAGCGTGTTCAGAGGCTAAAGAGCTAGAACTGGAAGAAAGGAAGAAGGCAGAGATTCCAGGGAGAGAAAGTTATATTCTTGCTCAAATGCTCCTCCAGGGGTAGGAAGGTACGCATAGGGGATGGTCAGTAATGTTGCCAGAGGGGGAGCCCCTCTTTCACTTTGTATGCAAAGAGGTGAGACTATTTGGGGATACAGAGATGGCTACAGAAAGTAGGAGACCAGAAGTTCTGCCCTTATCAAAGCTTCTGTGTTCTTTGCGACGTGGACATTTGGCAACAACTGATGGCCTGGATGAGCTGTGCAGCGAGGTCTCCAAGGATGTAGCGTGATTGCTGTGGGGCTTGAGGTGGAGGCTGACTATGGCTCCCCACTGTTGAATGAAAGTTAAGCTCCGCAGTCTGATGTTTGTACAGAAGACCTCCACAGTCCGCCTTTAGCTACTTCTGCCAGGCTGCCTGTCTTTTCTGGGTCATTCCAGAGCCCCCTGTACTTCAGCCCCAAGCGTTTCTTACTTTCTTTCTTTCTTTTTTTTTTTTTTTAAAGATTTTATTTATTTATTTAATAGAGAGAGAAATCACAAGTAGGCCGAGAGGCAGGCAGAGAGGGAGGGGGAAGCAGGCTCCCCACCCAGCAGAGAGCCCGATGTAGGGCTGGATCCCAGGACCCTGAGATCACGACTTGAGCTGAAGGCAGAGGCTTAACCCACTGAGCCACCCAGGTGCCCCGCCCCAAGTGTTTCTGCCATAGCACTCCCTTGAATGAGGCTTGGAGAGACTGGATGCTATAGGGAAGATGCCATTGGATTTGGAGTCAGGAGTCCTTTGTCTCGGCGCCTCCATTTGCTAGCTATGGGACCTTGGACACAGCTTACCTTCTCTAGGTCTGTTTCTTCATTCTTACCCATCTGCTATAACAACAGTAGTAAGTGATGGTGGTGGTGATTGTGTCAGAGGAGAACATGTATTTTAAAGTACTATGGAGAGGGTAAGTACTATATAAACAGAGCTGTGTCATGAGGCCAAGAGTAACCCTAGCTCCAGGCTTTAGTATAAATGTTCTTTACCACTAGAGCCCGCCCTGTTCTGTCCAGCTGTGTGAGTTCAGCCTCTATTACATAGAGACATGCTAGCTCCTGTAAGGTAAACCCTGCTGGAATCTCAGTGGCTTAACACGGTCGCCATTTTCATGCCCATTTCAAATCCAATCAGCTCTGGGGTGTGGAGGGGGCCCAGACTGATGGATGCTGGAAACAGGGGTTCCAAGGTTTCCCTGAGTGTCCATGTCCCACCAGCAGAGTGGGGAAGAGAAAAACATGGATGACTGTCTGGGAGACTTTTATGTACGAGGCTTAGGATGGGAGCTGGTGACCAAGGCCAAAAGAGAGAGGGCTGCGGGAGGCATTTACTGCGTGGGAGGTGAATTTGGAGTGTGTGGGTTTTCACGTGTGCTGAGTGGTGGCAGGAGCAAGAGGCAGGCCCTGTGAGTGCTAGGACAGAACAGACAGGCTGCCCCTCCTGCCGTGGTGGACAGAGCGTGAGAAAGGCCAAGGGTCTGGAACTGTTTCCTGGGGAAGGCCAGCGCTGCAAAGGTGGGAGATGTCCTCGGGTCAGGGGACATAGGCAGGTGAGAACTGGTGTTTACACCCTTCTGAGATGAGCTTCCTACCAGCTGGGGAGGCAGGCACTGTTTCCTTTCTTCAAGATGAGAAAACTGATGAGGTGGCGCCGTGACGGAAGCCGCACAATCAGCAGCAGAGAAAAGAGCTCGGACTCGAGTCCCCGACATCAGAGCCCCTGGCAGGGAGCTGGGAAAGCTGCACTCTGCAGCTGGTTGGTGGTGAAGCCCTAGGCACAGGGCAGAGGAGGACCTCTGTGGTGGCCACTCCTTTCACAAGCAATTCACCTTCTGGCTACTTAGTTGGAGGAGGGCAGGTGAGACAGGAGCATTCCAGGCAGAGGGAGCAGCCTGAGGTTGCCCTGTGCTTGCAGGGTTTGGGGACTGAAAGGAGGCAGGCTCGGTGCATAGCGAGCAGGAGGGCGATTTGCCTACAAAGATGCCAGAGAGGGAAGCGGGGCCCGCATCACACAAGAATGTCAGGCTATGGCAAGGAGTTAAGGTTTTATTCTAAGGGCAGTGGGAAACCATTGTACATTTTGCGTAGGGGGTAGCATAGTCCAATTTAGAGTTTAAAAAAGACTGCTCTGGCTATTGTGGAGGATGGGTGGAGGGGAGGCCATGGCACATATTGAACATAACAGGTGAGGGAAGAGAAGGAATTTAGTAGAAGTGAGTCTGGAGCTCCAAGCAGAGGTTCAGACTGGTAAAGAAAATTGGATCATGTATTTCCTGTTAGCTCACTCCCTGTTCTTAGCCAGGCTTCCTGCCAGTAGCTTTATCCAGTGTCCACTTGCTTACCTCCTCAACTCAACCTCTGTGCCCTGCCTCTGTCAATGCCGCTTCCCTGAAATGTCTTGGGCAAAGGGCATGGCCCTCTGTGGTTAGCCAGGTCCAAGCCTTTAGCTCTTGCCTGGCTTGATTTGCACCCAGTCACACTGTTCCTGCTTTGGAATGCTCTTCTCCTTAGCCTCTTGTCTCTCCGGTTCCTCATCCTGTGACCCCTGTGTTGTCTCCCAACTCCTTAGCCCAGCCTAGAAATGATCACGTTCTCTAGGCCTCTGATGTTGGTCCTCTGAGTTTCCTCTGTGCCTTTCTGAATAGAGAGAGCCCCGACCCCTTTCATCACACCAATACCTACTTGCCTTCCCAGCTTCATCTCAGGTGCCCCCTCCTCCAGGAAGCCTTCCCTGACCCCTCAGCCTGAGTTAGGTGCTGCTTCTCCTTTTCCATTTCTCCTGGAGCATAAAATAGATGTGATAGCACTTAGTACCCTGCTTATTTACTCGTCTCCCCAGTCTAATTGTGCTCGAAGGCTAGGATTACAACTAAAGGCCCTGTGATCTAGGACAAAGATTGCTTTCTGCAGTTTAGGAGAAAGCCACACTTTGTAATGAAGGTATCTACACCTGATTGTATGTCCTTTAGTAGAGGGGTCATTTCTCACTGGGTCCCAGGGCTGTGAATTCTAGTATAATATCTTCTTTGAACAGAAGGAATTAACTTAGAAGAATTAGTAATTGTCCATCTTCTGAAAGGAAAAGAAATCTGAGAATTTAAGAATATGAATTGCTTCAGAAGAGCCTCTAAAAACCTGCTCTGCCTGGCAATTTGGTTCCCCACACCCTTGCTCCCACTTCAGAAATGTGCCTCCAATTTTGTGATTTCACAGTTCTGGGTTCGATGCTACTGTTGCCTCTTGCAGTAATGAACACTAAGTCTCCCTGGCTGAACTGTGATAGCCTTGAAAGGCAGTAGCCGGGGTGAATGAAAGACCAGCTTCTGCCTTGATCCCCTCCCTCCTGCTAACCAGCTCACTGTGGGAGAGAAAGGAGAGATGGGCAGAGACAGTGGTGTTCACTCAGGCATGCAAGTCGCAGCCCTGCAGTTCAGCAGGATGGTGAAGGCCACGAAACCCTCACTTCCTCCAAATGTTGTCTACCCTTTGCGTTCTTTTGTTCTTCTCCTGGTTCCGAACCCACTTTATCCTTTCTTTGGTAGGTGGAACAAAGAAAATAAAATGTTGAAACACTTTTTTTCCGAGTGGCTTGATTTTTAGGATCTTCCTGGATTTTTTTCAGTGTTCAGTTTTCTGAGCCTGACTTGACCAAAAGGCAGAGATGCCTTTGACTGCAACTCTTTGATTACTCTAATGCTACAGGTTGTACTCGTGCCTTGTTGATGTGCTGTGGAGCGGATTAGTTTTTAAGAAAGAACACTATGGGGTTGTTGTCTGTTTTTAACTGTAGACATCTACTGTCTAGAAGAAGAAATAAGACTGCCTAAGCATACGTAATTGTGGACTGAATTTGAGCCCCCATCTTACTCTCTCAAGAGTTTCTTGTTATTAGGGTGAGCAATGCTTACGCATGAGCTGCGCTCTATTGATTTTGGGCATGTTTACTTCTGGTGTCCAAACAAGACATTAGGATTGCGGACTCTCAGATGGGAAGTGACATAGAGTTTTCCAGTATGCCCACTGGTGAGATGCCAACTCCCCTTCTCATTGCGGGGTTGGAGGGGGGGACTTCTCTGTTAGTTAGCCCAAGAAAATTCTCCCTCACAATAAGCTATGATCTGTTTTGTGACCTTTGACCCATTGGATTTATTTAGTTTTTCCCACCATATGCAACATATACAACCCTTCAAGTATGTGAAGACAGAGATCATCACTTTCATCCCCCAGGCCTTTCCCCTCCAGACTGTGATTGCTCATTTCTTGGGATGTTCCTTATTGTATTTATACATACTTTGATTCTAATAGAGTATCCCAAGGTTTTGTTAGTCTTTTTCTGGTGGCTCAATCTCTTGTTGGATGTGCTCTCAGCCAAAATTCACCTCTAAGTGGAAGCTTTAAAATGTCTACTTAATGGACTCCTTTTATCTCAGTGGTCTTAACCTTAAAGCATTTTGTCACATTTGGTAATATTGTAATATGTTTCACCCAAAGAAAAGAAAGACTTTTAAGTCCTGGAATGCCCTTACAATGCAAGTAAACCCACCGAAGTTGATTTCTAGCCACAGCGGAAGTAAGCGATTACATTTGGGTCTGATAATAAAAGGGAGCACGGCTGAGCCCTCGTAGCCTGCCAGCCAAGGACTGTGCCAAGGACTGCTATGCATATCATTTAGTTTAATATAACAATACCTGTTGATAAAGATATCACTGATACTAGATGCTATTACTGACCTCATGTTAATGTTGAAGAAACTGGGGCTTAGAAGAGTCAAGACTTGCCCAGTTGTCCCATGTTTCAGCGTAAGCCAGAACTTGAGTTCTTATTACACTACTATACTGCTTCTCGAGCGGTTGTTTTTTTGTTTTTTGTTTTTTGGGGTTTTTTTTTGCTGGGTAAAGCTCTGTGTACACTGCCCTTCTCCTGTGCTTCATATTTAGCTTTCTGGTTTTCTTACTTAAAGTGTAAATTTTGAAAAGAAAGAATTGGATTGTTCTTTGCAACTCAGGGCACTTAGAAGAGTGCTCTGTTACCTGGTGGGTGCTTACAGTAAACCTGAGGTCCTTAGTTGTAGGTCTCCAGACCCAATAAAAAGAGATTAAACCTCTACAAATTCTTTGGTCTTGAGTGGTCTCTAGTTCCCCTCCAGACACATATGACCATCTTAAACCAATAAAAGTCAAATGCTATCATGGTGAGCTTGAACTAAACCTTTGATTTGCCTTTGGGCAACTGACTAGCACAGACCAAATGGGACAGAGTATGGCTGTGGTAGTGTAAACTAGGCAGGCAGGCAGATACTTGCATGCAGTCCTGGCTCTGCCTTACACACCCTCAGTGGACCTCAGTGTCCTCATTTCCTGGGAGTTGGGAGAGAGAGAAGGCATGAGGAGTGGGTAGGTGAGGGGAGAGTTTGTTAATCCATGTTCTTTCCCCGCTCTTTCAGAGGTTAAAATAGCTCCTTTGGTATTGGAGATTCAGTTCTTGTGCCCTGTTTCCCAACTCCACACTTGAAACAGTGGCACAGTTGGAAGGATGGGACTTCGGGAGGCTACTCTTTCTCCCAGGCCCCAAGAGATTGGTGACTTGGACACAATTATTAGCTTGGATAAAACTGGACTCATTAATTGCTTGTACTGAGGAATTGAAGTATGGGTCTGTCTAGAACTTCTCCTCCAGTTCCCAGGGTCCCAGGGGTTTAGGGACTGATGGTCTGTGTCTGTGGTCTGTATGTATGTGTAGTGGAAGGTGGGGAAAAAAAGTATGTGGTAAGCATTTCTTGAACATCACCCTGTGCTAGGGACTTTCTTATGATTCAATCACCTTTTGGGGGTAAGTTGTATTATCTCTGTGTTAAAGATGTGGAAAATTTGAACCCAAATCTCTTGGCCCTAATTCAGCCCAGTCCTGGCGATCACTGTGGTGACAGATGGGAGCCAGATAGCCTTCACATCTGACTGCCGGCAGCCCACTCCAAAAAGGCGCAGTTCGTGGCATTGCTGGGAGAACAGGAGAGGACTGTAAAAGAAGGGCTGTATATTTTTTCTTCACATCTGTGAACTTGAAGAGAAGGGGAAAAAAGAAGGAAAAAATTCAACTTGGCATGAATGATTTTAAGTGAGATCAAATAAGGTGAAAAGCAAAATAGAATCCAGAAATTTAGTTTTGCTCTTACCCAGAGTTCATTGGCGTCTGCTGTACAATGTCCTTTTTACTTGTCACAACTGTTGAGCCCTTTTCATAACACAAGCCTCATTATCTTTAACTTTTGTTTATTTATGAACTTAAATAGCTTTATAAAAGGCCAAGGCCCAATTGAAAACAAACTGTCACCTTTATTATTTCATTTCTTGCTAATGTATAAATTGTTTTTTTAAAGATTATTTCAGTGAGGGAGAGTGAACACAGTGGGGGAGGGGCAGGGAGCGAGAGAAACCAAAGCAGACTCTGCACTGAGCATGGAACCCCATGTGGGGCTCGATTTCAGGACCCTGAGATCAGACCTGTGCCAAAACCAGGAGTCGTTGCTTAACCGACTGTGCCACCCAGGTGCCCCTGATATATAAATTAGTACGCTTATGAGTTGAAATTATTTTAATTCCTAATATATTCATTGTAAAAGTATTTTTTGAATAGTCAACAGGAAGTAGACATTTTATTTTTCTTCTGTTTGTTTCATTATTTGAGAGAGAGGGAGAGAGAGGAGGGGCAGAGGGAGAGAAAGTCTCAAGTACTCTGTGCTGAGCACAGAGCCCCACACGGGGCTCCATCTCATGACCCTGAGATCATGACCTGGGCCGAAATCAAGAGTTGGATGCTTAACAGACTGCGCCACCCAGGCGCCCTGGGAGAACTCTGAAGTAGAAATTTTAAATAAAAGAGGAATCCTAACACTCTAGAAAATCAATTTAAAATTTTTCTTTTTTCTCCTAGTTTTGTTGCACGCATGCGTAAATTTTATATGGCTGGAATTATACAAGTTTACATTGTTTTCTTGTCATTATGAGTACGTTTTCATATTGCTGTGTAACCTTCATAACTATTTGTAATAGTTTACCAATTTACCTTAAACATTCTCCTACTTGGATGTTATTTATTTACCCTGCTTCATGTCATGAAACAGATTGGCAGTGTTGTTGAACATTGGTTTATTGATTATTTTTCTTTATAAACATTGCATGTTCATTTGCATCTTCATGCACTAGTTTCCCACCCCTCCTTCTTTTGTTCTTTCTGGCAGAGGGAAAGGAATTGTTATATTTTTAGGATAATTTCTCAGAATTGAAATGAGCAACTCCAAAGGTATGTCAAAGAACATTAAATATGGTAGTTTTAGGAGTTACCGAATCAAGATTATAATTAAAATGACTCATTAAACAAGGTTGTCACTTAAAATCTTAATGTGGATTTTTTATTAAGTTCTGTGTTTTAAAAATTATTATTAAAGGACAAATTAGATATCATTGACATTTACATACAAAATTTAGCCGAAACTCTAAGTTGTGATTAAGCTTTAAAAAACTTTTGTTCGTGACTAAATTGAACACAGTGTAATTCTGAACAGCTCCTGTATTTGATTAATGATATTGGCCCCAGTTATCCTGAAGCCTTGGAATATTAGCATTGGCCTGGCAGCTTCCTGGGCTCTTCCTGGGTGGTTGTCATCCCCTCCCTAACCCATTCTGCTCAGCCACTTCTGCATGTCCATTCCTTTGCAAAGCTGGAGCCCTCTGGCCAGAAGGGCTTCCTTGTACGGTGCCTTTGCCCCTCTACTTGCTTTCCCTGAACCATAGTTCTGCTTTCTCGAGCAATAGTCACATTTCTTCCACTGGCCAGGAAACTTGAGAAAATCAGAGATCAGTTCTGGTTTTTCCTCTCTGCGTCCTTAACTTCTGGCATAGTTCCTGGCACATAGCAGATGCTCAAAAAATTTGTAGAATGAAATGTCTCGAGACAGTCTTTCAAATATATGGATATAATCATGTTTCTTCACCTAGTCACCTCTTCTTCAGGTTTAATATTGTCCAGTTTGGCCATTCCCCATGATAGAATTTTCCAGAGCCTTTTTCCTCTGTCAGTTTCTCACCATTGTCCGTGGTCACAGTTTGCTGTCAGTCATTCTGTTAGAATATGTGGCCAGATTGCCAGCCATTTCTCTAGAAGCAGTCTGATTTGCAGTGATAACAATCAAGTGGGCATTAATTTTTTTTCCCCTCTGTGGCAAATCCCTGCTTGTTTATATCTTTTCATGTGATCTGCTGTCAAGCCTGGTTTCTTCTAAGAGGTGCTTGTGCAGTTGAGTGTTTCCTTCTAGATTAGTGTCACTTGGGATTTGATGAGGGCTGTTCAATATCCTCATGTGAGTCATCAGTAAAAATGAGAAATGGGTGGCCGATGGAAGGGCTCTTTGGAAAACTCCCTTCAAATTGACAGTAATCCCCTAATTCCAGGCTTTTCGACCTGGGGTGTGCATACAGATTATCTGGGAATTTGGTTAAAATGCAGTTTCTGATTCAGTAGGTCTTTGTGCAACCTGAGATTCTATTTTTCTAATAAGTTCCAAGGTGATGCTGATGCTGTGGTCTGTCAGGTCATACTTAAGTAGTGAGGCAAGATTTTTGAAGTTGGTCACGAAAACAAATCCTCTGGCGTCTGGATAGCTGTACTGTACCCGCCAGAGCCCCCAACAGATGCTCTCTGATGCAGTTACTTGACCCCATACCCAGAGGTTTGTCTCTTACCTTACTAGGTAAGTGAGGAGAGCAAGAGTGGCTCTATTTCACCAGCTTCTAGGTGGTTGTGTACCTATCCATGCATGTTTGATTGGACACTTTGTTCTAGCATATCCAACATATTTAGTATCTTTTCAAGTTTCTTGCTATCTGGACATTTGATAAAGTGATCATGTATACTGAAGGCTTTTTAAAGTTATTTATCTGGCATACTTTAGTATACCAGAAAGTTACCCAAAGAGAAACTAAATAGGTTTTTAAACATGGGTTAGAAAGTATAGTGTTACTGATAAAATTCTTTTATAAGAAATGTTTTAGAGCATCCAGTTTTTGGTTTTTGTTTTTTTTTTTTTTTTTACTCTATTGGAATTTGGAGAAAATGGACGCATTGTTGAAATTACTGAACTAAAATTCCTGAACTGAAAGATACTCATGCAGCTGGCAGCCTTTCAGTAATAGATTAGCAAATGAGTTCTGTAGAACCCAGGTTGTGGAGGTCATGAGTGTCTGATGATCCCCTTTTCGCTGAACTTTTAATCTTTTAGCTTGGGGGACAGGTGCTTTTCTTTTTTTGCCTTTTGTATAAAGCAGACTTTTCGGGGGCATTTTAAGAGATGATTATTATGTCAGAATTTGAATGACAGAGGCATTTACACTTGCTTATTTTGTGGAGCTCAGTGATCTGCTCATAGGGTGTGTTTCTATGTTAGAGATTCCCTGCCTCTTTGGAGATAGCTCTTATTTCCTCAAAGCTGTAGGATGAATAGAAAGAAGTATTCTGCTAAAGTTCTTGAAAGAAAAGTTTTGCTTTGAATCATTCCGCAGGTTAAGCACCTTCTGAGCTCAGATATTGTGGTTAGAAACTGACTAGCATCCTCCTTTCCCCAGCAGACCTTTGGGATGCGGTGTTCTTGAGGAGAGAGGATATCCGAGTCCCTTCCAAAGTGCATTCTACCCAGTGCCCTCATCAGGGCAATTTTACAGCAGAGAGCCTGCTACGATGATGCGGGGCTCTACCCCAGCACCCTGAGATCATGACCTGAGCCGAAGGCAGAGGCTTAACACACTGAGCCACCCAGGGCCCCCTTTTACCACCTTTTTATTGAAGTATAATATACATAGGGGAAAATGTATGTAAATGTAGAAGCTGGTGAGTTTTCACAAGCTGAATGAACCTACATAGCCAGCACCCAGATCAAGAAGCAGAACATTGGGGGGCCCGCATCAGGCTCTCTGCTTGGTAGGGAGCCTGCTTCCCCTCTCTCTCTCCGGGCCTGCCTCTCTGCCTACTTGTGATCTCTGCCTGTCAAGTAAATAAATAAAATCTTTAAAAAAAAAGAAGCAGAACATTACCAGCACTAAGCTGTAGACTGTTTGGGTGAATTTAATGTTAATCTTCAATTTGTCCGTTACTGAATATTCTGAACCTAGTCTGGTACATAATTGAAGCTTTTATGGTATGTCCACAATTTATCTAGGCAAATATAAATAAGCTTTCACTCCAAACATATGAAACACAATTTGACTCCAGCTCTGTTAAAATAAAAAAACAAGTGTTGCTAGTCTCAATGAGTTGACTACTTAGCCACTGTTGGTTAATATGTTTAGATAATTCTGACTCCTAAATAGTAAATACCATGTCTTCCAAATATGTCATGAAAGTTGAGTACTGTTACTAGACATTAAATTAGGAAAATCCCATCAGAGGAGAAAGACAACAGTAACAGAAATTAAGCCTTGATACTGAAAATAATTGGGCTGCTTTATTTTCAGTGAAAAATAAGCAATGATGCCTATATTCAATCCAGCTTGAAAAGTAATGATGAGAATTGAATAGTAGAAATTAAACCCACAACTATTGTGCCATTAACCTAAAAATAGCAATATCATCTAAATACTCAGGATATTAAAAATTTCCTGATTTCTCAAAAATGTCTTTTAAGACTCATGCTTTACTTTTAATTGATGGTCCATATAAAAATTGTTCAGAAAATATATTTTATTTAAAACATTTTTTTTAAGATTTTATTTATTTATTTTTCAGAAAGAGAGGGAGAGAGAGCGAGCGAGCACAGGCAGAGTGGCAGCCAGAGGCAGAGGGAGAAGCAGGCTCCCTGCCAAGCAAGGAGCCCAATGTGGGACTCAGTCCCAGGATGCTGGGATCATGACCTGAGCTGAAGGCAGCCGTTTAACCAACTGAGCCACCCAGGCATCCCAGAACATATATTTTAAATCTCTTATTGTTTTTATATAACCATAGTTTTATGTGGTAATTAGGCTCTGTGCTTACGAAGTTATTAAAAAAGAAAAATGTAGTCCTTTCTATCATAATTATTGTATCTTTGTTTAGAAGAGAAGATCTTTTTTAAAAAATATATTTTATTCATTTATTTGTTGGAGAGGGAGAACACAAGCAGGGGGAGCGACAGGCAGAGGGAGAAGAAGGCAGAGGGAGAAGCAGGCTCCCTGCAGTGCAAGGAGCCCAACGCAGGACTCAATCCCAGGATCCTGGGATCATGACTTGAGCTGAACGCAGGTGCTTAGCTGATTGAACCACCCAGGCATTCCAGAAGAGAAAATATTTTAAAAATTGATTCATCCAGCCTTTCCAAACCTATACTAACTTGGTTTAGTATAATACCTACTTACAGATTCTGCCATAGCCCTGCTTCTGCAAAGTCATTTGTATTCTAGTTTTGCCTTTCTTTGGCAGAATTTCTTATCCATTTCCACATATTATTAAATTTTAATGTGAATTTTATTCTCTGATCTTTCTTTTTTTCTTGTGGTAACCCACCTTGTGGTTATGTGACTCCCCTTTTGGTAGTGGAAGGAGTACTACATAGGGAAAAAAAAAAGCCTGGGTTCAAATCTCAGTTCTTCCTCTTACTAACTTTATGATCTGAGGTAGTCTACTTAACATCCCCACTTATGAGTAATACATTTAATTTCTCTTCAGTGGCTTCCATCAAACAATACCATAAATTCTTTAAATTATCCTAAAGTTCCCCAAACTTGTAGGCAGGGAGGAGGCAAATTATTGTGTCACGGCTTATCTTTATTACAACTTAGGGAGCATTGCCTAAGGAGGCAGGTTGGGAGGCCTCTAGATGGAAAAAGGGAGAGAGGAGACAGGGAAGGAGGTGGTAATTAATATTTATTGAGTGTCTGTAACCACTTTTCCACGTGCTTATTTGGACCTCACAGCTGCTCTGGCAATTTTATGATTAGAGGAGAAGCTTTGGCTTTGTCAGCATAGCCAGCTGGTTAAGAGCATACTCTGGGTTGGGGATGCCTGGGTGGCTCCGTGGGTTAAGCGATTAACTCTTGATTTCAGCTCAGGTCACGATCTCAGGGTGGTGGGATCAGCCCCATATCTGGCCCTGTGCTCAGTGGGGAGTCTGCTGGAGATTCTCTCTCCCCTCTCCCTCAACCCCTCTCGCTGTTCGTGTACATGCTCACAGGCCTGTGCACACTTGTTCTCAAATAAATAGATCTAAAAACAAAACAAAACAAAAACCTAAAACAACAATACTCTTGATTGAAACCTCTGCCTTGCCACTGTGTGACCTAAGGCAGGTCCCTTTGCCTCTTCGTATCTGATTTCTTATCAGTAACACGGAGATAACAAGGTCTGTTTGGTCTGGGACTCCTGAGGATTAGCTGGAGTAAGTCTGTAAGCTGCCGAGCGCAGTACCTGGCACGTACTCAGCACTCCGCCAAGCAAACTGTTTTCATCTTCTGCTTCTTTTTAGGCTTACAGTCTTTTTAAGGGAAGGCTGTGGAGTTTTAGTAGCTTCATAGGCATTCAAAGTTGTGACTACGGATTTCGCAGATTTTCCAATAACCGTAACAGAACTTCGTCAAACATATGAGTACTCTTCTTTCAGTTGGGTCATCTTGAAACCCTCTTCCTTGTTCAGATGTTGCCTTTGCTCAAAATGTGTTTGGACTTCCTGTTACTAGTTTTTAGTCTATAGGTGTTTGTTTTCACTACCATTACAAGTAGAGGATAGAGGTGAATATTTACATAATGAAATTTCATTATTGGTTCACCAAACTTTTACTGACCACCTAGCATTTGTTAGACATACTGCGAGGCACCAGAAAAATAGCAATGAACAAGTAAGACAGGGTCATTTCCCTATGGGATTTGCAGTTTACGGGGCAAAATGCTTTCACCAGTACCTTGGATCATGTCAACAATGTGACTACTAAGTAACGTTTTTAAAAACTGCCGAAAGGAGAATGCAAAACTTTGGATGTTTTGTAGATCTATCCAATACTTTTATTGGTACAACAAAATCTTATCCTTGATATGTTACCCAAAGGAAGACAGATGTCTTCTTCATGAATAAAACGATATGTACTGAGGACACTCTGATCTGTAACAGTGCAATGATGTGAGCAGCCCTTTAAATTCCAATCTGAAATAAAACAAGGAGGTCCTTGATTTCCTCTCTGTTTGGCTGTGACTTTGGAGCCACTCACTCATGAACTTGAAATCGGAAGCACAGTTACATTAAACAACACAATTGAAATTAAGTTATTCACCAGTGACTGGGTAATTGAAAATGGTTATATATTCAGGAATATTTGTTAGGTTCCATTATTTAGTATGTCTAAAAAATGCATTGATTTCTTCTTATAACTTTCCAAATATTTGTATTTATTCAATTTAACACCTTAATATTAAGTACTTACTAAGTACATATAGTTAAATACAATTATAGAGTCTGAAATTTAAAAGGGACTTTAAGGATAATTTGGGATAGTCACTCTTACAGTGCAAAAATGCCCTCAACCTCCGCCTAACACCCCTGGTGATGGAGATAGACTAGGGTCAAAGGGATATAATATAAAGTAGGAATTTGTCTGTTATAAGATAGGAGTGGTAGTTGCCTATGGGAAACTTTTGGGCCCTCTCTGTAAGTACAGGTTGGTTGGCTGGTTTTATTTTTTCCGGGTAACATTCTGGTCAGCTGTAACTTCTGCACTCCAGTTTCTGCCTATGGACCTCCAGGTATCACCTTTTTGGTAAACTTAGGTATTGGCTAGGGAAACATCCCAAGATCTTTTTAGTTTTCTGAGTTTATGATTAACATTATAGCATAAATTTTTAAGTATTTATTTGTGCAATGAATATTTATTGTCTTTTGTGTGCCAGTCACTGTTCTAGGCAAAAGGGATGATAGCATTGAGCAAAAAGTCACTACCATTATGGAGATTTTAAGTTCATGAATAAGTAGCTCAAAAGTTGCTGTCAAACATGAAATAAAAGAAATGGATCAGGTCTGAAGGAGATGATGATTCAGGTTTGGGACATGTTGAGCTTGGGAGGCAGTGGGCCATCCAAGAGCAGAGAGCTGGTAGGCAGCCCACTCTGTGCTTGAGAGAAAGCTCGCTTTGGGGATTGTTGGCGGGGTGGGATTTGAAGCACTTGGAGCAGAGGAGGAGGGCAAGGGAAGTGAGTGGTCTGAGAGCAAGAGATAGTCTAGGGTGATACTGTCCTTGGGGCCTTGTAAGTACCAAATGTTTTAGAAGTCATTTATTTGGTCAACAACTGTAATCCTTTTAAAGTCATTATGTAATAAGCATTACTTCTTTGGTAATTGTAACATGAAGCAAGTACAGATTTCTCATTACTTTGGAGAAACTTTTTTTAATATAAAGTCTTTATTTTTATTTTTATTTTTCTTAAAGATGTCATTCATTTATTTGAGAGAGAGAGAGAGACAGTGAGAGAGGGAACACAAGGCAGGAGAGAGGGAGAAGCAGGCCTCCCACTGAGCAGGGAGCCCAACTTGGGCCTCAATCCCAGGACCCCAGGACCATGACCAGAGCCGAAGGCAGACGCTCAACCGACTGAGCCACCCAGACACCCCTGGAGAAACTCTTTTATTATGAAGGTTTGAGAAGTAGAAGTTTTAGGTAATCTTTCTCCTTTTTTCTTTTTAGAATTATGTAATACACAAGCATACACACATACACACTTGTAACAGCCCAAATATTTACAAGTACAGAGGGTACAGTTTGAACTTTTCCCTTTCTCCTTACCCCTTTCCCACCTAAGACCTTACTTAAGACCTCTCACCTTAGACCTAACTTTTCTCACCTAAGACTGTTCTAGAGAAGCTATGTTCTGAACAGAGTTTATCTTGGAGATTGAAGCATGCAATTACTTATGTTTTTGATTCATGGAGACCATAGATAAGATAAAGTAATATTCCGCGATGGCCTCCCCAGGGGATGTATTTGCCTTTGCCCTTCGTGGTGGGCAGTCTTCTATAGGAAGTCCTTCAACTGCATAGGTAGTGGATAGCTGAAGCTCTGCATTACGGACTTTGGGAAGAAGAGCTGGACAGATGCAGGTTGGGGGAAGATCTCATTTCCAGGATATTAGAAAATCACATACACACAAAGATGGGACACTTAAAGAGTTATGAATTATCTTTGGTGAGGCCCTGAATTTTGAGTGTTATTACTTTTACTATTCAGGGGTTGATCAAAATAATTGTGAAAAGTAGTCACAAGACACTATACAGTTTATTAGGTTTCTTGTTTCCCCAGTTTTACTGAGTGTAATGGACCTAGATTTCTAGAGTTGATGTTTGGCTGTCATTTAGAGGTGGACCGCATTAGAAGCATGGAGAACCTACCTACTTGTGTCTACTGACCTCTGAGGCATTGATCCTACAGTGTTAAATAATGCATAAAAATGTGTACTTGAGGAAGGTGGTTACTTGGCAGAGAAGGTGAGAGAGAAATTGTGTAATTGCCCTTGGTGTTTGCAGCATATCACAGAATCCAGAATTTAAATGAAAAATTACTGCGGAGGAAAAGCACCAAAAGGGCACTTCGTATTTTTTGGCAACTTGCTGATCTCTAGTCTTCCTCATCTTGGTAAAATGATACCTTGAAGAACTTAGCTATTAAAGTCCTAAACCTGGGAGTCATCCTTAGAACTCTGTTCTTCATGCCCACTCTAACGGGAGGCCTGCTGATCCTACCTCCAACATAGAAAACCCGTCTCCAGTGCCAGTACCCAAATACAGGCCGCTGTCACCCAGGACTTCTGCAGTCACAGTCACTTTGTGCCTTCTCTTTCAGCTTCTCTCCAGTTTCATTTTACACCCATTTCTCCCATCCTCTACCCCTCCTACTCACCACCCCCTGTCTCTGGCAACCACCAATATGTTCTCTGTATCTATGAGCTGCATTTTTTTTTTTTAAGATTCCACCTATAAATGGGATTCCTGTCCCATCTATGTGTCTTTTCCTCTCTGAGTTATTTCACTTAGCAAAGTGCCTTCAAAGTCCATTTATGTTGTCTCAAATGGCAGGATTTCATTCTTTTGTATGGTTGAAAAATATTCCATTGTGTATATGTACACTAAATTTTCTTTATCCTTTCATATTGAGGTGAATACTGAGGTTGTTCTCATATGTTGGCTATTGTGAATAATGCTGCAGTGAACATGGCTGGGCAGATACCTTTCTGAGTTAGTGTTTTCTTTTTCTTCAAATAATATGCAGAACTCCACTTGCTGGATTATATGATAGTTCATTTTTAATTTTTTGAGGAGCCTCCATACAATTTCTGTAGTGGCTACACCAGATTACATTCCCACTTGTGGTACACAGGGTTCCCTTTCTTCACATTACCAACACTCATTCTTTTTTGCCTTTTTTGATAATAACCATTGAACAGATGTAAGGTGGTACCTCATTGTCACTTTGGTTTGCCTTTTCCCAGTAATTGTTGATACTATCTTTTCACAAACCTATTGGCCATGTGCATGTCAATTAGCGTTTTTAAGGGTTTATTTATTTATCTGAGAGAGAGGGAAAGAGAGTGCAACCAAGCAGAGGAAGGGGCAGAGGAAGAGAGACCAGCAGACTGCCCGCTGACCTGGAAGGCCGGTGTGATGCGGGGCTCCATCTCAGGACCCTGAGACCGTGACCTGAGCCAAAGTGAGATGCTTAACTGACTGAACCACCTGGGTGCACCTCAACTGGTATTTTTTAAAAGCTCCCCAGATGATTCTGATGTGCGGCTTTGTTAGGAACCCTGGCTATGTGATCAGAGTGGCAACTGTCGCAGCTTCCCGCACTGTAGGTGGGAACTGTTCTTCCAGGAATGAACTCAGAGTACAGGAACCCCGGGACTGCTCAGTGGCTGCGGTATTGCCCCGGGTGGATTGTTCCAGGTGGATGTATGTCTTGTCATCTGTGGTGCTATCTCTTTGGTCTCCAGTCCTAGGCTTTAGGTGGTGGTCCCCTACTGCTGATCCCATCTTTACTGTAGAGAGCTGTTCTCGTAGCTTAGCCTTCCTGAGAATGTTGGGGGCTGCAGCTATTCTACAGATCTTTTATTACTTCCCTGACAATCCCTGGTCCAATTCAACTTCTCTACATCCAGCTACCACTGTTTCTGAATTTGGGTTTGTTTTCCCCCCACGATTCTCTTAGACACACTGACATTTTTGGAAGTCTTTTGCTTGGTTCAAGTTGAAGGTTCCTTTAGTGGTTAGCACTTGTCACCATTCAGTTCTGATTGCTTGGGGAGTGGGGAGCAGAATTCTGCGCTGTCCTCCTGATGGCATGTGTCCAGTTTATCCTGTGCTGCTGTGGGCTTACTCTTCCTCTTATATTTCTATAATGTATATTCTTACTGTTAAATAATTACATAGTCTTTTTTATTTGTCATTTTAAGGAAGGGGAGAATTACGTTCTACTGCTCCCTTATTTGTCATGAACCAGAAATCCCAAAACACTTTCTGGTTACCTCCAAAAAGTGTCACATATACAAAGGATTAAGCAGACTCTTCAGAGATGGGGAGCTATAATGGTTTAACCAAATGAAAAACAACTTCATTCCATTAGTGTAAAATGCATTTAAAGTAATAAGAAATCATTTTCACATATCACATTAGCAAGGTGTGTTGGGGGGGGGTAGTTATGGTGGAAGGTGTGGTAGGGAGCTTATGAGATGTGGGCGTATATGTGTAAGAGAGAGAGAATTTAATGCCATCAAGGGTGTGGGTTGTGGGAGTACAGATATTTTTATATACTGTTTGTAGAATGCAAATTGGTATAATTGTCAGTGCAGTTTGGCAATAGGGCCTTAAAAATGTTCATACTTTTGGGTTAGGCATCCGACTCTCTATCTCAGCTCAGGTCTTGATCTCAGGGTCGTGAGTTCAAGGCCAGCGTGGAGCCTAATTAAAAAAAAAAAAAAAAAAAAGGTTCACATTTTTTCAACCCAGGGATTTAAATGGCAAAATAACCCAAGGAAATAATCATAGGTTAAGACACTAATTTATATACAGAGATGTTTATCTCTACATTATAAACGAAATAAAAACGAAACCACAAAGAACATGTTCAAGTGCTTGACACTGAACAGTTGTTAAATTATGTACATCTATGCAGCTAACAAAATTCTATGAACAAAATGAAGCTAACAAAAATAAATATTGAGACTTTAATGACATAGGGAAAATGTTTGTATGGTTTTTAAGGATGCTAAATGAACAAAAGATAGACTCTAAAACAGATTTATCCAGAATATCAATTCTGTAAGAAGAATGTGTGTGCAAAGAGAAGTAAAAATAAATAGTAATTGTTTTTACAGCTTGGATTATGTGAGGTTCCCCCCTATATTTGTATACTCTGGTATTTTCCAAATTTTTACAGTGTATGTGGTAAGAAAAAAATAGTTTTTAAATTGCCAAGTTGTCTCACAGAGAAATAAGAATGGCTAATGATCACATGAAAATATTTAACCTTAGTAGTACTAATGAAAAATGGGAAGAATGCTCAGTGACATGAAAATGCCTGTTCCATATATTTAAGTGGAAAAAAAGTAAGAATATGTACACCATGATCCCAATTTGGTTAAAATTGTGTGTATATCAAAATGTTGACAGTGATTATCTCTGGGGAGTTGATGTTTTTCAGATGACTTTTAATTTTCTCTTTTATACTTGTGATTTGGATTATGTGAGTTTTATGCCCCTATTCTTCTGTATTTTCCAGTTTTTCCTACATTGAGTATGTGTTCTTATAATCAGGGGAAATTTTTCACACATTAAAAAATATCAAGTTAGTCTTTTCATTCTCTACACCATACTTTCTGCTCTTAAAACATGCTCAAAATACTTAACTTGGATGTTAGAGTAAGGGAAATTTGAGGGGACTCTTTATGTAATTCGGTCTTAAGAATTAAATGTATACAATGATACAAATTTCTACTTAAAAATTTTTTTTTTTATTAAAAGATTTTATTTCTGGGGCACCTGGGTGGCTCAGTGGGTTAAGCTCTGCATTCCGCTCAGGTCATGATTCCAGGGTCCTGGGATCAAGCCCCGCATCGGGCTCTCTGTTCAACAGGGAACCTGCTTCCCCCCACTCTCTCTGCCTGCCTCTCAGCCTACTTGTGATATCTCTCTCTCTGTCAAATAAATAAATAAAATCTTTTTTTAAAAAGATTTTATTTATTTATTTGACAGAGATCACAAGTAGGCAGAGAGGCAGGCGGAGAGAGTGGGAGGAAGCAGGCTTCCTGCTGAGCAGAGAGCCCGATGAGGGGCTCGATCCCAGGACCCTGGGCTCATGACCTGAGCAGAAGGCAGAGGCTTTAATCCACTGAGCCACCCAGGTGCCCCTACTTTTAAAAAATTTTTTAAAAAAGATTTTATTCATTTGTCAGAGAGAGAGAACATGCACAAGCAGGCTCCCTGCAAAGAGGCCAGTGTGGGGCTCTGAGATCATGACCTGAGCTGTAGACAGATGCTTAATCAACTAAGTCACCCAGGGGTCCCTCTGTACTACTTTACAGAGATTTATCTTTGTTTTGTCTAAAGTATATTTGAGTCCTTCAAATATTTTCTTATATGGTTAGTCACATAAGTGCAACATAATGAAAAACTGTCTTTTTGCATTTTTTTAAAGATTTTTATTTATTTATTTGACAGAGAGAGAGAGATCACAAGTAGGCAGAGAGGCAGGCAGAGAGAGATGGGGAAGCAGGCTCCCCGCTGAGCAGAGAGCCTGATGCGGGGCTCGATCCCAGGACCCTGAGATCATAACCTGAGCCGAAGACAGAGGCTTTAACCCACTGAGCCACCCAGGCACCCTTTGCATTTTTTGTGAAGACTTTTTAGCTTTTTTATTTCTAAAAACTGAGATATCATTGACATACAGCAAAATGTGCAGATTTTAAGTGTATAGTCCAATTTTGACAAATGTTTATACCCATATAAATACCACCCCAATCAATATGTAGATCCTTTTTGTCACTACAGAAAAGTTATGTCATGCTTCCTTGTTGTCAGTCTTCACCATCCAAAGGTAATCTTTATTCTGATTTTTACCACCATAGATTAATTTCACTTTTTCTAGAACTCCATATAAATAGAATCATATAATATATTTTTTATGTCTGGCTTCTTTTGCTTAACATGATTTTGAGATTCATCTATATTGTGCAATGGATTTTTTTCTTTTTAATTGCTGAGCAGTATTCTGTTGCATAAATCCCACAATTTGTTTTTCCATGCTCATGCTGACAGACATGTAGGATGTGTCCAGGCCTGGGTTAGTTTAAAATCAGGGATGGTTAGTTTGTAGCTGTCTTATAAACACCAGCATGCCACTCTGCTTCTCTTTTCCTGTCTAGCCATGCTTGCTCTGAAGTTAAGGGCTTGTTTCTAGGAGCTTGTAACTAAGACCACCACAGAGAGAGCAGAGAACAAAACTAAACTGACCAGACAAGTCCAGGGCAGGTGCCTCAGGAGTTCAGCTCCTGGGCACAGAATGGCAAGCCCGAAGATTAACTGAGAGCTCGTTTTAGAGAAAGAAGCAAGGGAGGGTGGAGAGGGAGAAAGGAAGGAAGGAAGACAGAGAGGAAGGGAGGAAGGAAGGAAGGAAGGGAGCAACAAGAGAAATCTAAGCAGTGAATGAGCTCAGGGCATCCCGTCAGGGACCAAGAGAGCCACTACCACATGGAGACCAAATCAGAGCAGCTGTTTGAAGTTACTCAGAATGCTGAGCATTGACCGTGAGAGTGGGGTGGGGTGCTGCCTCACCCCAGCTGGCCCCGCAGCAAGTGTTGCCCGCCTGAGTGCCCACCTAGCCTCCCTTCTTCTGGGGCTTCTGGGGTAAGGAGCTCCAGCAGGACATGAAGCACTTGCTGTGCAGCCTGTGACTACTCTTCCGGTGTGTAAGAAACCGGTGTGAGCTGTGTAAGAAACCCATGACCTTGGGGGCGCATGGTCTGATGACTAGAAGAACCTCCTCGCCTCAAGTGGCCATCATACATGCAGATATTCAGTGTTACCCAAGAGCAGGGATTGTGAGTTCTAGGTTTGAGAGATCCAGGATGCGTATCGCTGTGACAGAATAGGGCACAGCACCTCCTCCCCTAATCTCATTCGTTGTAGAGTTCATTTCCATCTGTGCCATCACCAACCAAGGGGAATATGGCCTTTGTCCCATTTCCTCAGGCACTGCCCTTTTATCCCATCTGTCTCCTGAATCCTGACACAGAGTTCAGGTTAACAGAGTGCAAACAGAGCTGAGGAAATGTGGGGGGAGAAGTACAGTTATTCAGTTAGCTTGTTGAGACACTCTTAGAGGATGGGATATCATGGCAGCCCTCATTAGGCAGTGGCAAGACCAAAGGAGAGGGTACCCTTCACCTGCCATGTTATAGAAGAATTTATGGCAAAACTCTTGCCATGAAGAGTAAGTTGATCACAGATGTTACCAACTTTGTTGGTAACTGTGCTGAAAGGGTCCTCTGACACTTGGCAGTGGACTCAGCCTGCAAGGAGTCCCTTCCCTGTACACCCTGGGCCGGCTTTCCGCCTCCCTGGGCTGTTGTCTCTCTGCTATCTCACTGTGTCAGGTTCTTACCTGATTATCTTCTGGCTCTCACTTCTTGTTCTGGTCTATTTTTTTTTTTTTTCTTGCCTCCCTTTTCCTTGCCCTCTTCAACTTAAACTTTCTGATTAAAAAGCAAAACAAAACAAATATCAGACTTTCTAACTTTGCATTAGCTAACATTCTCTGCCAAGGCACTGACCCTGAGCACCTGCCAGAAGATATTTTTATTACCTTTGGTTTCATTATAGATCCCAAAGTGCATGGAATTGGGTGTCTTTTCCCCAGAATTTGGTTTCTAGTTGTTTATTTAAAAACCAGATAGAAGGAACACCTGGGTGGCTCAGGTGGTTAAGCATCTGCCTTCAGCCCAGGTCATGATCCCAAGGTCCTGGGATTGAGCCCTGCATTTGGGCTCCCTGCTTGGCAGGGAGCTTCTCCCTCTGCCACTTGTGCTCTTCTGCTGGTTCACTTGCTCAGTCTCTCAAACGAATAAATAAAATATTTTTTTAAAAACCAGAATTTTCTGATTGAAGTTATTTATAAGCAATTTGATTCTTAAAACTCTTTTCTATATTACTGAGATCACCATGGACCGTGTGCCCTATGTGACCCATATGTTGAGAGGAGTTGTAAATTGAAGCTTTGAAAAGCTGACATTAAGTGTGGGAACTGAAGCACTCACTGCCGGTCAGACTAATAATCTAGTCTTAAGATGACTCTTATTTGTGGGGTATATATCATTTACTTGAATTTAGTAGTCTTAAAAAAAGCCACTGTAATTTTTCATGGGTTACTTTGTTATCTTTGGTTACAATTTTGAAGTAAGAGCAAAGAACAGGGGCGCCTCAGTTGGTTAAGCATCTGTCTTCGGCTCAGGTCATGATCTTGGGATCCTGGGATCAAGCCCCACATCAGGCTCCCTTCTCAGTGGGGAGTCTGCTTCTCCCTCTCTTTTTTTTGCCCCTCCCCCGGCTCATTCTCTCTCTCAAATAAATAAAATCTTAAAAAAAAAAAAAAACCCAAAACTGGAAAGAACAGATTGTGTCCATGCCAAGTTACATTTATAACTTCAAAAACTGTATTCTCACAGACTTTAGCAAAAGAAAAATTTAGAGAAAAGACCTTTGGAATCTTTCTTCTCTCCCTGCCAGTCTTTAAATTCTAAGTAACCAACTATGAACACATTCTTTGACAAAGTAGTTAATATTTCATAATCATTTTTTGGGGGATATGAACTATATGGAAGAAAGTTTATGTTACCATTCTAATGAAGCCTATTAAACAACTTATTCTTGGGCACCTGGGTGGCTCAGTGGGTTAAAGCCGCTGCCTTCAGCTCAGGTCATGGTCTCAGGGTCCTGGGATCGAGTCCCACATCGGGCTCTCTGCTTGGCAGGGAGCCTGCTTCCCTCTCTCTCTCTCTCTCTCTCTCTCTGCCTGCCTCTCCATCTACTTGTGATCTCTCTCTGTCAAATAAATAAATAAAATCTTTAAAAAAAAAACAAAAACAATTTAATCTTGGGGCACCTGGGTGGCTCAGTGGGTTAAAGCCTCTGCCTTCCGCTCAGGTCATGATCCCAGGGTCCTGGGAGCAAGCCCCGCATCAGGCTTATCAGTGAACATACAAGATTCCTGTGTATAAATTCCTCTACTGGGAACTGAAAATTAATTATAAATGAGGGAAATAAAAATCCTTGAGTTCTTGCCTTTTCTGTAGGCAAAAGTAAGCAGTAAGACCCTGAGTAATTGACACTTTTTCTCTGGGATATGAATATTGGGCTCTCCATGACAAGTATAAACTTCATATTTGTGAATTACTCCAGGGCGTTGGTAGATTACCATAGAGATACAACTAAAGAAAATTACTGCATTACTTTATCAGGGACATTTTAAGACAAGTTAAAATTACGTCATAGAGCAGAAAGATAGTCCATGTTCATGGATTGGAAGACTTAATAGTATAAAATTGGCGGTACTACCCAAAGTGATCTACAGATTCAGTGCAATCTCTACCAAAATCCTGATAGCCTTTTTTGCAGAAATGGAGAAGTTAGTCCTAAAATTCAGATGGAATTGCAAGGGACTCTGAATAGTCAAAATAGTCTTAAAAAAGAAAGATGATGGAGGCATAAAACTTTAAATGTTAAATTTTTAAAAAGCTACAGTAATCAAAATGGGGGGTGCTGGCATAAGGATACACCTATCGATTAATGGCATTGAACTATAAATGAACCCATACATCTATCATCAATTGCATTTGATGCAATTTGATGCAACTAAGACCATTCAATGGGGAAAAGGACAATCTCTTCAACTAATAGTGCTGGGACACTTAGACATCGACATGCTAAATAACGAAGTTGGATCCCAACCTCACACTATATACTACAAGTAACTGAAAATGGATCAAAGACCCAATTGTAACAGTCAAAACTCTTAGAAGAAGACATAAGGGTAAATCTTCATGACTTTAGATTTGGAAATGGATTCTTAGAAAGGCACCAAAAGCACAAGCAGTGAAAGAAAAAGAAATAGCTGAATTGGACTCCATCAAAATTTAAAACTTTTGTGCATCAGAGGACACTATTAAGAAAGTGGCAAGAAAATCTAGAGAATTGGAGAGGACATTTGCAAATCCAATGAGGGCCCAAGTATTTTTAATATATTAAAAACTCTTACAATTCAGCAATAAAAAATAACCCAATTAAAATATGGACAAAGACTTGATTGGACAGTTCTCCAAAGAAGATAGAAAAATGGCCAACATACCTATGAAAAGATGTTCAACATCATTGGACAGTAGAGAAATGCAAATAAAAAACTACAGTGTGGTACCACTCTATGCCTACAAGGATGGCTGTGATAAACAGAAAATAAGTGTTGGTGAGGGTGTGGAAAAATTGGAACCCTCACGCTTTGTTGGTAAGAAGGGAAAATGATGTAGTCACTATGAAAAACAGTTTGGCAATTCTTCAGAAAGTTCAACATAGAATTACTATATGACCCAGCAATTCTGCTTCAAGGTATATACACCAAGTAGTTGAAGATCTATATTCAAACAAATACTTGTATACAAATGTTCATAGTTGCATTATCCACAGTAGGGAAAGGCGAAAACAACCCAAATGTCCATCACTGGATGAATGAACAAAATGTGATATATCCATACAATGGGATATTTTCCAGTCTTAAAAAGGAATGAAGTACTGATTATGCTACAATACAGAAGAACCTCAAAATATCATGCTAGGGACACCTGGGTTGCTCAGTTGGTTAAGTATCTGCCTTTGGCTTAGGTCACGATCCCAGAGTCCAGGGATCGAGTCTCCTGTTGGGCTCCCTGCTTGGCAGGGAGCCTGCTTCTCCCTCTGCCTTTGCTGCTCCCCCTGCTTGTACTCTTTCTGTCTTTCTCCCTCTCTCTTTCTCTTTCTCTGACAAATAAAATCTTAAAAAAAATTTTTTTTTAAATCGTGCTAAGTAAAAGACGGATATAAAAGGTCACCTTTCATGTGATTTACGTTTTTCTAAATACCCAGAATTGGTAAATCCATAGGGACATAAAGCATAGTAGTGGTTGCTGGGGCTGGAGCAGGGGGGTGGCAGTGGCTACTTAATGAGTACGAGGTTTCATTTTGGGGTCACTGAAATGTTTTGGAACTAGGTAGAGGTGATAGTTGCTCAATATTGTGAATATACTAAATGCCAGTGAATTGCTCACTTTAAAATCGTTGATTTTATGTTATGTGAATTTTTTTTAAATGACGTCATATCATTTTTATGATCTCATAAATAACGGTGGCTTTGCTGTCATAGTTACCTGGTGACTGTTGGAATCCACGTGCTTTACGGCGTTTGTCCACTGGCGAAGTTCTTTCCAGCTGTGGGCAGGAAAACTGGAAGATGGATGATCCCACGTGGGTTTCCTTCTAAAATAACAATTAAGAAATACAGTTTTGCTTTTCCATTTTTATTTGTGGAAGCTGGTTAAACTCCTAGAATGGGCCCTGGGTGGTTTTAAAATGTGATATGGACTAATGTTAGTTAGTTTCTTCATTTAACTTGAAAAATTGTGTTTAAAATAACTATATTATTTTGGATATGGAACAGCTTTTGGTTTTATGAAGATTAAGAGCAATTTTAAAAGAGGAGTGCCTGGGCAGCTCAGTCAGTTGTCTCCTTTCAGCTTGGGTCATGATCCCGGGGTCCTGAGCTCTGCTCTGGCTCCCTGCTCGGGGGTGGGGGGGGTTGCTTCTCCGTCTCCCTTTGGTCCTCTCCTCTGCTCCTATGCTTGCTTAATTTCTCTTCCCTCTCAAATGAATAATAATAAAAAAAAGAATCTAAGCTATATACATGCAATTGCAATAAGATTTTTCTAGTGGTTTGCCACACTGCACTGCTAGAGATTTTTGTGACAATTTCTGAAACCATAAACGATCACATAATGCTTTATTGTCAGTGGAATTGGTGTCAGGCATAAGAAAGTTCTGTTTTCAGATCAGGTAGAGCTTGTGCAAAAACTGAAAATCTGAGTTTCTTATTTTGTAACTTCTTTGTTTTTGGAATGAAGGAATTTAGGTTAGATTTTGGCAAAATATCTGGCATTGAGAAGAGTTCTCAGAAACGTAGAAGTGCTTTGTCAATGATCGTGATGTTTTCCTTTATAATGAAATTGGTGTTTCTGTCCCATGGTTCTGCTTCTGCCCCTGTGTGATGGTTGTGGATAGTTTCTCCAGCAGATGTATTTATGTTCATTGTCTTGCACACTCCCACCTGATTCCTTATAAGATCCAGAGTGCACCGTCCAGCTAAGAGTTTGTAGACATGAAGCAAACAAAGCGAAGTGATTTGTAGTGGACTGAATCCATGGCTTTTGGCATCATTAGCATCGTGTCCCACTCAATTGAACTAGAGTGTGAGAGAATAAATGCTTTGGCTGAGCCAGTTCTTTGCAATTTCAAAGGAAGAAGGGATCTGGTAAGCATAGCAAAGTACCTGGAATAAATATCATATGCTGAAGGTGTGGGTAAATGTGAGTGTTTGGCTTATAATAATTATTGCTTTTGACTTCCACAAAATTAGGAAGATCTCCTTTTTGTTATGTTCACTGGATAATGCTTAATATTTTTTTAAAAAAGATTTATTTATTTATTTGAGGGAGAGGACGATCTCCTTTTTGTTATGTTCACTGGATAATGCTTAATATATTTTTTAAAAGATTTTATTTATTTATCAGAGAGAGAGAGGGAAGAGAGCGAGCACAGGCAGACAGAACAGCAGGCAGAGGCAGAGGGAGAAGCAGGCTCCCTGCTGAGCAAGGAGCCCGATGTGGGACTCGATCCCAGGACTCTGGGATCATGACCTGAGCCCAAGGCAGTTGCTTAACCAACTGAGCCACCCAGGTGCTGTGGATAATGTTTTAAAATAAAAGATCAGTTTTTAAGTTGTGTAGAATTCAAAGTTCAGTTTTTCAGTCAATTATTAATTAGGAAAATTCTCCCACAAGAGTGAATTTTACTGGACATGGTGCTGTCCTCCCATGACAGCAGTAGAAGAAAGTGAGGTATGCTGAGGACACTGCCGCTTACTGTGGGTTTCTGTTTGCCCAGGGACCCCGCCTTTGAACAGCAGCCTAGTGCATTTCCTTGCACAATTTACTTAACTTTTCCGTGCCTTAGTTTCCTCACCTTGGGGATTAGAATAATGGAATCTATTGCATATGAATGTTATAAAGAATGAATAAGTTAATGTAGTCAGAGCTCTTAGACCTAGAAGCTTGAGATGTGAACGTTAAAGATGGAAGAATATTGGCAAAGGATGAATGGGAGCTGCTTTGGTGAGGGCCGACTTGTTTACATGCACAGACGCTTCTAGTTCTGACCCTGTCTTGTGTGCCAGCGGACTGTTCTATTCGAAGTTCTGAGAGCCTCTGGTACACTCACTTTAGGGCTACCTTCCTGCTAATGGGCATCTCAACCAAAGAGAATGCTTTGAGGAAAAAAACGAAGTAACTCAAAAGCAGTGGTTTTTCAACTGTTTTCCAAGAAATTTTAACATTGCATGCAGCGTCTCTCGTGGTTTGTTGAAAACACATAGTCTTTGTCTCATGCATTCGCCGAGAGTTACTGTTTACCCATCGTTGACGCTGGGAAGAGTGGGACGACATCAGGGTAAGAGTCAGAGACCAAGATAGGGATAACATGGTTCCTTGGCCTGGAACTCACAGTCCAGACCATTTTTGTACCGCTAGAATCCATGCCCAGAAAGCCCCAGGGCTTTGAATGGAAGAATATCAGAAAACAACCCATTTTTAATGGTGTGCTTTCTTGGAGTTGTAAGGCCACACAGAGGTTAGTTTTCTCATCTCTGTTACGCCATCTCATATGCAGCAAGACAGAGGGACAGGGAAACTCACTGGCGTAAAGAGTGTTAAAATTACTCATTTTACGAATCATCTTGTTCTGATGTATTATCAGAGAGAATTGAGTTTGTCTTACTTCCACTCATTATTTTTTCAGTTTCTACTAGCATTTTTATAGTTTCAAATTGCTAGTTTGTATTTGTGAGTCCCTTTTTACTCTCCTTCCTCCCGCCCCCAGCCTTGGCTTTCCTGTTTGTGTGTAGTTGTGGTGGAAATGAATTAGGAAAGGAGATTGGCGAGCGAGGATCGCTTCACTTCCCAGAGGTGCTTTATCTCTTCTCATAAAGTAACGGTTTGCTGCTTCTTTCTCAGGACTGAACTGCAGCTACCGAAGCAACAAGTGGACCTTTCAAGATGCATACAGGGCTGCGAGAAATGAAGGGAGACGCTGGAGAGACCAATGAAGGGAGGAAGAAGCATGTTTCCTGGGTAAATAGTATGCTTCTGGATTTTAACAAGTTTCTTGCCATATCGGTTACCAGACTTTGCAGCACCTAAGTCTCCGGAGCTATATTCAGTCTTTGCATTGTTGTTAAACATCCTTCATCTTCTCCTCCCTCCATTTTCATTGCTGAGCTCTTTGGTCAAATGATTCTTCTTTTTATTGATGAATCCAAAAATCTGCATTGAATATACAATTTAGGTGATTTGTTAGATCACTTGATAGGAACTTCTTATATTTTAGGCTGACTGTTGGCTATACAAAAGTTGAGTTGTGTGTTGTGTCTTTGTAATGTGCAGGTTTAGTCTGAGGCCAGCTTTTAGTCTTGGTGCGAGACTTAGACTTCCATTTCATTAAATGACTGACTTGAAAAACTAGAACACTACTTTGAATACCAGTTATCCAAGCCACACACTCAGGCTGCCCTCTGGAATAGGAAGCATGTTTCAATGCTAATGTAATAACTAAAGACAAAGCAGACAGGCAAATAACCAGTGTAAGTAGACCTGGCCTTCACTCGCTGAAGTACATGTGCCCTACTTAAGGTTTTTTGGGGTCATTGATTTATTTGAGTTGTGAACTCAGTACACTGAGTTCAGAAAATACATTTTGTTATTAAGACACTCAGCTTGTGGGGCACCTGGATCACTCAGTGGGTTAAGGCCTCTGCCTTCAGCTCAGGTCATAATCTCAGGGTCCTGGGATTGAGCCCCGCATCGGACTCTCTGCTTGGCGGGAAGCCTGCTTCCTCCTCTCTCTCTCTGCCTGCCTCTCTGCCTACTTGTGATCTCTGTCTGTCAAATAAAAAAAAAAAAAAAAAAAAAAAGACACTCAGCTTGTGCTCAGACTTTGGGGTTTTGTGGTTGTTGCTGCTATCGTTAAAGCTTTTTAAGTAAAGGAAATCTATTGCATTATTTTTCATATAAAGTTAAGAGCTTTTCTTCAATGTGCTAGCTAGAAATTTTTGGAAAGAGAAGGGGAAGAAATGGAGTCAGAGCCGTTGATGGTGCATCTTGCTGGAAGTTCTGTGCACGTCATCCTGACTTAGACAACTCCGTGGCAGCAACCACTCCTCCACAAGTCTTGGGCCACGCAGTCCGCGGATATGTTTCTACTGTTATAGCTTCTGGAACTTCCTACCTTATGGTGAATTTACTCAGGGCTACTGTTAGATATATACACCTTCCAGCATGCTCATTCTCTAACTTTGAGTTGTAGACTGAATAAAAATCATTGAGTGGCCTTGTATCTGAGTCCTCTAAACTAGAAGTGGCGTAAAACAAGCTTATTCACAAGTGAACTTTATGCACATTTTCTGGTGCTCACCTTCACGCCAGCTGTTCTCATCATACTGGTGGCCTTGCTCTCCCAGTCAGTCCAGAAATGCTCCTGCCCCAAATTTTCTCTTCTCGGGGACACCTGGGTACCTCAGTCAGTTAAGTGTCTGACTTTTGATTTCAGCTCAGCTCATGATCTCGGGGCTGTGGGATCAGGCCCCGCATTGGGCTCCGTGTGGAGTCTGCCTGACATTCTCTCTCTCCCTCTCCTTCTGCCTCTCCCTGCTCTTTGCACTTGCTCTCTCTCTAAAACAAATAAATAAAATCTTTAAGAAAATCTTTTCTGGGGCACCTGGGTGGCTCATTCAGTTAAATATCTGGTCATGATCTCAGGGTCCTGGGATCGAGTCCTGCATGGGCTCTCTGTGCAGCCGGGGGTCTGCTTCTCCTTCACCTGCTCCCCCTGCTCATGCTTGCGCACTCTCTCCCTCTCTTTTTCTCTCTGCCAAATAAATAAATAAAATCTTTAAAAAAAAATCTTTTCCTCTCAGATAGCTGTGTGGCTCCTGCCCTCTTTCACCTTTAGGTTTCTGCTGAGGGGACAAAGTTGATAGGAAGGGCAAAGCCAAATTGGAATCACCAGAATTCTCTGTTAGTCTCTGCCCTTACTACCTGGTAACACTGAGCCTTCTTGTCTCGCTCCAGCTGAGCTCATCGGTCCCACTCCTCCTACCTATCAAGTACGAAGTTTTCTTTATTCTACACATCATGCTTTTTCTAGTTCACCTTTAAGATCTTTTAAAATTGGCCTTTCACTTTTAAAGGCACATACATTTGACTCAGCAATTGCATTTCTAGGAATTTTATTTTTTTAAGATTTTATTTATTTGACAGAGAGATAACAAGTAGAGAGGCAGGCAGAGAGAGAGAGAGGGAAGCAGGCTCCCTGCTGAGCAGAAAGCCCAATGCGGGACTTGATTCCAGGACCCTGGGATCATGACCCAAGCCGAAGGCAGCGGCTTAACCCACTGAGCCATCCAGGCGCCCCATCATTTCTAGGAATTTATCTCACATCTAACCTCATACAGTTATGCAGGTAACGCTGTTCCGCCTCAGCCTCTCTTGAATCCCCATACATGCTTCCTGTCCTCCATAGCCCTTGAGCAGAGACTAATACCTCTTGCTGCCATCATTTCATTGTGGCCAGGGGTCATGTCCCCTTCCAATAAAACTTAGGCAACTGCCCGCTTCTTTGCCTAAATTGCAGTGTATTGGATACATTTGCACAATAGCTAATTATACCCCCTTGCAGGTTTCTTCTTTTGAACTCCTGTTCCCTTACACAGTCTTTGTCTTCCCATTCACGAATATCTCAAACGGTTACACTTTCTGCATTGTATTTTTTAGATATTTAGATAACTAGACATATACGCATGAGTCGGTGGTCACTCTACTTGGCTGCACACTAGAATCATCTCAGAAGCTTTATAAAATACTAATGCCTGGTCACACCCCCAGGGATTCTGAGACAGTTTGTCTAGGGTGAGGCACAGCATCAGAATTTTATTTGTTTTTTATTTTTTAAATAATTTTTTTAAAATTCCAGTATAATTAACTTGCAGTGTTATATTAGTTTCAGGTGTGCGCTACAGTGATTCAGCATTTCCGTACGTTACTCATTGACGATCATGATAAGTGCTCTTAATGCCCCTCACCCATTTCTCCCATGCTCCTCCCCGCCTCCCCTCTGGTAACCATCTGTTCTTTATAGTTAAGAGTCTGTTTTGTCTCTCTTTTTCTTTGTCTATTTGTTTTGTTTCTTAAATAGCAGATATGGGTGAAATCATATGGTATTGACCTTTCTCTAACCTATTTCACTTAGCATCATACCCCCTTGATCTGTCCATATTGTTGCAAATGGAACCCCTAGAATTTTATATTTTAAATAGAAAATCCATTTATCTAAGTGTTTTTTTTTTTTTTTTTAAGTTGGCACTATGCACTATGTGGAGCCCAACATGGGGCTTGAACCCATGACCCTGATATCAAGGGTCAGATGCTTAACTGACTGAGCCACCCAGGTGCCCATCCAAATTTAATAAACACAAGCTACCTCCCCTACAATTTTATTGCCTTTCTTTATTTTCAGTTGTTCCAACTTCATGCATTTCTTTTTTTAAAAAAATTAAATTTACCATAGTATCACTTTTAGTCTCTTCACAGAAACTTGTAATAGAAACATAAAACTTTTAAAGAGGAAGAGGCAGTGAAAAATCAGTTTCCTACTCCTGTTCCACAGGCAGGCACTTACCTCTCCTAAAGCAGCAACTCCTATCTGTTTCTTGAGGTTCCTTCCAAAGTATTCGGTTTTTGCTTTCAAAATAACTAACTCCTAGACAAACCATAAGTGACTCTTAATCTCACAAAACAAACTGAGGGTTGCTGGGGGGAGGGAGTTGGGAGAAGGGGGGTGGGGTTATGGACACTGGGGAGGGTATGTGCTTTGGTGAGTGCTGTGAAGTGTGTAAACCTGGTGATTCACAGACCTGTACCCCTGGGGATAAAAATATATGTTTATAAAAAATAAAAAATAAAAAAATTTTTAAAAATTCAAAAAAAAAAGAAAAAAAATAACTAACTCCTTTCTTTAAAAAAAAAGTTTCTCTTGGTTTTCTGGGTTGTTTCTCAATGTTACTAGTTGTGCTTAGTTTTTACTTTTGTTTCTTGACAAAACTCAAAGCAATGTTTGTCTTCTGTTCTTTTCATTATCCATAGATTCTTTATGTGGTGATTTTGTAACAATTTCTAACTTCTTCATTGTCATTTCAGAGCTTATTTCTCCCAAGCAAAATATTGTTGGATTTTGTCTTCTGTTCAACCGATCTTGAAGACTCTATGACTTACAGCTAAATTCATCCTCTTTAATTCATGGTCGCTGTTGTATTTGTTCTATTTTCTGTATGTAACTTGTTTCTTGATTTTTATACTTTTTAGTTGTCTCTTTTCTGTTACATCTTCAGTTTTGGGGAAATGCTTTTCTTTCCTTTCAACTTTTGAACAAATTTTAAAGGTGAACAATCTTTCGAGTTTTCTTAGTGCCAGGAATAACATTTGTTTCTATATTTATTTACTATGATCAAAGCAAAAGCAGGAACTTTCCTTTCCTTCCATATAAGGAAACTCAGTTTCTCCCTGTTTTGGCATCCCCTCTCCCTATTCCTTATCTACCCCCTTGTTTTTTTCTTGCACACTTTGCATTTGTTCTGTGAGGTGTACTCATTCTTCTGGACTTCAGCCTGGTACTCAGAAGTATTTTTGCTCTTCCTGCATTCATTTAGTTAATGACCACCGAGGCGTCACTCTGAGCTGGGTGGATGCTGAGGTAGGTGCAGGAGCTACGAAGATAAAGGTGGTCCTGACCCTGCCATCAGGGTCCCCATTCTGGTTGAGGAGGTAGCACGCACGCAGACTAACAATGGCAAAAGGTGTGATGTGTCAGGTGTCCTGGAGACACAGAGGGAGGGAGGGAGGGAGACATGAATGGAGGGAGTCATGTTTGGTGAATCAGCAAAGGCATGCTGGGAGGTGCTGCTACTGTACCAGGAGATCTTCGTGAGGTAGAGGATAAAGCAAAAGGGCTAGGGCCTGAAGGTGCCCACATTTGTTGCCCAAGTTCATCAAAGCCTGGCTGGAGATGAGACTGATAAAAGGAATGTCGGGCCACATTGTGAAGCACCTCAAATGTTTGACCAACAGGTTTCCATATGGGTCCTGTGGGCTGTGTCCCAGAGGCTTTAAAGCAGGGGAGTGCCATGCTCAGGTATGTGTTCAGGAAGATAACAGGCTGTGATGTGGAGCACGGACAGCAGGAAGTCAGTGAAGCTGCTCTGGCAGCCGTCCAGGTAAGCAGTGGCGGGAACTCGAGCAAGGTGGTAGCAGAGGTGATGGAGAAGAGAACATGACGTGTTTTGAAGCAGTGTCTAAAAATGCTAGTGTTTCGCTCAGGTGAGACTGGAAATGAGAGGCTGACTGAGAGTGGTTTTTTGGTTTGTTTTAGGGAAGGTGATAGCAGATGGTGAAAATATTGACCAACTTATGGGGCGGGGCAAAAGGTGCTGAGGGGATTGCAGAAACTCATTTGGAAAGAGACAAAAAAGAGTCTGTTTTGGGATTTGTTGAATTCAAGAACCCATGAAGAGATCTAGGGAAACATATCTAAGGGTAGTTGAAAAAATGGGTAAGAAAGTCAGGGATAGGCTGTGAGGGCTGGAGATAAAGTGTTAGGACATGCTTGCTCCAAGGATGTCAGAGTCATGAAGTCATGAGAATAGACATAAACCCACAGGTAGAACATGTAAACAAAAAGTAAAAGGGCTTAACATGGTCTCTGGGCAAAGACCGGTTCTTTAGGTGCAGGAAACTGAGACGTACTAAGCACTGTACTACACGTCCCACACAGGGTGGCAAGAGCTTTTTCAGGTGACTTACTTTATCTATTCTCTATAGCTCGTATAAGGAAATTATTGCTACTCTACTTGGCCAGAAAACTAAGACTCCATGGCATCATTACTAAGCTAGTAAATGGGATTGCAGACAGACCAGAATGCCAAATTTATGCTAGAGGAAGAGGTCGAGGAGAAGTAGAAAAGAGCCATGCGGAAGAGATGATTTTCCACAAAGGCAGTGGCCAGCAATGGCCACCCAGAGGTCCAGCAGGATAAGAAGAAGCCAAGCCACTGGTTTTCTCAATTAGAGAACTGGTAGCAATGTGAGCCGGCCCAGTTCCCACAGAGTTCCTAAGTCAGCTCACACTGGAGTCAGGAGGGGCTGAGGAGATGCAGGTGGCTGTTGACTATAGTTTTTGGAGATGGCTCAGTGGCACAGGATTGACAGGACTCCTGGTCTGCAGGGTGGCGTCATTTTGTTTGTCTACAGGTGAAAGCTTGAAATATTTTGATTTGCTCATCTATTTTTCCCCCCCTTTGAGGTGTTACATCTTACATCGCCTTGTTTCTGGGCTTCTGCTAAAAAAAAAAAAAAAAAAAAAATCAAGACTCTGCTAGATTCTCTGTCATATAATCTGCTTGTTCAGCTTGTCTTCTTAGAGTTCTTTTTTCCTCTTTCCTTCAGAACATTGCTCTCAGATATTTCCAGGCTGTGTCTTAGTGGCCCTCTTTGATCACTAATTATGTGAGATCCTGGGAATTCCTCCTTGTTTCTTCTCTGAGGTCTCTCCAGTCTGGAGTGGCTTCCTCCTGTCATTTGAATCTTTTGTTCAATTCAGCTTTGTCCCGAACTCTAATTCATGGCCTGTGCCTGCCTTCTGGGTGATAATTTGTTCTTGTACTCTTTGACGACAGGAGCACCTAGTGCGAAGAGCATGGGCTCCGGAACTAGGCTCTACCAGCTACTAGCCAGCTTGCCCTTGGGAGTTACTTAGCCTTTTTGTGCCTTGGTTTCTTCCCCCATAACTGGAGGCAATAGTAATACCTTCTGCCAAGGGTTGTGAGGAGGAGTAAATGAGCTAGAGCGTCTGAAGTGCTCAGATGAACAGTGTCGGCAGCAGGCTGTGTGCTCTCTGCTGGTTAGCTGCTCTCATTCCTGCTGCTGCTGTTGTCCTTGGGGAAGACAGGACAAATGACCTTTTCCTGATTGTCATTTGGACCACACAAATAAGTGATAAATTTATACACTATTGGAGCCTTACTTGAAAAACTAGAAAGAGGTAAATTCTGGGAGCTAGGTAGCGTCTCCCCAAGTTTTTAAGGAATTCAGCAATAAACAACTTTAACCTTGGTCCAGATGTGGCATCTGGAGTTGCAGATGTCCACTGTGTGACCTCACACTCCCCATGGCAGTGTTGGATTGCTCTCACTTAAATACAGGCTATAAAATTTTTATTTCTATCTTACTGAAGAGTTCTTCCAAAAATATTGTTATTTAATTTTGCTTACCCCATCTGCAAATAACAGATGCTGGCCAGCCACCGCATGAGAGCAAGTGACTTGCCTGAAGTCCCTGGTGGGGTTGGGATTTTAGTCCATGGTATCTGACTTCAGTGGTATTAAAATGGAAAAATTTCACTTTGATATATGTGTGTGTGTGTGTGTGTGTGTACACACATATATGTGTGTATATAAATATCTCAGACTGTAATGCTGTCTTAGTTCAGGCTGCTATAACAAAATACCACAGACTTGGTGGCTTATAAACAACAGGAATTTATTCCTCATAATTCTCGTGGGCAGAAGTTGAGATCAGGTATCAGCATGGTCAAGTTCTGGTGAGAGCCCTCTTGGGTTGCAGATGGCCTTTTTCTTGTTGTATCCTCATATGGTGGGGAGGAGAGAAAGCTCTCAGAGGTCCCCTCTGTGCGGGCACTAATCCTATTCAGGAGAGCTCTACCATCTTGACCTAATCATCTCCCAAGGCCCTGCCTCCTGATACTCTTATATGCGGAGTTAGAGTTTCAGCATGAATTTTGTGGTGGACACAAACCTTTAGTCTATAGCAAATACTAATCTCTAAAAGTACGGTTGTGAGCTGTCCATGATGATTATTTGTTTACAATGACATTATGCTATTTTTTTTTTAGATTTTTTTTTAAAAAATTTATTTGACAGAGATCACAAGTAGGCAGAGAGGCAGGCAGAGAGAAAGGGGGAAGCAGGCTCCCCACTGAACAGAGAGCCCGATGGAGGGCTCAATCCCAGGACCCTGAGATCACAACCTGAGCCAAAGGCAGAGGCTCAACCCACTGAGCCACCCAGGCACCCTGCCAGTATGCTATTTTTATAAGCAGAAGAAAATTTTAACTCCTTGAACAAACAGAAGAGTAATAGCTAAGTGTTTGTATGACAGAAATAATAAAGTAAAATCATATCAACTAATTTCTTAGAGTTTTTAGGGAAAGTGAGGGAGATAGTCCCTTAAGACAGAATTTGCCTCTTCTCAAATAAACTCTCAAAATGTTTATTAACTATAAAGGAAAGAAAAGGTAATAACTTTGTAGCAGAGAAACCACCTTAACCAAATGATCAAGGTCAACAATCACCAGTAATAAGACATATTGATATCATGAACCCTATGATATGATTTTCTGTGGTGTTATTGTCAGAAATGTATAACCTGGGAACCTGGGGGGAGGGATGGGTGAAATAGGGGAGGGGAATCAAGCAGTACACTTGTCGTGATGAGCACAGGGTGGTGTGTGGAAGTGTCAAATTACATCTTGTACACCTGAGACTAATATGGCATTGTGTTAACTAATGGGAATTAAAATAAAAACTTTTAAAAAATACTTAACTTTTCACTGTAATCAGGAGAAAACATCAGGCAAACCCAAATCAAGGGACATTCAACAAAATAACTGATAAATATTCTCTCTTTTTTAAAGATTTTATTCATTTGGGAGGGGGAGAGAGCACACACAAGCTGGGGGAGGAGCCGAAGGAGAGGGAGAAGCAGACTCCCCATTAAGCTCAGAGTCAGATGTGGGAGGGATCCCAGGACCCTGAGATCATGACCTGAGCCAAAGTCAGATGCCTAACTGACTGAGCCACCCAGTCGCCCCTAAAATAACTGGTAAATATTCTTAAGAAGTGTCAAGGACACAAATGACAAGGAAAGATCAAGGTTCTGTCACAGGCTGCAGTAGGCTAAGAAATGACCACATACAGTAGGCATTCTGGATAGGATCCTGGGGCAAAAAAAGGACATTAGTAGGAAAAAACTTGTTCAATTTGAAAGAGATTTTTGGTTTATAGTATCGTTCCATTGTTAGTGTCCTGGTTCCGTTCAGTGCACTAGGCTGATGTAAGATGTTAACATCAGGAGAAGCTGGGTGAGGGGCATATGGAAACAACTATTCTTGCAACTTTTCTATAAGTCTAAAATTAGCTGAAACTAAAAAAAGAAAACTTTGACACGATCCGTCACCAAATTTTTCTGTGTCCTCCCTATCTCATTTTCTTTTCAGTAAAAAGCCATCGCAGGCTAGAGAACCAATTTGGTCCTGGATAGAAACTGGGTTAAGAATAGGAAGCAAGCTTGGAGTTCAGTCCCTCTTTCTGGGAAAATGAGAATGGTGGCTTGCCACAATGTTGCCTTGGGGTCATTTTGTGATGTGTTGAATTTCCCAGACATTTCTAAAGCTATGCTGATCAGAGATTTTTCTGAAATTTTTATGAGACCAAGTGGGCAGAAAATTAGTGCAAGATACTGCATTTAAGGAGAAACAAAAATCCAAACCAGACTTACACAGATTAATGGGTCCAAAGCTATCAATTATTACCCTGGCATTCTCTGAGGATATTGCCTCACTGCTTGTTGCTAAGACCAAAATGGGCTTGAAAATTGGTGTCCACCCAGGCAGAGGTGACCAAACCCAAGGGGTCCTCTGGAAGCATATGTAGATGAAAGTCTCTCTTGGGTCACGAGGAAGCAGCCAAGCTTTAAAGCTTGTAAATAGCTTGAAAATAGAAAAGTCATAAAAGCTAGAGGTTTATAACGTGTTCAAAAGAAGAATGTTGCAAACGGTAGCAGACTGGGAGTCTGCATGGAGTCGAGGAGGATTTGGACTGTCAGAGTCCAGATGGGTCCATCCACAGGATGGAAGATGCCCTGCTGGCCTGGCACAGACATTTTGGTTGTTGCAAAGCTGGGCTTGCTACCTATGTGGGTTGAAAACCTTCTTTAGAAGCTCTACATTTTTACGTGATTAGGAATAGCCTGATTTAGGGATTCTGCTTCCCAGATGCCCCGATGTAGTGAAGGGACAACTCCACGTAAGTGACAGAACAGAAAGGCTCCGGAAAGCTGTGCCCCCTCGAAAAATGAGTGGGAAGATCTAGTGTGTCTCCATTGAGGTTGGTTGATATTAAACCAGTTCTGGCCTACCTGATTAAGAATTTCATAATCTCAGTGAACTAAAAACTGAACAAAACAAAACAAAAAACATTGTATTTCTGAACTTAGTAAGTTGGAGACTAGACCATTTTCAGTCAACAAGTATTTTGTGAGCATGCCATTGTGTACCAGGCACTGAGTTAGGCCCTGAGAATATCGTGATGATCGAGAGAGTCATGGTCCCTGCCCGCATGGAGCTCACAGACCAGGAGACTGCACCCCTGAGTCTGAACCAACCCACCCACCTCCCTCATTCCCTAAAACTCTTTTAACAAATCATACCTTTGCTCCTTTGTAGCACAACTAACGAATGAAATTTGTTAAAGTCGAAGTTGAAATCTCTGATCAAGACTCTTTCATGTATAAGATACTTGCTTGCATCCTGAATCCCAACTCAACCACTTTGTTGCTTTGGGTAAAATTCTTAAGATTTTGTGCCCCAGTTTCCTCATTTGTTAAAAAAAAAAAAAGTGGGGGCATCTAGTATCTCTCTCAAAATAATGCCATAGGAAGATCAAAGGTGGCTTCATGGTAAGGGGGGCAGGAACTGGACGATCTGGGACCTGAAGGCAGAAAAGGGCAGAGAAAGCTTGGTGATGCAAAAGTACGAGGTACACATAGCCTACTAGGGCATAACAGAAGTTATGTAGCAGTGGGCTGGAAAATTTGTGGCTGGAAAGGGATCAGGATCAGATGATGGAAAGCTCTGCTGATGAATGTAGACTTTGTTCTGCAAAAGGTACTTTGAAAAAAAAAATGACCATTTATGTACTCTAGCAGGTTAGTGGAGGTGAGCCTTACAAATTAATTGTCAACCAATAGCTTATCCTTGATTTCTCTGGTAAATGAGAAATGCTATTTATCACTTATCTACTGTACTTTTTAAATAGAATAACTAAAAATTCATAATCATTAGTATTTTACCAGCTCAGATAATGAGGACAAGTCTCTACTTAATAAGAAAGCCCAGAGCCTCTGGAAGGAGCACCAGGCAAGACATTACTAACAGTGCTGTGGAATCAAGTTAGTTAGCATTACTCTAGCTGGTTCATTGCTTTGAGGTTCAACTTGGAATCTGATCTGAGCAATTAAATTCAGGAAGGGAGAAGTGTCTATGCTGCAGGGAAGAGCCGGCTCCCTCTGGACACTGCCAGGTGGCCAAGCTGCACCTCTCCGAGCTCATGATGCCTTGGTAAACATATTTCTGATTGCCACATGCACTGAGCAAACCCATAAAGCCTTCCCAAAGCATCTTCAACATCAGAGCCTCAGAGGAGTGGTCCAGAGAATGGAAATGATGTTTTCTGATTAAAGTCACCAAATACTAATTCAAAGTTATATAAGTGAAATGTTGAAGTATACATGCAAACACCTTTTAAGCACTGTTGAAAGGAAATTAAAATAATAAAGTATGCATAAAGAGGTTTTTAAATTCTAGGATTATAGGGGGCGCCTGGGTGGCTCAGTGGGTTAAGCCTCTGCCTTTGGCTCAGGTCATGATCCCAGGGTCCTGGGATCGAGCCCCTCGTCGGGTTCTCTGCTCAGCGGGGAGCCTGCTTCCCTTCCTTTCTCTCTCTGCCTACCTCTCTGCCTACTTGTGATCTCTCTCTGTCAAATAAATAAATTTTTAAAAAGTTTTAAATAGTACAAGTTATAATTTATCATTATCCCTGCTACCGTCTGCATTCTGTGTTGAATCTCCTTTATGATAATAGATTGAATGTAGAAGTAAAGGGTAAAGAAGAATTGAAGATTACTTTGAGGGTTTCTTACTTAAAATACCAGAGAAAAAATTGGGCCTATTACGGTAGGAAGGTTATCAAAGCGCTTCTGGATAAAGTTAGGAAAAGACTTTGAAAAAGACAGGGAAATGGGGGTGTTAAATTGATACCAACTTGACAATTTAAAGTAGAAGAATTTCCTCTTCTGGGCTGTTCTGTCATTTTCATTTGATTCTTAATAACTTCTGTTTCTTTGATGAGGTTTTCTATTTTTTAATTTGTCTCAGGAGAATTTATGTTTGCTTATTGAAGCATTTTTATGATGGCTGCTTTAAAGTCCTCTGTAAGCTAATTCCAACATCAGATTCATCTTGGTATTGGTGTCGGTTGGTTATCTTTTCTCATTCAAGTTATGATTTACATGATTCTTGGCATAATGGGTGATTTTCAGTTCTCTTAATATATATATATATATGATTTAATCTTTTAGTTCGCCAGTCATGCTATTAAGGTTTATTAGCACACAGGTTGGGATCTACTTTTGTGGGTTTTGGTCCCACTGACAGTTTCTTTTTAGAGCCTTTTTTTTTTTTTTTTTACTATTTTGGTTTGCTTGGTTTATCTCACTGGTCCCTGCTGGTGCTGATGAAGGGAGTTTCCCCAGGCCATGCTGTCTGGTGCCTCTAGGTGGGGGTAGGGAGTCTCTATCCTGCTGGGTTGAACAGTAACTCCTGGGGCCCTGCTGGGAGGGTGATTCCCCAGACTGTTTGACTGTCAGTGGCTCCTGATTTATCTTTGTTGGTGCTGCCAGCAGGACTCCCATTCTCTAATGGGAAAGGATGAGCTGACCTGGATTGCCTTCTGTTCCTAGGTTGGGGCTTGGGAAACAGTGGGTCTTGGCCACCTTCTTCGGTTGGACTGGGGGAGGGAGGCAGTCATAAGGTGATTTGTTGCTGTCTTGATCCTCCAGTCCTGGGGTCACTGTTGGCCTTCCTTTTCCCACCTTTCAGACTTCTCCTTTGGTTGCCCCTCATGTTATTTCCAGGGTTTTTAGTTATACTTAGCAAGGAGTTTGGGGGAGAAACCATTTACTTCGTCTTGTCTTAACTGTGATGGTGTTCTATTTAACCATTTGTTTTTGGATTGTTCAGTGGTTTTTTTTTTTTTTTTTTAAAGATTTTATTTATTTATTTGATAGAGAGAGATCACAAGTAGACGGAGAGGCAGGCAGAGAGAGAGAGAGGGAAGCAGGCTCCCTGCTGAACAGAGAGCCCGATGTGGGACTCGATCCCAGGACCTGAGATCATGACCTGAGCCGAAGGCAGTGGCTTAACCCACTGAGCCACCCAGGCGCCCTGTTCAGTGGTTTTAAAGAGTGAATTCTGCAGACATCATGACAGAGGGGGGTGGCTTCCAACAGCCTGGAAATCTGAAAGGCTTCCTTACCACACAGACCCACAGGCCTGGGCCTGGTTGGCTGCCCAGCACAGGCTGTTACTCATCTGTCTTCCGCTTGCTTGGCTGGTGATGTCAGTTCTTTTTGTCTGCTTTAAAAGCAGACATTTCTTATTGTTGTTGTTCTTATGCTCACTGAATAATGCAATAGTTTGTCACACTTCTAGCATGATTAAAACAGATAAACTATTGCCTTTGTGGAGCCTTAGCCTATCATTTTTGTTGATTTTTATCTCTCTTTTGGCAAAGATTTTGTATTAAATTCAGCCATGCAGTTGTATCTAATTGTGATCTAACTATGAGATACTTAATTTTTGTGTGAAAATTTCTGTTTCAGAGCTTCAAAACAATGGCCAAGTTTTTTCATAAATTAGTGAGAGAATTTTTTTTTGACATTTCCCACTTGTGAATGTGGAATTTGAGGTCATCTCAGTTCTTCACAGCAAAATGTGCTTTAAAAAAAATCAGAGTGGGAAGTCCTTTAATATTACAAGCCACGGGTCCCTTTGTATAGTTTACCATAATAGTTTTGCACAAATAATTTCAGGTTAAAATTGCATACTATTTATTCCCACCCATTTCCTTTATTGGCTGTGACACACAGGAATTACGCCCATTGCTTGACTAACCTTTCTGACCTTTTGTTACTTGGCTATAAATTGACTTGGGTCTTTTGCAAAAACACTGTCAGGGGGGAAAAATCTTTTTGTTAGAACCCAGCCAATTCCTGGTTCGGTGCAGAACAGTTTGTTCTCCTGAAGAAATGAGCCAGTTCAGTGAGCAGAAAAACATAGCCAGAAACTGGCATCGCCAAAAACTGCAAAAGCGATTGCCCACGATCATTCCACAGAGCAGGGAATTTTGTAAAGGAATGAGGCTTTGGGGAGAAAAATGTAGTTCTGAGTTGCACGACATCTAGGTAAATGTAATGGGCATGTTAGAGTTGTAACTTTGGCCGGGGGGGGGGGGGGGGCTTCTTTTTCTGAGCTCTGGCAGTCACCAGCATTCGAACATTTTCAGTGGGAATGTTGGATGGCTGCTCTCTGAGTCGCAGACTGCCTTTGGAGCACGTAAGCCCTGCACTTGAGTTGATCTTCCCACTAGGTCTAGGCTGAAAGCTGCTTCTAACCACACAAACATTTCCTGAGTGACTGCTCTGTCAGTCTGCGTCCCAACTCCATTGCCCAAGGAAGACATTTTATAGTGAGCTAGCGAGTTACACGAAAATGTGAAAAACAGAGACAGCGTGGCAGCTGCAGTAACCAAACTGTACAAGACACGAAGTCATTACCTGACAGACTTCGCCTCATTTGAGTGCCATTTGTAGGTTGTCTAGAAGTTTGCCACGTAGACAAGAGGAGAAGGGTGCGGTGGGCAACGAGAGAGTGCGTGTGAGGTTGAACAGTGACAAGACAGCGTGGGTGTCCATGTACTGTGAGTAGGATTGCTTGGGTACAAAGTATGAGGAGGGAAAGAAATGGTGGACCGTGGAACTGGAGAGGGACAGGGACCAGATAGTGTGTGTCTCAAATGCCACGGGATACACCTTGGAGGTTTATACTATAGGCCGTGGGGGCCGTGTCAGGGCTTGAAGCGGGGGCGGTCCTGGCAGAGTTGGAATGGGACACTGGGGGTATGCAAGGAAGCATGAGCTCAGGAAGAGTGGGTTGGACCAGACTGAGAAAGGACCAGGACCCCAGGCTGAGTGGGTGGACTCTGGCCTGTGGGGCATCACAGGTGATGAGAACTGTGTTTCGGAAATGCAACTGTGAGGGCACCTGGGTGGCTCAGTCAGTGAAGTGTCTGTCTGCAGCTCAGGTCATGATCCCAAGGTTCTGGGATGGAGTCCCACACTGGGCTCCTTGCTCGGCAGGGTGCCTGCTTCTCCTGCTGCCTACCACCCCCCCCTGCTTGTGTGCTCTTTCTCTGACAAACAGTAAAATTGAAAGAAAGAAAAGAAATGAAAGACCAGTGTGGTTGTGATGCAGCAGCCCATGTGGGATGAGGTGTGTATGCACAGGTCATGTATGTTACCGCAACAGTCCATGTGCTAGAGGAGAGGGACGGTGCTTAGAAACCATGTGGAGGAGGCACGTTGGGGACTGGGAAGTGCGGGGAGCACAGAAGAAAGCAGGAACCCCGAGACTTCTGCTGAACTTTCTACATGCCTGGTAAGGACACCTTCACATATACTACCTTGTCTCGTTTCCCTAGTGAACTTTGCCCTGTATACACTGATACTTCCATTTTATAAAAGAGAAAACTGAGGTTCAAGAGTTTAAATACTTCACTAAGACCCAAGTGACCTGCTCTAGGAAGTTGCCGAGTCTGGGTTGGAGCTCCGGTTTATCTGACTCTGACATAATGTCCTGCCAGCTTTGCTCTAACTGAGCCCCCAGTGTTAGCCAAGTCTCAGAGTGCTTACATCCTCTCTGTAAGAGCTATACCTAGAAATGATAGCTCTACTCAGACTTAGACTTTAGTAGTAATGATACAGTTCATATTTTGAAAGCTCACTTTTCTTTTTCTTCTTAACCTGTCCTCCCATGAAAATATCAGATACATGATTTTATTCCTTAAAATCTCACCATTTTGGAAGAATTGGTGGGAAGAATATGGGGAAAGGCCCAGCCAAATTGGCAAAAAGTATGAATAACTGAATATCCTAAAAGAAATGTAATTTTATAATGTTCAACTGAGTGTGTATATATAACATCTCATATTAGAATAATAAACTATGGCTTTCAGTAATTAGAGAAATTTTTAGGACTAACATAAAGCCAATATGGTAATTTTTAGTAAATGTATGCTTTTAAAGGTTTCAGAAAACATTTTTTCAGGGAACCACACACTAGCTGCAGGACAGGTTTACCAAGTAAAAACCATCCTCAGTCAAGTCCCAGGGAGAACGAATGATTCTGGCTGTGCAATACTGATTCTGCAATCATGAGGCCTGGATCCAAGGGTTAAGACCCAGGAGGCAGAGGGGAAAGAACCAAAAAACAAACCTAGCCTAGTCCGTGTCAGAACAGTGTTCTTGGTTAATGGATCAGCCCCTAGTTAGTTACCAGAGGGAAACACTGTCCCATTTGGGGCTGGAGCCTCAGCCCAACATGAGAGACGATAATTACGGAGTGTCGCAAGCTGTCTCTTCAGCATCTCATGTCACCCTTTTTTTTGCTTCTCAAAGTGGAACCAGAAATAAAGACTGCTGTCAAGGTAGAAAAATGCTCAAAATGTGGGGAAAAGTATCTGAATGTGACACTAAGTCTGTATCATGCATTTGTGGCATCACTAGCAAAAGAAAATTGCTGGCTTTTTAAAGAAAAAATTAATATCTAATGTGACGGAGCTGTAGAAGTGTAGCGTGCTCCCCTGCCAAAACGGCTTATATATAGCACAGGAAAAGCAGCCTCCTATCCTCCAGCGGCTGCCGAGCAGAGCCTAGCGGGAGAGACGCTTACGCAAGCGGCTGTGCTGGGCCGTCGGGCTGTAAATTCACACCGCTGGGCCGTGGCGCGTCCTTTGTCTCCTTAGGTTAGGTCTCGCTGCTTCCTCCACACGTCTAGGACCTGTCCCTGGCACGTAAGGAAGTGCTGGAGACACAGAACCCAAAACACAGCCCCTGACGGTCTAGCCTAGTGCAGCAGACAGACGGGCGGCCCCTGCTCACGCGGAGCAAGAGGCTGTGGACCCTGGAGCAGACAGGAGCACGCACAACGCCGAGGAAGCCGCCCACCGTGGCTGGGGCCTCTGGTCAGACGGCAAGGCCCACGGTCTATGAACAAAGACGAACAAAGACACATCGGTTGCATCCCTGCATCTCACTTTCCTCCGCCATGAAAAGAGAACACCCACACTGTTCGCAGGTGTCCCACGACGCCGGGAAAATCGAATGTGATAACCCATGGGACGCGCCTGACCCAGAACTGGCGCTCTGCGGGCCTTTTGTGCACATTCCTTCCTCTGGCTCTTTCCTTTCCGCAGACCCCCAGGCCAGTTCGACGACTTCACTGCCCCCTCGTGAACTCAGTCTGTCTCTCTTTTCCTGTCTTTCTCCCCCTCTCTCTCCCCCTCTCTCTCCCCCTCTCTCCTCCAGATCCTCCCATCGGCACTGCTGCCTTCTCCTCTTTCTCTCCCTGTTTCCCAGGAGTGGGTATCCCAGTTGCTATTGCCTTGTCTGAGCGGCAGCAGCTCAAGGGGGAGATTGGGGGGGGGGGTGGCAGGTGGCCAGTGAAGGCGTAGCTGACGTTGCGGTCGTAGCCACATCACACACCAGCATTTCTCCTCATCCAGGTGCTCTCACGTCCTCTTCCGTGGGTCTGCGCCTCTTGCTCCAGGCTACTGAAAGGAGAGAAGAGTGAGGATTTGCCCTTACCAAGGTGCCTCCATCTAGAATCCTTTCTCTCCTCCTGCAGACACTCTACTCCCAGCCAGGGTCCCGCTAGGCCTTCTTCAAAGGGACCCCATCATGGGATCACATTTGGCTCCATTTGTCTGAAAGTTGTCCGAGTCCGTACCTGGGGGAGTTAATGAGAGGACACTGGGGACATCTGCTCCCCTTCCTACTCTCCAGCCCCCATGTGCAGCCAGGCCCTCGTGGCTGCCCACCTTCATGGAAGGCAGAGGTTCTCCGCAGGGCACAGCTGGCAATGTCTGCAGACCTTTTTGATTGTCACAGTGAGGGGGCAGGTGGGAGGTGCTGTAGGCAGCTAGTGGGTAAAGGTCAGAGACATTGCTAACTATCCTACAATACACAGGACAGCCCCCTAAAACAATGACCTGCTCTAAGATATCAATACCAAGGTGAGAAACCCTGATTTAAGGGATCTCCCAGCGAGTTTCTTTTCTTTTTTTTTTTAAAGATAGATAGATTTATTTATTTATTTATTTATTTATTTATTTATGAGAGAGAGAGAGAGAGAGAAAGAGAGAATACATACCCAGGAGAGCATGAGCAGAGGGAGGGGCAGAGCGAGAGGGAGAAGCAGGCTCCGAGCGGAGCAGAGAGCCTGATGCGGGGCTCCATCCCAGGACCCCTGGAATCCTGACCTGAGCCCAAGGCAGATGCTTAACTGACTGAGCCACCCAGGTGTCCCACCATACGAGTCCTTGTGCTTGTCTGCCTCTGTGTCTGTGCCTGGTGTCAGCTGTTAACCTCAAGAGCCCCTCTTCCCGGTAGGTGGCCTTACCTCTCTGAAGTTTTTCTTCATCCCCACCCCAGTCAGAGTTGGTCCTTGCCTAGACATTTCCAGACTGCCTAAGTCCGTTCATTGCGGCACCTGACCACTCTTTTCTGAAAGGCCCCCGCAGTGTTGCTTACTCTTTTCTCTTTCAAGGGCAGTAAGAGCTTGGTCATAATGACAGTGAACATCCAAACTCCAGTTTATAAAATGATAATATTTCAAGGCCCCAAATCTTTTGCCCTAGAAGAGTCCGTGACACAACACTGGAATGAACACTGGACTTGGCACTAGGAGATTCAGTCTTATACCCAACTATAACATTCCAGCTCTGTGACAGTGGACATAACTTTCCTTAGCTTCAGCTTCCACACAGGCAAGATCAAGGTAACGCTCATTTCCTAAGGTTTTCTGAGGCTGTGAGGACAGAACTACTGGTACACAGTAGTCAGTCAAATGTGGGTTGAAACTGAAAAATGAATCCAGGGTCCCTGATATGACCCTGAAAACAGAATTGTTTTCCATTGCCCTGATAGCACTAACCTTAATTCTAGGTGGTACCTAGCCGTTACACCGATGAGAATGAGAAGCCCTACTGTCTCTGGGCCAGTAGCCCAGCCTTTTCATTATAGAAGTACCGAAGTGTTGAAATTTTTACATATTTCCACTGAGTCACTGGCTTCTGACTTCCTACTATTTGATAAGGAGATATTTCTCTCTCTCGGAACACTGGGATCCTAGAACCATACCCTGAAGGTTAGGAGGTCACCCAGACCTGAGGTAAGCAGGTCAGCTGCCTGTAAGGAGGCTCATCATCCATTCACTCCCACGGCGTTCTGGTACATGGAGACCAGCACAGAGGAAGTAGCAGCACAGTTTGTTCAGACATTGTATTACTTTTACCTTTTCCCACAGTGCTAAGAGATTAGTGACAATTGATCCCACGTGCAAAGGCAGTTTTCATAATCTAGGGCTAGGGTTGTAAAAACCATCTAGATACCCAAACAGTAGAAATACCATCTAGTAGTTGCCCAGAGGATTTCAAACTTACTTTTTTTATGTATGGCCTGATCTCTAGAACAGAGGAAGAAGCCAGTGCATGTCAAAGAAAGAACTGATTCTGTCCTCAACAATGGCTGTGAAATGTCGTAAGGCCTGCAGAAATTCCATAGGCCATTTATCAGTGGTTAAATGATCTAGAAATATTACCTGAGTGGGTCACGAGTCAGAGGCTGGGGGATGGATGGTATGTGATCAGCTGAGCGACATCAGCAGGGCTCACGCAGCTCAGAGTAGCTTATGATGGCTCATCCTTGCACAACATGCTTGCTTTGGTTTCCTCCGAATCCTGGGGCGCTTAACTCTACGTCCCAGAACTTAGCTCTTCACTTTAATATACTGTCCTGTACTGTTCACTCTTACGGGATATTGGTGTCTGTGTTCTTGCCAACCAGAGGTGCCGTGGGTAAGAGCATAGCTTTGGAATCCGGAAGACCTAGATTGGAATCCCAGCTGTTGCGTGTTGCTTGTGTGACCTTAGCGAAGTTACTTAGATATCTATCTTTGATTTCTCAACTTGGTAAATTGATTGATGATACTCAGCTCATAGGGCTGTTGTGAGGATTAAGTTCAAAGAGGAAATAAATGTAAAGCAGTTGGCACAGTACCTGACAGTATTTTATTTGGCCATTGGTGGTAGTGATGGTGGTGGTTCTCCCTGAGGGCAGAGACATTGTAGATTTGAATTCTCCCATCTCTACCATATTTCTTAGCATGGAACTGAACTGAACATCTCATGGCACTCAAATATTTTTTATTTTAAAAAAGTGACAGGAACATGCACCTGTATACAAATACACGCTCAAGAGGAACATCTGATAATGACAATAACTTTAAAAAAAAAAAAAAAAGCTCTAGCAGTCCTGTTTTAAAATGTTTTTGGCTCATTTTTTAAAAATCTGATACATGAGGAGGAGTCTAAGGTAAGTCGGTCCCTAGTCTTTGCAGTAAGTTAGATCGTTTGTATGGAAATCATCTAGACCATTTCCTCTCAGCCCTTTGCCTGGTGAGGATTTACTGGTATGCCCTCTGCCTTTTATAGGATCAATGTAAAAAATGGCCGTTTGAGTGTGTTTTGTGTTATCTTTCCAAATGTAGCCTGCCTCCTTACCATTACCTGTTCCCCCTTATGAAGAATTCTGAGACATGTTTCTCCTTGAGTTTACCTCCAAGAGACTTTGTCTCTGTGTAAGAGTGAATGTCCATCTTTGTTAAATAACAAAGTGCTCAAAATGCATTTCTGTGTTGCCCTTGATACTAGGGATCTCCAGGTCAGATACAGTGACAGGTGAGATGTGGAGAACATTGTAATTGTCCTCGTCCGCCCCCCTCCCCACTCCCTTCTGTGACAAAGAGACAGTATTTGTTTTTGTCTTCCAGTAGAGAGCGATCAGTCCTGCCGTTAGCTTCGGGAGTAGGTTTTGGCCACGTAAACCCAGTCAGGTAGCCCCTTGTATGTTGCTATAGCGATTAACCCAGTGGCAGTCAGTGCCAAGGCTCAGTGCTGGGCAGGTGACCGAGTTCAGGCCATCAGAATGTTTGCTGAGGATTTGGTAAAAAGGCTCCCCAGTGTTTGGAGAGGACTTCCCAAAGCCAGTCCTCTCTGTGTCCTTCTGGATGGTGTGGGACATGAGGCCTGGGACAGCCATAGCCATCTTGCCCTCATTAGGGAAGCTACTCCTAGGACGCAGCTAACACAGTGGAGAGAAAGAAAACAGGCCCTTGTTTTCATTGGAGAACAATGGAACCAAACCCAACCTCTAGACTTTCCAGTACATTAAAACCATTAAAACCCCTTCATGATATAAGCTGTTTGAGTTGGTGGATTTCATGACTTGTACCTTAATCCAAATGGCACTTGGTAGATAAATTTCCTTGAATTTTGTATATATTAGTGATTCTAATCTGTGGACCAATACACTACCTTGGAGCAAGGGGAGCAGGGGTTAGAGTGCTCCATTTTGGGAAAGCATGAATTGTTTATGTGTTTCTGCAAATTAAGAAAATGTCTTGCATATATATTAATATTTTCCAAGTTTATCTGAAGATTTTGAATAATGAAATACAAAGTTAGGAAAACAACTGGATGTATAGGTTTCTATTGTGTTTTCACACTGGACAGAGATTAAGCATCATGTAAATTTCTGCAAAAATATTTGTTGGTGGAGAAGGTATTGCTTAAGTGCTTCCCTTCTTCCTCCTCCCTCCTTTCTCTAGCTCCTTCTCTGAATCCTCTATCACCCTTTATCTCTTTCTATCGAGTCTTGCTATCTCAACCTTTCTTAGAAATAGTTGAGATATAAATTCTAATTAATCCAATTTAGATGTCTACACTAAGTTTCAGCTCAGCTTTCCAGGCCCTGCACCTGTCTGCTCTACACACAGGCAAATAAATGCCGGGTACCGGAGTGCTTGAGTATCAAGGGAACTGAGCTGAAGTTCAGTCTCAGGCAACAAATTGGGTCTTGGATGGGAATGCTTATAATTATGTCCCCCGCCCTTTTTTGCTAGTAAAGCAATACACTGCAGGTTAAGTCCTGTAACCAGTGTGTTTAATAGATGCCCACTGTGTACATATCATTGCTGAGGCTGAGTGGTCCTGCGCAAAGCCCTTACCTCAGATCTTGCAGTTTTTTGAAAAGACAAATATACACTGGACACTATATGAGCCAGGGCTGTTTTTATAGAAGAAAATATCAGTGAATCATTCTGGATCCTCTATAGAATCACCGTACCAGAAGAGCACTCCAGAACCTCGCATTTGGTAACTGTCAGTCACTGCTATTATGAAATAGCCCTTTTGCTGTTGCTCAGATGTGCTTTTCTTTACCTTCTTTATTTTGCCACGGATTCTTGACCAGTAATTCTTAGCTTTTTTTTTTTTTCTTTTTGAGCAATATACATTGGTTTTTTGACATGGAACCAAAATTTTGACACCCTTCCCAGCCATGCGCACACAGGTACACACAGAGAATTTGTTGCAAGTAGAACATTGTTATATTCCTAACTACAACTCTCTCATGGAAAAGAGGCTGCTCTTGGCCCAGCATGGGTGGAAGTGAGCTAGCTGAACGCTATTCATTTCTTTCCTATTAAAGTACAGCTGAATGCAAGGGAGAGAGACGGAACATAAGGACAACCTTCAACTGTATCTTAATTTGTTCAAAACAAAACAAAACTTACCAACTCTGGTTTTTCATGTCAGCAGTGATGTAGTTTTGCTGAACTCCGGTATTGGCCTGGCCCTGTGTGCTACTTCTAGAAGGCCAGGCTGAGACCGCCAGCTGGCTGTGGAGCTCTTATTCTAAGACTGTGCTGCCACTTTCTTGTGACACTGGAGTCAGAACCAAAAGGGGCTGCCAGTAACCTGAAGGGCTGTATTCAAGCACTGACCTATTTTTACACTGTAATCGGTTTGGGTTTCTCTCTTCCCTCGTGACACAGTACTCGCCCATTCTTTTGAGAGCTTGAGAAGCCAGTTCTCTGGTACTTCTTTGGCTTGGTTGTTTTTCGGTTTGACATAGGTCACTGTTAGCTGGGAGGTAGGGGTTGCTCTGTGAGGGCGGAATGACAGAAAGCATGAGCCAGGTGAGGACGGTAGCTTATGAGGAAGAACGGAACAAGTGAGTGATAGGGGAAGGTATTTGGGATCATAGGACCAGAGCTCTGCTCTTTACCTCCTAATCCTGCGTATGGACAAATGACTTTACTCATCGAGTTTGGCTTCAGCTCCTTCTGTGCTGAGTGATGGAGGCACATTGATAAGATACGGCCCTTGCGGGGCACCTGGGTGGCTCAGTTGGTTGAGCATCTCTCTTCAGCTCAGGTTGTGGTCCCAGAGTCCTGGGATCGAGTCCTGCAATGGGCTCCTTGCTCAGCGGGGAGCCTCCTGCTCCCTCTGCCTGCCTCTCCCTCTGCTTGTGCTCTCTCCGTCAAATAAATAAATAACATCTTAAAAAAAAAAGATACGGCCTTGCCTCAGCCCCCAGGCTCATGGGGTAGGGAGCCAGTTCCGCAGTTACAGCACAGCGTCGCCAGTACCGCAAGGGAGATGCAAGGGAGACGGGCTCTGGCAAGGCCGCTGGCTTGTGGGGCAGGGGCTTCCCAGCCAGGCAGGCCCCTCACCTCCCAGGCCTCTCCACCCTGGCCCGCTTGCATCTCCCATCAGGCCAGTGCCCAGTCCGCATCATTTTTGTTTGTTGGCTGCTGCTTAGGTGTGGGCTTTGTATAATGCGTAGGGGTCAGTTTGTTCAGGCACATTTGTCACTCCAGCATTTCTCCTCTAGGAGACCTTTGCAGTAGGAGGGAGAGCATGTTACATGGCTCTGTCCTCCCGGTGGTGACTTGCCTGGGAGATGTCTTCTCACCCTTTAAGACCTGCTCCCACAGGTCTAAGTTCTACTCTCATGTCCTGAGGAACACTCAGATAGTTCTCTGGTGTTTCCACTGCCTTTCTCCTGACCTCCCTTAGCACTTACAGCTTTGAGGGTTTGCTTTACACCTGTATTTACTTATACCTGTGTGTCTCTGTCTCCCCCACTGGGCTGTGAATCTTGGGCACAAGGCCTGTGCTTTCTTCATCTAGGATATACCGGCTGCTTCGCAGAAATGAATCACATGAATAAAGTGTGCGTGTCATGTAAATGAAGTTCCTACCCAGCACCAAGGGGACTGAAACTATGGAGAGGACCTCAAAATGTTCTTGAGTGATTTCCAGACTTTTTGAGCTGGTATAATATGTTTTATACTTAAAAATCAAGGAAGGGATATGCAGAAAGTCTGGGAGCATATAGCATAGGAGGACGTAAAAAGTGGTCTGTTGGCATTCATGAGACGGAGAGAGATTGGCAGGGCAGGGCCCTGGACACCATGACAGCTCAGGGGCACAGACGGGAAGAGGGTTTCCTAACTTCTTCATTTCATGTCCTCTTGAGTGCAGGGCAAGGTTCACATGATCTGGTAGAAAGCATTGCCGTGCCTCATAATGAAATGCTTATGTGCCAGCTGATGTATCAAATTCTGAATTAGTTCAAAAGTTGATTGGGAGATAACCGTGATTAATGTTCACAGAAGCTGAGGCTGTTTGTATCAGAGCCTTCTTGGTTCCCAGTGGGACAGTTCCACAGTAGGCACAGGAGAAAAAGGGAGGTAGCAATGAAACGTACACGAGCTCTCACCTAGTGTCAGCTTTTCTTGGCTCTTTCCTGGTTTGGACTTTGTATTTTGGGAAGTACTGTTATATGTCAAGAATTTCCCTTGACAGAAAGACAGTTATTAACACCAGAGGGTGCTGTGTTTCAATTCTAAGGTTGTATGTTTGAAGATGAACCAGCTGAGGATTTACCCTCAACCAAAGATTGTTGGAGACCTAAACATACCCCACCCATTTGCCACTTTCTTAGGATAATTAAAGGCATTTGGTTGGAAGTAGCCATACCACAGACATTCTGGGTCAGCTTTGCTGTATACTGCTAGTTCTTAGCTGCTAAGTTCTTTCTTTAAAATTAGACTTTTCTTATGCTGCAGCTTAAGGTCCATTTTCAGTGTTGGGTGGTTTTTTTGTTTTGGTTTGGTTTTTTGTTTTTTGTGGGGTTTTTTTTGGTGGAAATGGAGACCATCTGGTCACCATCATCTGTGTAATAACAATGATTGAAGATGGTTTTTAAGTCACCCTCCGGCCTTTTCTCTTGTCTAGGCAGCATTGTCTCTGTTCCCGTAGCCATTCCCCATAAATCTCATTTTCCAGCCCTTTAATCATTTTGGTGGCTTTCTGTGGAAACGACATCAAAGGTTCAGTTTCAGTGCCTCTGTTCTGGTGGGATCTGGGCTGTCAGCTAATGGATACAGAATGTGGTGGTTTTAACCATCCAGTTTCTGTAGCTAGTCCCCACATTTCCAAGCCATTCAGGATCTGCTAACCCTTAGGTGGCTGGTTTACTACCTCTTAATTGTGACACACTTTATAAATATTATTAAGGTGCTGATTTAACTTAAAACACAGCTTGTGACTAATTCTAGCTTTTTGTCCCCCTAGCCTAGTTTATTGCATTTAAGATAATTTCTGAGCTGTTTGATTATTCAGTGGATATGTGATCTCTTGTTGGAGGACAGTCTGCATTTTGTTGTGCGTCTTTCATTCATTTATTCACTCAACATCTATGAATGCCCACAGAGTGTCAGGCCTTGTGCTACAGATTGAAGACCCAAAGATGAACAAAACCCCTTCCCTAAGTTCAAGGATAGCTCAAAGATTTTTTTCTAGAGGAAATATCAGACACATGCTAAAAAGAGAGAGAGAGAGTATATAAAGTAAAACGTACACGTAAGTGCAGTAGAAATTTAGAAAATTTAGAAAAGCTTCACTAAAGATGTCCTATTTGAAATGGGTCTGAGCATGTATTAGTCTTCAGGAATAAGGGAGTTAGAGAAGTCTCAAGGGAGGGGCCTCTAGTATATGTGAAGGCAAGGAGGCTGGAGTGTCAGGTTGCAGTGAACTTAGGGGTACCCAGGCATGAACTTGAGTGGCTGAAGAGGTAGGCAGACACCAAACCGAAAAACTGCCCATACCAAGCCCGCAAGTATCCAACAGACAAACAATCTGAGCTGCATATGTCATTTTAAAATTCTAGGAGCAACATTTTAAAAATAAAAGTAAGGGATGCCGAGGTGGCTCAGTCGGCTAAGCATTTGCCTTTGGTTCAGGTCATGATCCCAGGGTCCTGGGATTGAGTCCTGTATAGGGCTCCTTGCTCAGCAGGGAGACTGCTTCCCTCTGCCTGCAGCTCCCCCTGCTTGTGCACGCTCTCTCTCTCTGACAAATAAATAAATAAAATCTTTTTTAAAAAATTAAAAAATAAATAAAAATAAGAAATGAGCTATCAAGCCTTGAAAAGACACGAAGGAACCTTAAATGCATGTTACTAAGTGAAAGCCATTCCAAAAAGGCCATTATTATGTGAGTCCAACCATATGATATTCTGAAGAAGGCAAAACTGCGGAGACAATAACAGGGTCAGTGGTTGTCAGCAGTTAGGGGGAGGGAAAGGTAGAAGGTGGGGCACCGGGGGTTTTTAGGACAATAAAGTGATTCTGTGTGATGCTGTAATGGTAGATACATGCCACTATACATGTGTCCAAACCCGTAGACTATCCGGTGCCGGGGATGAATTATAACGTGAACTCTGGACTCTGGGTGGCAATGGGTCTGTGCAGGTTCATCCGTTGTAAGAGATACACCACTTTGGTGGGGCATGTTGTTAATGGCAAAGGTTATACGTGCGTGAGAGTAGGAGTGATTTGGAAAAATCTGCTGAATCTCGCTGTGCAACTAAAGCTTCTCTCTCAAAAAATCTTTTAAAAATAAAAAACAGGGGCCTGGGTGGCTCATTTGGTTAAACATCCAGCTCTTTTTTGGCTCAGGTCATGATATCAGGGTCGTGAGATCAAGCCCTGCGGACCCTGCGGCTTTGCGCTCAGCGGGGAGCCTGCTCTGCTTCCCCCTCTCCTCTGCTCCCTGCACCCCACTTCTGTGCACTTGAACATGTGTGAACTTTCTCAAATCTTTTAAAAAATAAAAAACAAGTCAAATTAATTTTAGCATATTTTTATTTAACTCAATTTTTAAAATAAATACTAATACTTTGGGGTATCTGGGTGGCTTAGTCGATTAAGCCCCTGCCTTTGGCTCTGGTGTGATCTGGAGTCCTGGGACCAAGCTCTGTGTTAGGGTCCCTGCTCAGAAGGGAGTCTGCTTCTCCTTCTCCCTCTGCCTCACCTCCCCACTTGTGCTCATTCACTCTCAAATAAAATCTTTTTAAAAATGTTAGTGGTTCAACTCATAATTAATATAAAGGTTACTAACGAGATACTTCTCATCACTTTTTTTGGTACTAAGCCTGTGAAATCTAGTCTGAGTTTGACACTTAATAGTGCATCTTAATTTGCACTAGTCACATTTCAAGTACTTAATAGGCCTATGTAACTAGTGGCTGCTGTATTGGACAGAGCAGTGGGTCTTGAATATTGAAACTTGAGCTTGCCTGATTAAAAAATACCTCAGTTTTCAACCACACTGCTTTCCTGATCCCTAAGTGCTGTAATAATAAACACAAAAAGAAGGGAGCTTACAGACTATCATTTAATCCTACGGTGTCACCTCTTGCTCTCCACACTGCCTGGTGGCCCAAGTTCAGAGCATTGAGATTAGCACTGTCAAATAGAAATATAATACAAGCCACATGTGTGGTTTAAAATGTTTTAGGAACCACATTGGAAAAGTAAAAAGAAAAATTAATTTTAAGAATGTATTGAACCCATTATATCCAAAATATTGTTTCAATATGTGCTTAATATTAAAAAAATATTGATGATGACATATAGACCAATGGAATAGAATAGAAAGCCCAGAAATAAACCCTCATGCATACAGTCAAACAATTTTTTACAAGAATGCCAAGACCATTTAATAGGAAAAGGGACAGTGTTTTCAACAAACGGTGCTGGGAAGATTGAATATCCACATGCAAAAGAAAGAAGGTGGACACTTGCCTTACAGCATATACAAAAATTGCTTTAAATTGGATCAGAAGGGGCGCCTGGGTGGCTCAGTGGTTTAGGCCTCTGCCTTCGGCTCGGGTCATGGTCTCAGGGTCCTGGGATAGAGCCCCACGTCGGGCTCTCTGCTCTGCGGGGACTCTGCTTCCCCCTCTCTCTGCCTGCCTCTCTGCCTACTTGTGATCTCTGTCAAGTAAATGGATAAAATCTTTAAAGAAAAAAATAAATAAATAAATTGGATCAGAAGCCTAAAGGTAAGAGCTGAAACTGTAAAAGTCTTAGAAGAAAACATAGAGGAAAAGCTTTATGACATGGATTTGGCAGTGATTTCCTGGATATATTACCAAAAGCACAAGGAATAAAAGAAGAAATAGGTAAGTTGTGCTACATCAAAATGAAAAACTTCCTGGCGACTCACAGACCTGTACCCCTGGGGCTACTAATACATTATATGTTAATTTAAAAAAAAGAAAAAGAAAATCTTCTCCGGTTCAAAGGACATGTTCAACAGAGTGGAAGTCAACCCATAGAGTGGAAGAAAATATTTGCGAATTATAACCCCTGATGAGGGGTTAATATCCAGCATATAGAAAGAGCTCCTACAACTCAACAACAAAAACAAAACCCGTTAAGAATGGGCAAAGGACTTGAATAGACATTTCTCCAAAGAAGTTATGTACATGGCCAAAAAGCACATGAAAATATGCCCAGCATCACTAATCATTGGAGGAATGCAAATAAAAAACGCAAGATACTACTTTATACCCATAAGGATGGCTACTATATATATGGAGAGAGAGAGAGAGAGAGAGAGAGAGCAAGAGCACACACATGCAGCTGCTGTGGAAAACAGTATGGTAGTTACTCAAAAAGTTGAACGTAGAATTACCTTATGACCCAGCAATTCCACTTCTGGGTATATGCCCAAAAGAATTGAAAGCAAGGACTCAAAGAGCTCTTTGTATACCCATGTTCATAGCAGCACTAGTCACAATAGTCAGAAGATGGAAGCAACTCAAATGTCCATGGGCAGATGAATGGATAAATGAAATGGATAAATATATATACAAGGGAATATTATTCAACCTTACAAGGGAATTCTGACAGATGGGTGAATCTCGAAGACATTATGCTACGTAAAATAAGCCAATAACAAAAGGACGAATACTTTGTGATTCCACTTATATGAGGTCCCTACAGTAGTCAGATTCTTAGAGATAACAGGATGGTGGCTTCCAGGGGTTACAGGGAGGGGAGTGAGAGTTAGTCTTTACTGGAAACAGAATTTCTGTTTTGTAAGATGAAAAGAGTTCTGGAGGTGGATGGTGGTGATGGTTACATCACGATGGGAATGTGATTAATGTCACTGTACACTTAAAAATCATTAAGATGGTAAATTTCACATTATGTGTACCTTACCACAGTATTTTTTAAAATTCCCTCGCCTTCCAAAAAAAGATGTAATTACTTCTGAGACCATCCATGAACATTTCAAATGGGAAAAGAGATGAAGAAAAGAGCCATGAGTAAAGGGACTAAGAAAAATAAGAAGCTCTCAAAAACTAGAAGTATAATGATTCAAAAAGATAGTTTAAAGGTGATTTAAAAGATACTAGATCACCTGATTTAAATTTGTTCTGTCACTGCTTTAAATATAGAACCCTGTTGTCTTTAAAAAACTATCAGTGAGAAAGTTTACATTCCTTTTCTTACTAAGTCTTCAAATCCAGCGTGCCTTAGACGTTTAATCCATCTCATTGTGGACAGCCCACAGCCGATGTGCTGACTGCCACATGTGGCTAGTGACTCTGGTATCAAGCAGCAGAGATGTGTAGAATCTTCTGACTGGATGCAAGAAGCCAGCAAACATCCTTAAAACCAAGAAGTGACCTGAATAGACTTGTTTTTAAGGATGTTGGACAGAAAGGGAGGGACAACTAAGGGCTGGAAGCTTGGAAGGTTGTTTTGGACTCCCAGCCAGCGCAGACAGGGGACTGAATTACAGTAAAAGACACAAGGATGACGCCAGTAGCCACTGTTCATGGTGCTCTCGCTGGGTGTAAGGCATAGTGTGCACCCCTTACACCTCTGTCTTTATTCCTGCATCAACCCGAAGAGATTGAGGCTATCACTTCCAGTAACAGAGAAGAAAATGGAAACGCAGAAGACAAAACACCTTGCTTAGGTTACCAAAACTCATAGGTAGCAGAACCAGGACGCAAAGCAGGCTCATCTGGCTCAAGAGCTTAAGCCCTTAAGCACTGGGCTGTGTCTTGCAAGGATGTAGACAAGAGGTCTGATCTGAAACATTCCCAGATGTAGAGGATTTGACAGCAGAGGAAGGTGGGAGAGTGGAAGACGCCAGAGGGCTGCCTAAAGGATGCGGCATGGATTCGGATGCAGGTCTCTTGCCTGGAAATCTGGACGGATGGTGAGAAGTAAGGTGAAGATCTAGGCAGTAAAACATGATGGCTGATTTTTTTTTTTTAATTTTGTTTTGTTTCTTTTGAGGGGATGAATGTCAAGGTAAGGGGAGGCAGAGACTAAGTGTATAGTTTTTAAAGACCCAGAGGGACCAGGACTCCTGGGTGGTTCACTCAGCTGAGCCTCCTGACTCTTGATCTCAGCTTAGGTCTTGATCTCAGGCTTGTGCTCCATGCTGGGCGTGGACCTACTTTAAAAATTTTTTAAAAATAAAAAAATAAAGACCTACAGGGACCAGTAGCATTTGGAAGTGATGGATTTGGAGCTTGGCAGGTAGTTTAGAGCTGGCAGGGTGATCTGGATGTCACTTGGGTCCAGGAGATTACAAGCCCCTGGGCAGGGGGTTCGTTGCCTTGTGAAGGGCTTGTAGAGGCGCAGGTCGTAACCTTCTTTGGGTCCTGAATGACTCTGAGACTGGCTGAGAAGTTGGAAAGAGCCACTTGACCGATGACCCTGGTGCAAGTAGTTTGGGCAGAGTGGGAGGAGGGAATGGAGCCTGCAGTGTGCCAAAGACTGACCGAGCAAGGAAGTTGAATAAGCAGGATGGTGGAGGCTGGCTCTGTGGGGGAGGAGAGAGGATGGGAAAGGGCCAATTAAAGGGATGATTTCTATTCTTATGAGAGTTAAGTGGTGTTTTAAGTAAAGTCAGATGAAATTTTGTTGTCCAAGATTGTCATAGAAACACCACCACCACCAAACCAACATGTAATATTAAAGTAGCCTTCAAACAATGGATACACAAATACCATTTTTACCAAATTTATGATGGTAAGCACATCACATCAGTTCTCATATATGCCACCAAGAGAAGTTCTTAGAAACTTTTGATTTAGGCTCTGGAAAGCTCATGGAAAGAACATAAATATGCTTACTAGTTTGCATCAGAAGTTATATGTCCCCACACACTCTCCTGAGTGTGTCCGTGGTGAGTGTGCCTATGTGTGTGCTCAGGTACCATAGGAAGAGGGTTGAGGTGGGAATAGGGAGATGTGTGTACGTTATTCCTGGTCTGAAAATAGTCGTGAATAAATAATTGTTGGAGTTTTATATTTGCACAGTGACGGCCACTCTTATTTTCATGATTGTAGTGGGCTTTACCGATTTATAGACTAGAGAAGGCTCAGGTGCTGGGACCTACCTCTCCTCCTTACTCCTAAGGTTTCTCAAGATAGCTCCAAGAGCCCACAGAAGGCCCTGAATGTGTGTTCAATCTGACTTTCAGCACCTGTATGCTGCCAGCCCTCAGGACAATAGCTTGAAAGTGACTGTGACCCTGAGGAGTTCCAGGAAAATGTGGAACTTATTGATCAAATCCTATTGGTTCTTCTGGCTGGATATTGTAAGATTGGAGGTGGATCTATGTGGAACTCCCCGGGTTCTAGGTCACAGGACTGATAAACCCAGTGAATGTTATTCAATCTTACGTGTCAAAGGAAACTGGTAACTTCCAGATGAAATACTACCTTCAAATCATTACTCATCGGGTGAGCATATTAAAACTGTCCTGGGCCTGCTGAGGCAGCAGCACAGCCCCATCCCATTCCAGGGCCCAGGCCCCAGGCTCCTGCAGCTCTGTTCTGCTCAGGCCGTGGTGGGGGGGGGGGGGGCTGCCCTACTCTGGACAAGGGCCCTGGAGATTTTCCAACAGAGAGGGTGAAGGAAAAGTTTACTTTAGCTTCCCTCCCTTTTTGACAAGGAAATGGATTTGAGGTTTGACTGTCAAATTCACTTAAAAAATAGGGGAATCTGGACGGCATCAGAAAGGGCTAGGGGACGAGCTTAAACAGAAGATAGTTTGGTGACAAAAGCTGCTGGGTGAAGGCAGCTATGGCTGCTATGACTGGTGGCTGTGCTGCTGGCATCACTGGAATGTGGAGAGCTTAACAAAAAAAAAAAAAAAATGGTGTGTATATCCAAGAGAATTGAAAGCAGGGTCCCAAAGAGGTTTTGCACACCCATGTTCATTGAGGCATTATTCACAACAACCAAAAGGCAGAAGCCACCAGAATATCCCATCGACAGGTGACTGGATACAGAAAATGTGGTCTCTAACATGCAGTGGAATATTAGTCAGCCTTAAAGAGGAAGGAGTTTCCCTTCCCCCAGATAAATAAAATCTTTAGAAAAAGCAAAAAACAACATCAAAAAAAGGAAGACCATCCTGTCACATGGTACAACAGAGATGATAAACCTTGAGGACATTATTATAAGTAAAATAAGCCAGTCACAGAAATGCAAATACTGCATAGTTCCACCTATAAGAGGTATTAAAGTAGTCAGACTCTTGGAAACAGAAAGCAGAATGGTGGTTGCCAGGGGCTGGCGGAGTGGGGGAAAGGAAGTTGTTCAGTGGTTATAGAGTTTCGATTTTGCAAGATGAAAAGAATTCTGGAGATCTGTCGTGCAACAGTGTTCATAAAGTTGACACTACCATACAGTGCACTTAAGAATGGTTAAGATGGTAAATTTTATGCTATGTTTTTTACCAAAAAAAAAAAAAAAAAAAAAACCCAAAACCGAGCCAGCTAAAACAGCTGATGTACCTTTTGCTGTTATGCTTAATTGTCACCCTCCCATGGCCAGCTTCTGTGTGGGAGGTGGCGGGGTTAGAGCAGCAGCTGCTGCCGCAGTCTCTGTGACTCGCTGAGCGCCCACTGTGTACCAGGAGGCACGCTCTAGCCTTTCTTACCCTCTGAGTCAGTTCACCGAGCAGCACAGCAGCCCTGGGAGGTAGGCATCACTGTCTCCATTTTCCAGTGAGGAGTCAGATCATGAGGATGAAATCATTTGCCCGGGAATATGCAGGTCATGATGGTAGGGGTTTGGGGCAAGCCCAGTTCTGTCTGATATTAGACTCTTAACCGCATTCTCAACTCCCATTTCTTCATCCATTCATTCAGCAAAAATGGTTACTGTGTGCCAGGCCCTGTGCTGCATGCTAAGGATGCTGTGGAGATAGGCCCTGACCTCACAGAACTCAGAGCCTAGCTGGGGCGAGAGACAGTAAAGCAGGAAACGATGGGAACAAAAACGTAGACGCCGTGACAAATTCGGGTAAATGGTCTGAAGACATAGAAGACTGTTATGCACACTCTTCAGCATGGAGGTTGCGGACTGTCTTAGACATTTAAAAGGGTGTTCAGAGAAGGTCCTACAAGGGCTGTGATTCTCAGAGAAGAAAGAGAGGCATACCACCACCGCCATGGCCCTCTGGAATTTGCAAGAGCCACAAATCTATGATCCCAGAAAGCGTGGCTGAAATAAAGGACAAGAAAGTAAAATTCAAAGAAGCAAAGGGGAAGCAAGCCCAGAAAGCCTGCAGTCTCAGGATTGTAGAATGGCCTATGATGACAGAATCCTCGTCCTGCCCAATTCCAGCTGTGTTTCCTTGTCCCACAGCCCACTTCACCTCTCAGGTCCTCAAATTCATCATCTATATGGGGAGAAAAAGACCAAGAACCTCTAGTTAGAGAGATTCGGGTGGTACTAGTTAGTAGTGGTAGTGGGGTAATGACAAAAGTGCTTCTGTTTGTTCCTCTTCTGGTTGGGCTGCATCTTGAATGCTTGTTCAGCTCTGCCCGCCACATTTTGAGAGCGCCACGGACAGATTCTAATGCTTCCGAAGAGCAGGTCCCTAGAGAAAGTGTGGAATGAGGTCGGGAGGCTCAACACTGCGAGGCAAGGGCCAGAGTGGGGAATGACCATCTCCAGTGTGTGAAGGCTGACGGGTGGACCAAGAGGTTGACTGGTCACACCGTGGAGAGTGCTCACTTGTTCTGTGTTTCTTCAAAAGGCAGATCTAAAACCTGGGAATCAGACCCAATTAAGAAAGGAACTTTGTGACAAATGGTTACCAGTGGTCATGGGTTCCCACACCATGGGCAAACTCAAATGGAGACTGGGTGACACGCTCGCTGCTATAGGAGTTTATAATTGGGAAAGCAGTTACTCGGCATATAGTGTCCATATGTATTGTTCCATTCCTGTTTCTAAGTTACCTTAGAACTATGGCTTTAAGCTGGAGGCAATGGAATATATTTAAATGGAAGTATTATATTTGGTTGTAGATGGACCGGCCATGTACACCGCTACAGAAGTTCAGCCAAAAGCCCATCTGTGTTTACTAGAAGTTTGAAATGTAAAGGAGCTCCGCATGGCATTAACCTTCACCCCAGATTCTTGTCCTCCGCCCCAACCCCGTTAGCTTCTCGCCTTTTCACTCATTGCTATTTGTAACAACCCACAGGCTTTCGGTAATGGGCTAACATTTTTTCCATTTACATATTAATTCAAATTTTAATCTTTTGTTTTGAATACATAGCACATTCACATTGTTGAGCATTTTTAAAAAAGATTTTATTTGAGAGTGAGCAAGCGGGGGATGGGGAGAAGCAAACCGCACCCCCCAGCCCGATCTGGGAGCCCAACGTTGTGCTCCAGCCCAGAACCTTGGGATTGTGACCTGAGCCAAAGGCAGATGCTTAACCAACTGAGCCACCCAGGTGCCCTGCACATCGTGGAACATTTAAAAGGTTTCACAGGGAAGAGCTTCACTGACTCCTCATTCCCCTTTCCAGAGGCAACCAGGGGTACTAGTTTCTCATGTATTGTCTAGAGATATTTTAAGTATGTGTATCTGTATCTGTATATATGTATGTATATATATAGTGTGTGTGTGTATACACATGTATGGATATGTGTGTATATAGTGTGTGCACATATACACACTGTATACATATGTACACATAAGCACATCTATTTTTATTCCTCACGTGGCTTTTTCAAAAAACAACATGATCTTGAAGATTAAGCCCTAGTATAAAAGTGTTCCCGCATTCTTTTTCACAGGTACATATTATTCTGTTCCCTTTTTCGTGGACAATCAGATTATTTCCACTTGTGCTATTACAGTGTTGACAGCAGGTTACCTTGTACATGCAGACCGGCCTATCCAGAGGCTACGTTCTGGAGACAGACTGGCTGAATCAAAGGGAATGAGCACTGGTAATTTCATTAGCTACTGTTATGTACTTCTCAGTAGAGAATTTACCAGTTTTCACTCCTGCAGGCGGTGTGTGAGTACCTCACTTCCTCAAACCCTTGTCAACTCAGTATGTTGTCAAACATTCTGAGCTTTTCCAAAGTAAACAACAACAAAAAAAAGAGAGCCTAAGTGATTTTAATTAGTATTTCTTTTACTGTGAGTGAGATTGGCCTCCTCTCCCCACTTTTTGTGCCATCTTGCTGGGCTTCGTTGCAGTAAGGCCACTGTTATCAGTGCAGTGCAGACAGAGCCTGCCGTAGGCGGGGGAGCATCCTATCCACAGGGGAGAGCCAGAGAGTTCTTCTTTCAATCAGTGTTCTTGAGAGGTTCAAGCCGGCCCACTCCCCTGCAAGCTATTTTGCCTGTAAACTCTCTGGCCCACACTGGAAAAATTCAATGAAAACAAAACAAATGTAATTCAGAAGTAAAACCACATCCAGAACAAACCATTTATAGTGTTTTTTAAAAATTTTAGTTTTAAATTTAATAAAGTAATTTACTTTTGTACTTGAAACAAAATTTAGGATGCAAGTAACATAATGTTTAATTTTGAAAGGCGCTGTCCCACACTTCCAAGGGTGTAGGCTCTGACTAGTTGCCTCTCAAGGTATCCTAGGTTTGTTCCCAGCCACCTCCTGTCCCCAACACCTCGCCCCTGGCCCCACCCTGCTGCTTCCGACTTCCCCCTGCTTTCTGCAGTTTCTCTGTGTGAGAGCAGGTTTGAGCACAGAGCAAAATCTTTTCACTGGGGGTATTAGCCTGGCACAGCCTTGCCACTCATTAGCAGCCTGACCCATTACTCATCTAAACCACCTCGGACCAAACCAGCTCCATCTGCTTGCACCTGGACAGGGACCTTCCAGTCCTAGCAGCACACACGTGCTTTGGGTTTTTGCAGGTTCAGACCTATCCTGGTGGTTGGTGGCAGTGCCATCCTTCCAGTCACTCGGGTCCAAGACCTCACAGGCCTCCCAGATTGCTCTGCATTCAGTGCCCACGCACTCCATCCAGTCCTTTAGGAAATCCTGTCAGCTCTACTTTCCAAGTGTATTTAGAATCCAGCCCCTTCTCTTTGCCTCCATCTGGGCCATCTCAGTCCCTACTGCGGTCCTCTACTGCCTGGATTGCTGGCATGACCCCAGGACAGGTTTCTTCTTCCTCCACGTGCTCGTCCTGCCGGCTGTTCTCTGCGCGGCCAGCAGAGGCGCCCGCAGCACGCACGCTGGACCCCGTCAGCCCTCTCTGCTCCAAGCACTCCCCAGGGCTCTGCAGCCCCAGACAGAACAGGTCCTCACAGGGCCCTGCGCAGTGGGCCTCCTCACCTCTCCGACCCTCTCCTCCTGCTTTCTCGACTGCTCCCACCCCATTAACTGGCCTCCTTGCTGTCCTTTAACCAGCTGGGCACATTCCCACTTCAAGCTCCATGCGCCAGCTTGTGCCTCTGCCTAGAACACTCTCCCCCACATCCAGATGGCTCACTTCCTCACCTCCAGGTCTCTGCTCCAATGTCACATTCACAGAGAGAGCAGTCCAAACACCCAGTTTAACACTGCGACCCCATCCCCTCCCCACCCAGTGTGGACTCCTCCCCTTCCCTGCTTTATTTTTCTCCATTGCACTTATTAATTTTTTTAAAAGATTTTATTTACTTATTTGACGGACAGAGATCACAAGTAGGCAGAGAGGCAGGCAGAGAGAGAGGGAAGCAGGTTCCCCACAGCAGAGAGTCCAATGTGGGACTTGATCCCAGGACTCTGGGATCATGACCTGAGCCGAAGGCAGAAGCTTTAACCCACTGAGCCACCCCTGCACCCCTGCACTTGTTACTCTTTAACACACAATTTCATTTATTTGTTTGGTTTATCGTCTTCCCTCTTCCCCCTAGAATGTGAACTCCAGGGAGGTATATATATAATATATATATATATATATATATATATATATATATATATATATATATATTTATATTTATATTTATATTTATATTTATATTTATATATATTTTATATATATATATATTTTTTTAAATCTCACCCATATTATAATGTATAGAACAGTGCCTGACACCGGGTAGGTACTTAGTAAACAGTTGTTAAATGGATTTACTATCCCCTCTTTTCTGTTAAATGAATTAGCTATCTCCTTTTTCCTCACCAGACTTGTTCCTCAGAGTCTGTCAAACCTAAACGGAATCAAACAAGTGTATTTTGGTACTGGTGATGTGAATTAAAGCCAGGAGCACTGCTTCATATTTTTCTGAGGAAGCTCACAGTATAAATACTCTGGCATCATTTGGGTAAAACTTTTATGGCAGGATTAAGTATGACATAAGATATGCCACTAAAGAAAGATAAATATATGCAGACTACATCTGGAGGATTTGATGTAGATTCGGGGCCACTCCTGAGAAGGCTGTAAACAAACAAGAGCATATTCAGAAAAAAGCAGTGGCTGGTGCAGACTCTCCAACCTGTGACACAAAGGGCAGGGAGAGGGAGGTCGGCTTGGGGGTAAAGCCTGCTAGGGAACGGGATTCCTTGTGTCACATGTTGCAAAGGTATCATGTGCAAGATGACCAGGTCTAGTAATCGTTTCCTTATTCCCCGCGCCCCATCCGAAGCACATCTAGCTTTTGTGGAACCTGAACATTAGGAAGGAGGCCTTAGACTTAGGTATCAGTAATATAGAAATATAAAGACTAGAAGCACAAGTTTATAAAAAATATAGATAGAGGTCATTGAAGGTACCCAGGCCAGGGAAGGTCCTGAAAGCTTCCACTTCCTCAGTTTCGTGGTAAACCCACCCCATTCACACTGCATACGCCAGCAAAACTGAGCTCCTCGTGGCCCTCCACACATGCTATGTTTTCTTTTCCCTCTCTGGCTCTGCAGAGTGTTCCCTGGGAACACTCGTTTCTCAACAGTAACCGCTCATCCTTGAACTTCTCATTCAGAGGCTGACTCTTCTGTGAGCCCTTAGCCAAGTCCTCCAGATAACTGAGATTGATGGTACGGCTTTTCCTCTGCCCTCCCTGAATCTTGTACCTGCTTCTACTGCGGTGCTTGGCTTATTGTTTGCTTTTGCTTGATCGTTTGTCAGACTTTGCTTATACTGTGTATCAGTCAGGACAGGCTGGATTACGCTGTAGTAACAAGCAACTCCGAAAACCATAGTGGCTTCCAACAGCAAGGTTATCCCTGGCTCACACTCTGCTTACATTGTGGGTCAGCGTTTGTCTTCAGTTTGCACGAACAAAGTAGCCGCAGTCTGCAACATGGCCAGTTGAGGGCCAGAGAGTAAATAGTGAAGCAAAGCATGTCCTTTCTCGTCAAGCTTTCCCCTAGAGATGGCCCACTTGCCTGCGTGTTATTGGTTGTGTCTTGTCTTCAAGTTTGCAGAGAACTCCAGCATGTCCAGAAGAAGAGCACGCCCCAGGATACTGGTATAGAGCCTCAAGGTCACAGCAAACAATTCTCTTCTTGAGGACAGGGATCACATCTTTCTAAAAATCTTTGTGTACCCAGTATCAAGCACATGGTACTTAGTACACAGTAAGTCCTCAACTATTTTTGAGTGAAAAATTGAGAGAGCGAAACCTACAAGCGGGATGTCTCTGTCTGCTTACTACAAGGGACCATTCCCACATCATTTCAACCTCCGTAGAGGCTGACCCTCCTGTCAACTGGAAGTATTCAAACGTAGAGATATTTTCGAGATGATTCAGGCAAAAATGAGAGATTGAAATATGTGGTCTCTCAAATCCCTCTAATTCTGATTACTCTGTATTTATATTATGATCATCTTTCTGAGTTTGAGAAGGAATCAATTAGTGTTCACCAAAGAGGTGATAACATCTGACTGGAGCAGGCTATTTCTGTTGGTGACTTGACAGAAACAATTGTTCGAGGGGGAAAAAACAAGTAGAGAACTCTGGCCGCAAGCCCTCAGCTGAAGGGTGATTACTAAATGCAGAAAGTATTGTGACCCTTACATATCCAGAGAGTAAAATGAGGCCAGCTCTGGGCTGGCGTGGCTTTGACACTTGAGGATTCTGGCTTAGAAACAGGCTGGAATTCTTTGTAACTCCTTTCTTTGTTTCAGCAAAACCTGGTAATTGTAGCCAGCAGATCTGCTGGCCTGCCAAGGTCCTGCCCACACACATTCCTGAGGATGGACGGTTTCCTTGTGCTCTTTTTGTTATAGATTCTTGATAACTGACTTGGTCTAATCACTTGGCTCTGCTGTAACAGAACTCTTTACTCATACCTGAGTAAATAATGTATCCTCTCTTCTGACAGTAGAGATGGTCACACATAGTAAAGATCATGGTAGCCTTCACAATGTCAAGTCATTCTAATTTAAGACAACAATAATAACATTGGAATAGATCAGCTCGTAAAACCTTTGCACCCTCTGTAAGAAGGCTCAAATTAGGGGCGCCTGGGTGGCTCAGGAGGTTAAAGCCTCTGCCTTCGGCTCAGGTCATGATCTCAGGGTCCTCGGATGGAGCCCTGCCTGGGGTTCTCTGCTCAGCAGGGAGCCTGCTCCCCCACCACTCCCACTGCCTGTCTCTCTGTCTACTTGTGATCTGTCACTAAATAAAAACTTAAAAAAAAATAAGTCTCAAATTAATATAATATAATTAATAATGTAAAACTAATTATAGGTAGTGGGTTTATTATTCAGTTGGTATTCAGAGTGAATGTGGCCTAAAAAACAGAGTAGGATGTAGCATCAGGACATTGGGCTCATCCATAAACCTGCTCTGTGATGTTGGTCAGGTCACGTCCCGTCCTTGCTCACTGCTCCTCGGTGCTAAGATGGGGAAGGGGTGATAATGACCAATTCAGGAGGCTTTGGGGATGGATCAAAAGAAATGAAAGCACTTGGCGGGCTACGAAGCACTTTGAGTGATAAAATTATAGTAAATCCGGTTTCGTAGTTGATCTTGGAAATTTCTCAGCCTTTCTTTGCGACATAGCCATGGCGCCGTTAGGGCAAGTCAGTCCTCTTGTGTGTGGTGTTATCTTCTCCTGCAGAAGTCTCTTGAGGTTGAACCCACTGATTGAATTTGGCACTTCTGGCAGTGGTTCCCAGTGCCAGCCACGGGTCCCCACTACTGGGGACCAGCCTGAGTTGTGCCAAACAGTGATTCAGACAGGTGTTCCCACACTCCATTGCTCCCAGCCCCGGCTGCATTCACATGAGAGCCTGCCGGGCATTCTTTTTTGTTTGCACATCTGGCCCGGAACCACTTTTTGACACTTCCAGTGTGTTGGGTCGAGGGGCGCTGGGGCTGGGAGGGTTCACAGATGTTTTTCAGCTACCAAGTCTAACTGCTCACAAGTGTGTGATATTTAGGATGCTTGTAAGTAGGGCATTTTTAAGTGTCAAAAGTGCATTTCAAGGACTCTGCCTCTGTTTGTGCCTTTATGGATTTCAGAGTGTCCGTGGTTCTACAAAGTGGTCAAGTCTGTTGATGGATTGAAACTAGTATTTGAAAACAGTGAATGGTCACATCCCCTCCACCTCCCCGGAATAGATAAACCCATGGCGATTGTCGTTTGTTGTTCTAGTTGAATGACTTCCACAAGACCAGGTTGCCAAGCAAATGATAAGCTAGGGCTACCAGGTGGGGCCTCCGTTTGGAAAAAGCCTGGGCACCAGTCCTGCGTGCACAAGGTGGTTCATGTCACCGTGAAACTCCCAGCTCTAAATGAGAGCAGCTCACAGATACTGCCTGGGCAGGGTGTCCTGCTCACGGACACTGTTACTTTTAATGTATTTTAATTCTTATTGATACTCTCTAATTCCTACTGATAATCTTTAATTGTTATAATCAACACACAATTATAACAAATTCAAATGATACAGAAAGCATAAATTTTTAAAAAATAATTTAAAAAGATTCCTTCCTAATAAAGTCACTCACGATTTAATGAATCAGTATTTATTCTTTGTTCTTTTATTTATTGTTTATTTGAGAGAGAATGCACACCTGAGGGGGTGGGCAGAAGGAGAGGAAGAGCAAGAATCCTAAGCAGGCTTCGCACTCAGCACAGAGCCCGATGTGGGGCTCATGACCCCGAGATCACGGCCCCAGCTGAAACCGAGATGGTCACTCAACTGACTGAGCCATCCAGGTGTTCCTGTTCTTCATTCTTGTAAATGCTGTTTCTATTCAAGCAAATTAGGTCTACACAGATTGTTCTTTATACAATGAAATATATTTTATTATGCACGACACTACATAGTTTATTAAATAAGTCTTGGAAAGGCACCTGGGTGGCATAGTTGCTTAAGTGTCTGCCTTTGGCTGAGGTCATGATCCCAGGGTCATGGGATTGAGCCCCCCCCACCCCGCCCTCCCCTCCCCACCCCCACCCCATCAGGCTCCCCGCTTAGTGGAAAGTCCCTTTCTCCCTCTCCCTCTGCCCCTCTCCCAGCTCGTGCATGCAGGTGCACTGTCTCTCTCAAATAAATCAAATACATAAAATCTTTTTTAAAAAGTCTTAGAAATGTATTTGCATCAGTACCCATAGGTCTTAATCCTTTTGAATGGCTGCAGTTCATTTCCAAGCACTAGTTATGTTGTCTTATCATGACCCAACTACTCAACTAACGGATGTTGTTCGTGCTGTGAACTGATGGAGTGAATGACCTGACTGGTATCTTCGCAATCATGTGCCTCTTTTTTTTGTACTTCATCAGATAATGTGGGTTCTTCAAAGGGAAATGGCTAGATGAAAGGAGAGCCCTTTTCATCTGTTGCTAAATTGACTTCCATAAGGGCACCTGGGTGGCTCAGTCTATTAAGTGTCTGCCTTTGGCTCAGGTCATGATCCCAGGGTCCTGGGATCAAGCCTGGTGTTGGGCTCCCTGCTCGGCGGGGGACCTGCTTCCTCCTCTCACTCTGCTGCTTCCCCTGCTTGTGCTCTCTCACTCTCTCTGTCAAATAAGTAAATAAACTCTTTAAAAAATAATAATAAACAAGTTGCCCTCCATAAAAATTTCACCAATTTATACTCTCACCAGTGGTGCATGAATATGGCAAGGTCTGTTTTTCTGATTTTTGCCAATCTGTGAGGAAGGGAGAAGAGCCTCATATTTTAAAAAAAGATTCATTTATTTAGAGAGAGAGTGAGCAAGCAAACGTGTGGACTGGGTGGGGGTTGAGGGATGGAGAGAGAGAGAATCCCAAGCAGACTCTCTGCTGAGCCGACAAGGGGCTCAATCTCACAACCCTGGGATCCTGACCTGAGCTGAAATCAAGAGTCCAATGACTTGTGCATAAGCCTTGTTAATGGTTTCCTTTAGTATTCAAAAATCTGTAGCATTTATGAAGTCAAATCAATCAACCTTTTCTTTTGCAGTTTCTAGGTTTTCAGTCTTTCTTGCACAGGAAGAATTTTTCAGCAAAACTTAAGTTTTTTACTATATTTTTTCTAATATATTTGCAATTTTTCTTGTTATATTTCTCTGTTAAATTCACCTGGAAATTATTGTTCTTTAAAACATGAGTTAGGCTTGAAGTTAGTTGTCATACTTCTTAATTTGTCTGTCTTTTCCAACCTCTTTAAAAATAGCACTGCTTTCATACTCTGAAAATCCCATATATGCAAAGTGCAGCTAGATGAGCCATCCATCCATTTAGTTTCTTACGCTGATAACACATTATTTTAATTACTCAAGCTTTAACATATGTTTTCCTGTTAGGTAAAGCACGTTCTTCTAAATAGCTGTTTTAGGACTTGTAAGCTGCTTTTTTTCCCCTTCCAGAGGAATTTCAGATTCAGCTGGTCAAATTGCATTAAAAAATCCTCAAACATTTTAAAATTAAATTTTAAATTTTATTAGCAATTCTGCAAACATTTTTAAAGGTTTTTTTAAAGATTTTATTTATTTATTTGACAGACAGAGATCACAAGTAGGCAGAGAGGCAGGCAGAGAGAGAGGAGAGAGGAGGAAGCAGGCTCCCTGCTGAGCAAAGAGCCCGATGTGGGGCTCGATCCCAGGACCCTGGGATCATGACCCGAGCTGAAAGCAGAGCCTTTAACCCACTGAGCCACCCAGGTGCCCCAAACATTTTTAAATAAAATTTTCAAACATACAGAAAAACTGAAATAATTTTTAGTGAACATCCATATACTCACCACCTAGATTTTACTATTAACTTTTTACAATATTTGCTCTACGTGGTAGCATTTTGATTGTGATTGTGATTGTGATTATAATTGTACTGAGTTTAGAGATTAACCTAGAGAGAGGACTGATAGCTACACAGTTCTTAATCTTTGCCTCTAGGAATATGCTGTTCTTCTCCCTTTGTTTAGCTCTTCTTTTTTTGTTCTTACTGAAGTTTTGTAGTTATTAACATATAGATTTTACACATCTTACAAAGGTTTATTCTGCGATCTTTTCCACATATGGTTGCTAATGTGAGTGGGCTCTTCTCCCCACCCCCACCCCCCATTTCCTTCCCTAATTGATTATTTTCGGCATATGGAAAACTTTGTGATAACTGTGTGTGTTACAGATGTGTCTTATCATATTACCCCATCCTTTACTAGTTACAATGATTTTTCAGATTTTCTCGCTAGCTAGTCTCCTCATATGCAAATAAAACCAATTTGTCTTCTCTCTTTCTCTCTCTCTCTCTCTTTTGTTTTACTGCATGTCTCTCACATTTTAAGAAATCATATTTTACTGTTTAGGATCCCATTACAATATTAAGTAATGATAGTGGGAATTCTTAGCTTGTTCCTGACTTGACTATTTCACTATTAGGTATAATGTTTTGGGGGTTTCTGGTAGAAATTCTTTATGTGGGAACATTTCCTTCTTTGTTCCCCTCATTTCCTTTATTTGCTAAATCTTTTCAAGAAGGCAAGTTTACACTGGAATGGCACCTTAGACCAGTTGGACCTGAGGGGCATACACAGAATACTCAACAGCAACAGAATATGCACCTTCTTCTCAAGAGTACCTGGGAGTTCCTCTGGGATAGATCACATAGTAGGATACAAAACAAAGCCTTAGCAAATTGAAGAAGATTTGAGATTTTACAAAGTGTCTTTTCCAAACAAATGATATAAAGCAAGAAAAATAGCAGAAACTGGGAAATCCACAAATAGTTGGAAATGGAACAATATACTCTTGAATGACCAATGGATCAAAGAAGAAATCACAAGGGAAATTAGAAAATATCTTGAAATAAATAAAAAAAAATACCCAAACTTATGAATGCAGCAAAGGTAGTATTAAGAGAGTCATTTACAGTCATAAATGTCTACATTTAAAAAAAAGGAAGATCTCAAATTGACAACCTAACAATATACCTCAAGGAACTAGAAAAAGAAGAACAAAATAAACCCAAAGTTAGCAGGAAGAGAGTAACAAAGATTAAAGCAAAAATAAAATACAGAATAGAAACACAATAGAAAAAATTCAATGAAAGAGTTCTTTTTTTTAAAAGATCAACAGAATTCACACACCCTTAAAAAAAAATCGGCACACTCTTAGCCAGACTAAGAAAAAAAGAGACGAGACCCAATAGCAAAAATCAGAAATAAAGAGAAGAGAGTACCACCGATGCCACAAAAATAAAAAGGCCCATAGGAGACCATTATGAACAATCATATGCCAACACATTCAATAGGCTAGAAGAAATGGATACATTCTAGGAAACATACGACCTACCAAGATTAAATCATGAAGAAATTAAAAATCTGGTCAGACTTATAACTAGTAAGGAGATTGAATCAGTAATCAGAAAACTCCCAACAAAGAGAAGCCCAGTACCAGACAGCTTCAGTGGATATTTCTATCACAGATTTAAAAAATAATTAACACCAAACCTTCTCAAACTCCTCCAAAAATTGAAGAGAAGGGAACACTTCAAACTTATTTTATGAGGTCAGCATTACCCTGATCCTAAAACCAAAAATACTACATGAAAGCTATTGATCATCTTGCTGATGACTATTGATATGAAAGTGCTGAACAAAATATTAGTAAATCAAATTCAATAGCCCATTTAAAGAATTATGATGTACCATAAGCAAGTGGGATTGTTCTTGGAATGCAAGGATGGTTCTGCATATGAAAATCAGTGTAATACACCACATTAACAGATTGAGGGATCATAACCATATGATCATCTCAATTGATGCAGAAAAAGCACTTGATAAGAGTAGACATCCTTTTGGGGTGCCTGGGTGGCTCACTGGGCTAAGTTTCTGCCTTTGACTCAGGTCATGATCCCAGGGTCCTGGGACTGAGTCTTGCTCAGTGGGGAGCCTGCTTCTCCTCCTCTCTCTGCCATTCGCCCTGCTGGTGCTCTCTGGTTCTCTCTCTTTGTCAAATAAATAAATAAAATCTTAAAAAATTAAGATTAAAATTAAAAAATTAATAATTTCATGATAACACTCAACAAATTAGGAAGGTAATTACCTCAACATAATAAAGGCTGTATATGAAAAGCCCACAGCTAACATGCTTAGTGATGAAAAACTGAAAGCTTTTCCTTTAAGATCAGGAGCTGCCCATCTCACCACTTCCATTTCAACATACTACTGGAAATCTTAGCAGAGCAATTAGTCAAAAAAATAAAAGTCTTCCAAGGAAGAAGTCACATTATCTCTGTTCACAGATGATAGGATCATATATGTAGAAAACCATGTAAAAATTCCACAAAAATAAGTGCCAGAACAAAAGAATTCAACAAAGTTGAAGGACATGAAATCAACATGCAAAAATCAGTTGTCTTTCTGTATACTAACAGTGAAAAATCCAAGTAGGAAAACAGTCTCATTTACAACAGCATCAAAAGAATAGAATTAACTTAATTAAGGAGTCAAAAGACTTGTACACTAAAAACTATAAAACAGTGCCTGACAAGATTAAAGACATAATGAAAAGGAACACATCTCATGTTTATGGATTAGAAGAATTAATATTGTTAAAATGCCCATACTACTCAAAGCCATCTATTGATTCAATGCAATTTCTGTTAAAAATCCTAATGGCTTTTTTTTTTTTTTTTTCAGAAATGGGGGGAAAAATCCTAAAATTCATATGGAATTTCAAAGGACCCTAAATAGCCAGAACAATCTTGAGAAAGGAAAGCAAAGCTAGAGGCCTAATGCTTCCTGTTTTCAAAATATATTAGAAAGCTACAGTGAGCAAAATGGTATGGTACTGGCATAAAGATGGCTGTAGACCTATGCAACAGAATAGAGAGCCTAGAAATAAACTCTTGCATATATGGGTGAGTGATTCCCAACAAGTGTGCCAAGGCTACACAGTGGAGAAAGAATAGGCCCTTCAACAAATGGTATAGGAAAAACTGGATCTCATATGCAAAAGAATGAAGTTGGACCATTATGTCACACCACATTAAAAAATTAATTCAAAATAAAGACCTAAATGTACAAGCTGGAACTATAAAACTTCAAGAAGAAAAACAAGGGAAAAGCTTCATGGTATTGGTTTGGTGATGATTTCTTGGATATGACATGAAAAGCACATGCAACAAAAGCAAAAGGCGAATGGGACTACATCAAACTTAAAAACTCTGTACCTCAAAGGAAACAACAGAATGATAAAGTGACCTATGCAATAGGAGGAAAATTTATAAACCATGCATCTGAGGAGGAGTAGTATCTAGGGTATCTAAAGAATTCCTACAACACAATTGAAAAATTGTTTTTGATTGTATTTTGATTGTGACTTTGATTATGTTCACTGATTGAAAAATGAACAAAGAACTTGAATAGATATTTCTTCAAAGAAGCTGTACAAATGGCCAAGTATATGAAAAGATGCTCAGCATCACTGATCCTTAGGGAGGTGCAGATCAAACCGTGTGAGGCATCAACTCATACCCGTTAAAATGGCCACCATCAAAAAACTCCCAGGGGGCACCTGGGTGGCTCAGTGGGTTAAAGCCTCTGCCTTCGGCTCTGGTCATGATCCCAGGTTCCTGGGATCGAGACCCGCATCGGGCTCTCTGCTCAGTGGGGAGCCTGCTTCCTCCTCTCCTCTCTCTCTGCCTGCCTCTCTGCCTGCTTGTGATCCCTCTCTGTCAAATAAATAAACAAAAATGTAAAACAAAACAAAAACCTCCCAAACAAACAGAAAATAGCAAATGTTGGTAAAGGTGTGGAGAAATCCATTGCAGTGAGAATGTAAAATGGTGTGACTGCTATGGAAAGTATTATGAAGGCTTCTTAGAAAATCAAAAATAGGATTACTGCATGTCCAGCAAACCTCCTTCAGGGTATGTATTCCAAAGTAACAAATGCATGGGCTTGAAGAGGTATTTGTATAACCATGTTCACAGCAGCGTTACGCACAACAGGCAAAACATGGAAGCGACCTAAATAATCTTCAACAGATGAACGGATAAAGAGAATGTAGTATACATGTACGATGGAATGTTATTCAGCCTTAAAAAGGAAGGAAATCCTGTCAATTAGTATAACATGGATGAACTTGGAGGACATTACGCCAAGTGAAATAAGCCAGTCACACACAGACAGATACTGCGTGCTTCTAAGTTGTTGGACTCACAGAAGCAGAAAGTAGAACGGTGGTTGCCGGGAGTTAGGGAGAGCAAAAAGGGGGCCTGTTGTTGTTCCGTGGGTGAACAGTTTCCGTTTTGCAGATGAAGAGAATTCTTGAGATCGGTTGCACAAGAAAGTACATAAAGTTAACTCTACTGTATTATACACTTAAAAGTAGTTGAGATGGTAAATTTTATATTACATGGTCTCACCACAAGAAAAAATTGAGGGTATAATTTTATTAAATGCTGTTTTAGCTTTCCTCCTTTATTAATGAAGATCTTTTTTTTTTTTTCCAGAAAATTCCTAATATTGGGGCACCTGGGTGGCTTAGTTGGTTAAGTGTCTGCCTTTTGCTTGGGTCATGACCTCAGGGTCCTGCAATCGAGCCCCACGTCGGGCTCCCTGCTTGGCCCAGAGCCTGCTTCTCCCTTTCCCCGCCCCATCCTGCTTGTGTGTGTGCGCTCTCTTTCTGTCAAAAAAATAAATAAATCTTTTTAAATAGTTTTAAAAAGGGGAGAGAGAAATTTCCTAATATTTAAGACACTCTTGCAATCTCACTATAAACCACAGCTTCATTTGTGACAGATGAGCCATTTCCCTTAATATAGAGAGGACTCCCTACAGTGCTAAGCAAAGTAAATCAGAGAAAGACAAATACCATATGATTTCACTCATATGTGGAATGTAAGGTACAAAACAGAGGGGGAAAAAAGGCAAACCAAAAAACGGACTTTTAACCTATAGAGAACAAAGTGATGGCTACCAGAGGGGAGGGGGTTGGGGGAAAATGATGGGGAGCACGCTTGTGATGAGCTTTGAGTCCCATGTGGAATTGTTGAATCATTGTATTGTAACCTGGAACTAATGTTAAGGGCACTGTATGCTAACCATAGTGGAACTAAAAAAATAGATGGTGGACTTGCAAAATCCCATAGAAAAGTAGCCAAAAAAAAAAATTTATTACAAAATGTCAGTGATAAGTGAAAAGATTTTCAACCATGCCTATAAAGAAATGCAAGTTAGAACCATAGTGACCAGTTCTTTATGTACCAAATTAGCAAAGACTAGAAATAGTAGCAATACGCAGTGGCAGTGAGGGCACTTGTTCTGCGGTGGTGAGAGTGAAAATCATCATCTGTTTGGAGGGAGACACAGAGAGAGAGAGCGCGAGAGCACGCGAGCTCGCACACAAGCAGGGGGAGCAACAGAGGGAGAGGGAGAAGCAGAAACTCCGGGCTGAGCAGAGAGCCCGATGTGGGGCTCGATCGCAGGACCCTGAGATCATGACCCAAGTGAAAGGCAAATGCTTAACTGACAAGCCTCCCAGGAGCCCCAGGGAAATTTGTATTTTCCTAACAATATTTTACTAGTCAGAAATTCTTGTTTTGTTTTGCTTTTGTTTAAGTGGGCTCCACGGAAGCCCAATGCGGGGCCTGGACTTATGACACTATTAAGTCACAGCTAAGCTTTACCAACTGAACCACCCTGGCACCCCCTGGTCACAAATTCTTGTAAGAAATTCAGAATTTTAGAAATTCTCAAAGGCACAAAAGTATATGCAGGGAAAGTTATTGAGCCATTGCTTGTAATAGTTTAAAAACTAGAGAAATGCAAATGTCTATTAACAGCTAGATTGGTGAAGTAAATTAGGATGCACCCATAAATTAGAACATTGTTTAAAAGAGTGAGATATACTGTAGACTCTAACACTCTTCCCATTGTCGTGGGAGGAAAATCAGCAGAATGAAGGGTAAAAATACAACTCTATTTTTCGTGTGTTAAAAAAGTGGTTATACTTTCTCCTAATGATGAGTTGAGCCCTGCCACTCGATGGGAGAATCAGCAGAACCTATAGGATCTTACTTGGAATTGACATTCTCTATTGAAATTTTGTTCCTGTTTATTTTTAAATTTTCTTTTTGTTTCACTGGAAAGATGATGCTCAGTTTTAAACACTAAAAGTGTACAAGTTGCTTTGTTACAATAAAACTAAATGTGTACACATACACACACACAAAAGTGGTTATAGTAATCTGTGCCTAGAAATTATTTGAAGTAATGGACACTAGCTATCTTTGGAGTGAGTAGGGCAGAATTTCACTCTTCTTCATTGTTTCTGAGAGAGAAAGAAATTTTTTTTTTAAAGATTTTTTATTTATTTGACAGACAGAGATCACAAGTAGGCAGAGAGGCAGGCAGAGAGAGGGGGAAGCAGGCTCCCTGTTGAGCAGAGAGCCCGATGCGGGGCTCGATCCCAGGACCCCGGGACCATGACCTGAGCCAAAAGCAGAGGCTCCAACCCACTGAGCACCCAGGCGCCCGAGAAAGAAATTTCTACAGAAAGAGCATAATTTGAAAGAGGAAGTAAAAAGGATAAATTTCAATGTAAATTTATATTGCTAACATTTTTTTTTAAAGGGAATTCTACCTGCAAGTTTTTGTGTTGGAGTGAGTTGAGATTTACATGTGGTTTATTATATCGCATGACCAACTTCTAAATATGTTTCATGGCTTTTTTTTTTTTTTTTAATTTGACAGACAGAGATCACAAGCAGGCAGAGAGGCAGGCAGAGAGAGAGAGGGGGAAGCAGGCTCCCTGTTGAGCAGAGAGCCCGATGCAGGGCTCGATTCCAGGACCCTGGGATCATGACCTGAGCCGAAGGCAGAGGCTTTAACCCACTGAGCCACCCAGGCGCCCCTGTTTCATGGCTTTTTAAAAAAGAATATGAAGTTGGAGGACTGTGAGTGTCACTATTAAAGTCGCAGGAGACAGCCCAGTCCTGTGTAGCCCAGGAAGCCTTACGGGCCCCCCACAGTCATGCACCATCAATAAACTATTCTGTACCCCCAGAATAGGAAGTTGATTATCGTAGAATATTCAACTCTTCCCGTATCTGTCAAACTAGCCTCCAGTAGGAGTCACATACTCTGCCTTCAGTGTTGTCTACTTGATCTTTCAAAACCACAGCATCATGTCACAGTCTCTCACTGTGGTTAGGTTTCTGTGGCTCTGTCAGCCGCTCTCATGATTCTTGTTCTTACTGATGAGTCGTGGGCTGTTCCGGAGTGCTGCAGCCGGACCTGGTGAGAGTCTGCTGAGCCTCGCGTCTCTAAACATTTCAGTCATCTTGTCCAGCTTACTGTTCTCCTAGTTCTTTCCTCAGAATTAAAAAAAGACAAAAAAAAGTTATCTTTAAGAATTTGACCTATAAACTCATACTTTGTCAAGGCCTGCGTAAGTTAGTGAATTGATCGACTGTCTCTCAGTTCCCAAAGACACATTTTTTTAAAGTTACATGCTTTTGTTCTCATTTTGTTAAAATTACTAGACAGGAATTTTTATGACAGAGTGTGGAAGAGATTATATAAAGAATGATGAGGGATGCCTGGGTGGCTCAGTCAGTTAAGCATCTGCCTTCAGCTGAGGTCATGATCCCAGAGTCCTGGGATCGAGCCCCACATCAGGCTCCATGCTCAGCAGGGAGCCTGCTTCTCCCTCTGCCTGCTGCTCCCCCTGCTTGTGTGCTTGCTCTCTGACAAATAAATAGATAAAATCTTAAAAAAAAAAAAAATCCTGTTTAAAAAAAAAATGATGAACATGTAGTTGTCATCTGGACCTTCTCCGTAAATCTTCGGCAGCATAAAACCTTGCATGTATATCAGCCCCCGTCACTCAGGGCTTGATTTAGGAAACTGTGTTTCCACATGGTCATTAAGATCTCCTTAGTCAGAGCTGCTCCACGAATGTCTTCTGGATGAATGGTTTTCTGAATAATTGGGGCTTTACCCTTTAAGTACCTATTCTACTGGATACCCTTTTAAAAGTGCATGACAGGGGCGCCTGGACAGCTCAGTGGGTTAAAGCCTCTGCCTTCGGCTCAGGTCATGATCCCAGGGTCCTGGGGTCGAGTACCACATTGGGCTCTCTGCTCCGCAGGGAGCCTCCTTCTTCCTCCTCTCTCTCTGCCTACTTGTGATTGCTGTCTGTCAAATAAATAAATAAAATCTTTAAAAAATAAAACTAAACTAAGGTGTATGACAAACTTACCTAAATGGGTAATGTTGTTCAAAAGAGTCCCATGGTAAGCATTCAGGTGGTAAGTAGTTGGGTGTTCCCTGAAGAATTCTTTCAACTCTGTTAAATGTTTGAAAATTTTCCTAATAAATATTGAGGGGGGAAAGATCACTTTGGAAAGTCCTGTGGCCCTCGTTTCAACAGCCTTGCGGTTACTCAGCTCAGCACGTGGAGCAGCGCGGTTCGCATGTTTCCATCCGTGTAGTAGCACGCGATGGCACCTCAGCCCTCCGCCAGATGGACGGACCTGGCTTGGTTCGCGCGTCCGCCTGCCTGCGCACTCGGAGGTGGCTCCTACCTCTTAGCCATTATTATGAAGTCATGCGTATCTGTGCACAGTGTTTGTGTGAATCTATTGTTACTTCTTCTGTGTGTATACGTAGCACTGGACTTACTGTGTCTTACGGTAACTCTTCATTTCACTTCTCGAACTGCCGAACTAATTCACAGAGTGGATCTGCTAATTTACAGGCATCTCACCGGCCACAGAGGAAGGCTCCCATCTCACCCTGGGCCTCACCTGTGCCTGTTGTTATCTGTCATCGTGATGAAAGCCATCCTGGTGGGTGTGGCCGGGCAGCAGGCCAGGGAAAGGCCACAGAGGGGGGCCCGGCTCCTGTGGGCCGCCAGACACCCCCTCCTCCCCCATTTCACACACGGCAGCTGACTTTGGCCTCTGGGCCTGACTTGGGAGAGGCAGAGGCGGCGTCTTGTTCTCATGTGTGGGAAGGCTATGAAAAGAAAAACCCTTGTTGGCCCAAACATTTAAACAAGAATTACACTGGATGTTTTGTTCTCGCTCTGACATGGTCAGAATTAATTTGGAGATCGAAAAAAGGATTATTTTATTGTTATTGTTGTTGCTTGGTTTTTGAATCTGAGTTACTTAATACAAGAATACAGAGGGAAATAACAAAACAAAACACATGTCTTAAGTCTATTAAATGGTACTAGAACCTCTCCAGGTCATACTTCAGGGCCCTACTTTGTTGGTGTGTGGGGGCTCCACGTTCAGGCTGCTGGGGAACTTCTCGAGAAAAGGTCCCTGTGATAGAAGGCAAGCTGCAGGGTTCGTCTGCGTGTCTGGAAGTACACAGCCAGAGCCTAAGAGATCATGAGCGTTTTTTTTTTTCTTCCTCCTTAGGTTTAATAGGAAAAGCTTGCTTTCTGCAAACAACTGAGAAAACTTTCCTTGGAAACTGTTTCTTTGGTCCATATGGAGCAGCTGGAACGTATTACGCTGTGAGGCCCTTGACGGGACAGGTGCTTACCCCTGGTCAGCCAGTGTGATTGTCGCCATGGCTAGCAAGAGGAAGTCCACCACCCCGTGCATGATCCCTGTGAAGACCGTGGTGCTACAGGACGCCAGCGCGGAGGCCCAGCCCGCCGAGGCTTTACCGGAAGGACCCCAGCAGGAGCTGCCCCCCGAGGTGCCTGCCAGCAGCAGCGAGGCTGCCCCGACATCCAGCAGCACTGATGGCCCCGCCCTGGCCAACGGGCACCGGGGCACGCTGGACGGCTATTCGTTTTCCTGCAAATATTGTGATTTCAGATCCCAGGACATAACTCAGTTTGTGGGACATATGAACTCAGAGCACGCAGACTTTAATAAGGATCCAACTTTTGTATGCACTGAATGCAGTTTTCTGGCAAAAACTCCTGAGGGCCTTTCTCTGCACAATGCCAAGTGTCACTCGGGAGAAGCCAGCTTTGTGTGGAATGTGGCCAAGCCAGACAATCACGTGGTTGTGGAGCAGAGCGTCCCCGAGAGCACCTGTGCTCCTGACGCACCGAGTGAGCCCAACGCTGAAGGGACTGACGGACAGGCCGAAATCATCATTACCAAAACTCCAATCATGAAGATAATGAAAGGCAAAGCTGAAGCCAAAAAAATTCATACGCTCAAGGAGAACATGTCCAGTCAGCCTGTGGGTGACACGGCCTTACCAAACCCACCAGCGGGGGAGACCGAGGCGAAGGAGGGGGACCACCCCTTTGTCAATGGGGCAGTCCCGGTCAATCAGCCGGCCCCCAGCTCGGCCAAAGGGCCACATGCAGCCAACGGGCCCCTGCTGGGAGCGGTGCCGGTTCTGCCGGCCGGCATAGCGCAGTTCCTCCCCCTGCAGCAGCCGCCCCCCGTGCACGCCCAGCACCACGGGCACCAGCCGCTGCCCACGTCCAAGTCCCTCCCCAAGGTGATGATCCCCCTGAGCAGCATTCCCACCTACAATGCGGCCATGGACTCCAACAGCTTTCTGAAGAACTCGTTCCATAAGTTCCCCTACCCGACCAAAGCGGAGCTCTGCTATCTGACCGTGGTCACCAAGTACCCAGAAGAGCAGCTCAAGATCTGGTTCACAGCCCAGAGGCTGAAACAGGGCATCAGCTGGTCCCCCGAGGAGATTGAGGATGCCCGGAAGAAGATGTTCAACACGGTCATTCAGTCCGTTCCCCAGCCCACGATCACCGTCCTCAACACGCCCCTGGTCGCCAACGCCGGCGGCGTCCAGCACCTCATCCAGGCTGCCCTCCCGGGTCACGTGGTGGGGCAGCCGGAGGGCACAGCGGGCGGCTTGCTGGTCACGCAGCCGCTGATGGCCAACGGGCTACAGGCGCCCAGCTCGTCCCTGCCGCCCGCCGTCACGTCGGTGCCCAAGCAGCCCCCCGCGGCGCCCATCAACACGGTGTGCTCCAACACGGCGTCGGCGGTGAAGGTGGTCAACGCGGCCCAGTCGCTGCTCACGGCGTGCCCCAGCATCACCTCGCAAGCCTTCCTGGACGCCAGCATCTACAAGAACAAGAAGTCTCACGAGCAGCTGTCCGCCCTGAAGGGAAGCTTCTGTCGGAACCAGTTCCCAGGGCAGAGCGAGGTGGAGCACCTGACCAAAGTGACCGGCCTCAGCACCAGGGAGGTGCGCAAGTGGTTCAGCGACCGCAGGTACCACTGCCGGAACCTGAAGGGCTCCAGGGCCGTGCTGCCCGGCGACCCTGGTGCCATCGTCATTGACCCCGGGCCCGAGGCGCCCTTCTCTCCGGCGGTGGCCAAGGCCCCCGAGGGGCCCTGCGTCCCGCCAGCCGCCACCCTGGCAGCACCCCCTTCCGCCAGACGCCAGGCCTGGCACCAGACCCCCGATTTCACCCCAACCAAGTACAAGGAGCGAGCCCCAGAGCAGCTCAGAGCCCTGGAGAGCAGTTTTGCACAAAACCCCCTTCCCCCTGACGAGGAGCTAGACCGCCTGAGGACTGAAACCAAGATGACCCGGAGAGAGATCGACAGCTGGTTCTCGGAGAGGCGGAAGAGAGTGAGCGCCGAGGACCCCAGGAGGGCCGACGAGGGCCCCAGCCCGGATGAGGAGGCGGTGGCGGCTGCTGAGGACGAGGCGGGAGAAGGGGAGCTGGTGGGGGACCTGAGGGTCCCCGGCGAAGACGGCTCCCTGGAAGGGCTTGGCAGCCACTCCCTGGCAGAGCGCAAGGTCAGCCCCATCAAAATCAACCTCAAGAACCTGCGGGTCACGGAGGCCAACGGCAGGAGCGAGCTCCCGGGGCCAGGTGCCTGCGAGCCTGAAGAGGATGGGCCCGGCAAGCCCGCCGAGCAGCCCCCCGGTAAGGCGAGCTGCAAGAAGACGGCCCAGCAGCGGCACCTGCTGCGCCAGCTCTTCGTGCAGACGCGGTGGCCCAGCACCCAGGACTATGACGCCATCACGGCCCAGACCGGCCTGCCGAGGCCCGAGGTGGTGCGCTGGTTCGGGGACAGCAGGTACGCCCTGAAGAACGGCCAGCTCAAGTGGTACGAAGACTATAAGCGGGGCAACTTCCCTCCAGGGCTGCTGGTCATCGCCCCTGGCAACCGGGAGCTGCTGCAGGACTACTACGGGACGCACAAGACGCTGCGGGAGGAGGACCTGCAGAGCCTCTGTGACCAGACCCAGATGAGCTCCCAGCAGGTCAAGCAGTGGTTTGCAGAGAAGATGGGCGAGGACACCCGGGCTGTGGCGGACACGGGCAGCGAGGACCAGGGCGCCCGTGAGCCTGCAGCCATGCACAAAGGGACGGGCGACGCGTATGCGGAGGTGTCGGAAAACAGTGAGTCGTGGGAGCCCGGCGCCCCTGAGGCCAGCTCGGAGCCCTTTGACACCCAGAGTCCCCAGGCTGGACTTCAGCTGGGTAAGGAGCCCTCGGGGTCTGGGGCCATCTGCTGGGGGGGAGGGCGGGGCTCCTGGTTTGGGGACAGCAGGTACGCCCTGAAGAACGGCCAGCTCAAGTGGTACGGGGGTGGCTGCTGTCCTAAGCTCCCTGGCAGCGGGACCAAGTGGCCGGCTGCTTCAGGGGGCACCTGGCAGCAGAAGCTATTAGAGCGTGATGGAATATGACCTACAGTGTGATGTGTTTCCTGTGTCGTTAGGGGAAGGAACACAGTGGGCCTGTAAGTGTGCAAGCTTTTCTAGACATTTCCTAGCAGTGGTAGAGTAGGTCAAAGCATCCTCAGAGTCAGGCGGAACCACAGCCCCCCGCGTGTAAGGAGAGAGGAACAGGACTGTTGAAATTCGACTCAGGACAGCGAGCAGAAGGAAAGGGGCTCAGATTGCCCTCAGATGTGGGAAGTGCTTTAACGGAGATGGTGAAAGCCCCGTAATCTGCATTTGTTGCTCTTTCTGATTTGGAGAAATGGAAAATCATCTTCCCTCTCAGACAGCTGTGGAATCAAAAGCTTGAGTTTTGTTCCTCCGTTTCTCTGGATCGTATCCCTGGTATTAGCTTGGAAGAAAACTTTAGAAGTTACCAAAGAGAGTTTTGAAGCCCCAGAGAAGTCACTTTGGCAGTATCAGGTCCTGAACCCCGGGCTCCCACCTCCCCTTCCCCTCCCCATCATTGGGGGTTTGTCTCCGTAGAAGCCTCATCACAGGATGGCCAGCAGCCGTGGAAACGGAGCAAGTGTCTGGATTCTCAGATTCTCCGATCTGGGGTCCTTCAGAAGTTGGTTCCGGGTCCAATATTTCCAGACTTGGCCTTGTTTTCCTCAGGCCCCCATGAGTCAGCGAGGCCCTCACAGGCAGCGGTGGGCTCCAGGAAACAGGACTGGCTTCGTGGGGCTGGTTGCCTGGGGCACCTTCTCCAGCACTGGGCACCCTGGCTTGCTGGCAACTAGAACAATCTAGATTCTTAAATTAAAATTTCACTGAAGTATATTTTGGGGGTAGCTGGAAATAGGGTGGTGGTTACAAACCTTGTGAATGTATTTAAAGCCATTTAACCCTACATTCAAAAATGATTCAAATGATAGCTTTTATGTCGTGTATGTTTTATCACAATTAGAAAAGCTAACGGGAGGTGGGAAGAGTGGGTTTGAGTCACAAGGACTGCCGTCCCCCGCCCCCGCTCCTGAATCCACCGCTAGGCCAAGTGTGGTGTCCGGGGTTGGGACAGAGCAGGTGTGGCACTGTGGCCGCCTCCTCTTGTCTGAAGCACATAACCCTTGGCTTCAGGAAGGGCTTGTCTGTGTGTCTGTGCTTGGTTTCTCCACCGCCAGCCTCTGTGCACGGGCCATGTCGGCGAGCGTCCGGGACCGTGGGCCTCTGCAGCACCCAGCGGGGGCCTGGGCTTCGGGGGCGCCGGTTGGCGGGGGGCTCTGCGGGCCCCTTGGGCTGCGGGACAGGCGGGCGGCGGGTGGGAGCACGTGGCCCCTGTCCCGGCTGCCGGGAGGTGGGGGCCGGTCCAGGTGGCGGCCACTGTGGAGGTGACAGGCCTGTGTTTTCTCCTCAGAAACAGACTGAATGGGAACTGCTCACTCTGAAGGACTGGCCCGTCCGGGACGCCGCCTGCCACGGGGGAAGGGCTCACCCCGCCTCCGCGGCCACACGCCGCTCCCATGCCCGCCGCCGCCGGGCTAGCCCGGAGCTTCTGGAGGCCTCGCCGCCTGCCCAGAGCCTGCCGCCACCGCCCAGTGCGCCCGGGGAGAGCAGAGCGCTTGTCAGTCCTTCCTCGCACCATGTAGGACCTTTCCTTTGCCTTCCAGTGGATAAAGTAGTTCAGAGTTTATATTCATAGACACGGAATCAAGTTTTTAACCTATAAATCCGCCTATCCACATTTAATAAAACATCCGATTACGAACGCTTTCGTCACGTAGAAAGCTGGGTTAGCCAGCAGCGCGGTGTCTCCCGTCATCTCTGCGGACGCCCTGGGTCTGCGCTCTGCAGGCGCGGAGGCCGCGCGTCCCCTGCACGCGCAGAGCAGAGCCGGCGGAAGCCCTGGGTGTCCCCGCGCTCCTCAGGAAGGCGGCGTCCGCCCACGAGGCTGCCCGAGGGGGCCTTGCCCTGCCCTGCCCTGCCCTGCCCTGGGGGCGACGCGGCAGGCGCAGGCCACCGGCTAGTGCTCGCTCCCGGGCTCGGAAGCCGTTCCAGCCACACTGCTTGTTCGTGGGAGTTTGAATCATGGACCAGAACTTTTCAGTTATCAGATCAAGTTCTTGAAGCATTTGTTGTCAAGTCCGATGTACTGACAGCTGTGCCCACGTTTTTACTGTTGTTTTTCAGTCTAGATGTCCTGAGAGGGAGAGGGAAGACTGAGGAAAGGAGCAGGCAGGGCCGAACGCAGAAGTGCATGGCCCCAGCGTGCGGCTCTGGCTGCTGTGGTTGGCGGAGCCCTTGACCCCCACTCCCTTCAAGGCCGCCAGCGGTCTGGGAAGGAAGACCCGCGCTCGGCTGGGAGTAAGAGCGAACGCTCTGGGATCTGGGGAGCCAGGAGCTGTCAGAGCGGGGGTGGTCCTCAGCACGGAGACCTGCAGATGGGGGGTCCTGGCCGGACACCCAGGGTGCTCATGGCCCCCCGTGCCGAGAGCCTGGCTGCGTGCTGGACATCATTGGACAGGCCCTTGTGAGGATTTTTCTTAAGTTCTGCATTTATATTCCCAGATTTGGAAGTAAGATCTTCTTAAGCCTAATTCTCAAACCATTTTTTAAATTGAGAAAAATCACAGGAAAAGGTGCTTTTGAAACACTGGGCAACTTGCTTACAAAGCTGTACTACTTGGTAAATCGCTATTTCCCCAAAACTGGCTGTTCTGAGAGCAGCGGGCAATATCCCCGACAGCTCTACTCGCCTGCCAGAGACCACCTGCTTCCCTAAGCCTGTGAGCTTCCCCAAGGCCCTGTGAGTATGCTCCTCCTGGGCCCAGAATGGGGGCAGCACAAAGCGGCCCCAGAGACAGAGGGCAGGGGCTTCAGGCGCGACAGGCCGGCGGGAGGGTAGGCACGGTCTTTCTCCCTGACTCTGCCCAGAATTGAATGGGGTGCGGCCCCTTGCTGGCTTGGCTCCAAGGACGAAGATGGTGGTGGCACCTTCTGCCTTCCAGGAGACGGCTTTCTCCGGACACCAGAAGCCCTTGAGCCCCTGCTCTTCTAAAGCGTCTTCTCCCGCTCTCCCAGGCCCAGTAGGGACCACCTCTGAGTTGTTTCAAACATGATGTATGAGTACTTGGCAAGTTCCGCACCGTGTTTGTGTCCTTTTCATTTGAGTGTGAAGCTCTTTAGCCCCAAAGACCTTGTGGCAGAATTGCCCGTGGTGAGTGATTGCCTTCCTTCAGAGAACAGACACCTGAAATTTTTCCTTTAGGGTTTATGTACAGTTTATGTACATGCAGATTAATTTATATATACACATAGATATAGTACAGATGCTCATTCGATACTTGTAAAACGTCCACCTGAAGTATATACCTGAGGGAGCTCCCGGCACGTGGCTGCTGGGGAAAGGAGCCTGTGTTGGAGGGAATGCCAGGCCCAAGGTGCCACTGCGGCGGCCCAGCCAGAAACCATCTGAGTGTTGGCGACACCGGCCTGCCGGCCTCACTCTGAGCCCCCCACTGGCTAGAGGGCTTTAAAGAGAATTTTCTCAGTTATTTAACTAGTGTTCATATTTCATTTACAACCCAAACAGCAACACAAAAAATAAATTTCGTGGTGGACAAGTTCATGCAGGACATAGCGACCAGACGCAGCACCAGCCTGTCTCTGGAAGGTGGAGAAGCTGCAGGCCTACCCGCCTGGGCGTGTGCTCCTCACAGCTCTTAGCCCTGCCCATGAATGGCAAGACGGCCCAGGTAAGGCCCCCAGCAGCCTAGAGAGGCCCACCGCCTTGCTCTGGGCTTGGACTGGAGCAAATAGTGGGTTGGAGCCTCACGGTCGCAAGAATCACGGTCACCGGTGATGGCAAGTGAGACGGCTGATCAGCGAGCCGGTGCCCAGGGCTCTGGGAGCTCAGGGAATAATGCTCACCCGGCACGGAGACCCACGCAGGCCTGGAGGGTGGTGGCAGGGCCTTGGGGGGAGTGTGGGACCTCAGCAGGCAGCCCTGTGTCCTGTCACAGGACAGGTCACCATGGTTTTGCATGCTGTCGAAGCCTGTCTGGCAGAAGGCGGTCTGTGGGCTGCAGAGTTGAGACATGGGGTTAGTCCCCCCTGAAGAAAAGCCTGTTGTATACGGTGACTCCTCTTTCTCCTCTGTATGCACGTGGCCTCGTCACAGATAGTAAACATTTCAGTGTTTCTTGTCTCCTGTGTCTGGCACATGTTTGGTTTGTTATATATTTTACCTGGGGTTGTTGTAGTAGGTGAAACCAGATCATCATCTGATCAAGGAAATCTGGATTTATGATACATAGACCTTGCATATTTTGTTACTTATTTTAACTCGACTATGAGAGAGCTTTTTGATTTGAGAGGAGAGTTGTCCTGTTCAGGAGTCACGCGTTTCTGAAACAGAGCACCCTGCTCGGATGGCCCTGTTGGCATTTGGGGTTTGGTAGCGCCACGTGACTTGGAGCTCCTGGCCTCGCCGGGTGACTGGCGGCTGTCCCGGTGGACCACAGTGCTCCAAGCAAGCACCGAGCAGAGGCCCTGCTCCGTGTTCTCCAGAAGCACGGGTGTGGGAGCCGGGCAGTGTGGACTGGTAGCTTGTCCGCTCCCCTGTGCACGGACGGTGGCGTCCCAGCCGGCCGTGGGGGCTGTCCCACCAGGGAGTTCCAGCATCTTTTCCAGGCTAAGATGTGGCTCTTCATCCTGCTCAGTCGGTGGCTCAGTGACAGGTCCTATGTCCCCTTCCTCCCCGCTCTGGCCCTGGGACATCTGTGCCAGGCTGCCTTCCATGGAGGCTGGGCGCTCGGGCTCTCCCCACCTCCTTCGGCAGCTCCCAGCGGGGCTGCCTGGTCGCCGGCCGCGTTGCCTCTGGTCTTCGTGTTCCCTTCCCCGACTGCAACCCTTGCGCCGCGGCATCCTCGTCTGTGTAAACACCACGGCTGCAGTGCAGAAAGGCGCTTTGTAGGAGAGGAGAACCGGCCAACAAGAAAGCGTGAAACCAAACCAAACCTGGAATTTTTAAATTTTTATTTATTTTTTTAAATCAAACCTGGAATTTGGGCTTTTTCTCATTTTTCTCCCCCTTTCCTTGCTCAGAGTTTATCTGGGGCAGGTTATTGGTTTGACCCACCTTTTGTATTAGGTTTAATCATCCTTAATTTTCCCTTACCCACTGACACACGAGGCTCGGTCGAATGCCGGGGAAGACCCTGGAGGTGGCTGAGGGTCCACAGGACCAGCTTCTAGGCCGGAGCCAGCAGTCCCTGGCCCGGGACGCTGACAGGCTGGGCTCGCCTCACTCCCGTCTGGAGTCCCATGTCCAGGTCTCCTGACTCTGCTTCCTTTGTTCTCTTTCCTGAGGAGCACAGGCCCGCCCAGCCTTCCTGCCCAGACCTGGGGGGGCCAACTCTGCGTGCCTGGAGGAGCCCAAGCCTTCTTCCGAGCAGGCCCCGCTCCCGGCCTGGCTTCGGTCTGAGGGAACCAGCACGCTCCTTCTCTGGCCGTTTGCAACAGCCAAGTGGTGTGGCGCCAGGGCTGGGGAGGCTGGAGGCAGCTTCTCAGCCAAGTGACGGGTTTTGATTTAGGCCGAGTGACCGTGGAGGTAGCCTTGGCTGGCTACCTAGCCCAGCTCTGCGTCCAGAAGGGACGGAGAGGCCTCGGTGGGAGTTGGTTTCTGCCCTAGCCTGTGTAGTGTTCCTGGCACTGGGTTGTCCCGGGCGGGGGCTTCTCTGAGTGGACCCAGCAAGGGCATGCAGGGGGGCAGTACAGCGCTCAGAGCATTTGGTCCTAGGGGTGATCTGGAGCCTGCTTTTCTGTTTCTCAGTCCTGAGTGACTTCTCAAGACTGGCCACCAACCTGTACACTCCTCCGAACGGGCCCCCCCCAGGCCTTCCCCAGACGGGAGACTGGACAGCTTGGTTCCGGCAGGAAGCAGCCATTCTGTCTGCAGAGGCCCCGAGCAGGGGCCCCAGTCATCACACAGACATGGGGGACAGCAAGCACCTGCCGCCTTGATTTGTAAAAACACTGTCTTTTGGTTAGCAGGACCACCAGGATCCACCAAAAACACATGAGTCCTGCTTTGCTGTCCCCAGCCCCCCGAGGCTTCTGCTGCCCTCAGAGCCTGGCCCTTGTGGCTGCTCAGGCTGGAGCCAGAGGGAGGAGCGAGCACAGCGCGCAGGGCTTTTCAGGGGTGGTTATCTTCCCTTCTGCTGGGTGTCTTTCCCGTGGCCCGCGGGGGACAGGGTGCAAACCAGGGCGCCCGAGAGTCTGCAAGCGACCAGCTGTTAGTGCCTCCTCCTCCTCCGGAGCCCGGCTCTGCCGCGGTCGCCCGCGCACCAGAGCGCTTGCATGTGAGTGGCGTTTCTTGGTGCTGCCCTAGGACTGTTCTTCGTTCCCATGCTAAGTGGGGGACTTGGAAGTATTTCAAATATTCGGCTGGAGCCTTAGGTGAATTGTCCAGGGTAGAGGCTGTTTGGAGTCACTGGATGTAGAAAGCTGCAAGTGTGTGGTCGTTCCCAAGGGTCAGACCCCAGAGTAGATCCGCTGGCGGAGAGTGAGAATCGCCGCTCATGGTAGCTGTTCTGTTACTTGTGTTTAAGGAGAGAGACTGTCACTCGTCCTTGGGTCCTGCCCACACAGCGGTCTCCTTCTGGCGGTTTGCTTGAGATGCTGGCTGGGCGGGAGCCCCAGGCTGAGGGGCGCCGGCTGGAGGGGGCCCAGGGAGCCCGGGTGAGCGCCAGGGGATGGGGCGCCCCGAGTAGAGGCGTTCCTGCGGCACTTCTGGGCACGCGCGCCGCTCCGCTGTCAGGAGGACCGGACCCGGCCGTAATTGTTACAACGAAGAAAACACCAACCTTCCTCTCTCCCCTGCCGGCCATCATTCATTGGAAGTTTGCTGAGCACAGTCTCGGGGGAAGTCAGGGAGGTTGCCGCAGCTGCCGTTGCTTCCCGACGGTCCTGAGTCCTGCTGGTTTTCTGCCGCCCACTTACCTTCTGGTCTTCGGTGCCACGGGAAGGCCGGGAGTGGCTGGTGGGCAGTTTGCCCCGGTGCGCCTCTCGTCGCCCAGAGACGCCTGAAAGACGGGATCCTCTTGATGCTAAGAAGCAACTGCCCTGTTTGTCCAGAGGCAAATGGAAACTTCACCGAACTATACTAGAGGGTCCCTACCCCCTGCGGCCCCAGGTGTGGCACCAAACCGAGGGGCATACTCTGCGGGTCAGGCCTGGGGATGGGAGTTCTTTACCCCGGGGTAAGAGTTTTAACAGAAAGACGAAACTTGCCTTTGGACCGTGGCTGTGCCAAGGCGGTGGAGTGGGCTGCCCTCTCTGGGCTGAATCTCCAGGTCTCATGAGGTCCCCCGTGGGGATGCTGCTATTTCTAAGATGCAAATTGCACATTTCCTAGATTTTGTATCTGTGGATTTGGATGAAGGGAGCAGGGCCAAACTGCTTATACAATTTGATATGGGCTGAAATGGTACTTCAAATCTTTTGATTGTTCCTAAATAAAAACATAAATACATTTCCCATCTGCTGAGTTTATTTTGTGGCGGAGCCCGGAAAACTAGGAACACTTGACATCTGCTGATTTATTTAGTAGGTGAGCCTGACCTTAAACGTGGCTGGATGAGCAGGGCCGTTCGCCTTGGCCCACTTCAGAGGAAAGTCCCACTCGGCATCTCCCACGTTGCTGTGTCCACACAACTGGCTTCCACATGACGGAACCGTGATGTTTTTAGAAATGACACCACATAGACAAAGGCAGAGGAGTCAGACCTGGAGTCCTCAGGTGTCTGGTGAGAGGATGCTGGCAAGTCCTTTCCTTTCCCCCTTCCCCATGAGGATGGTCAGAAGCAGAGCTCGTTGTGTTTGCTAGGGAGGGGCTGGTGAACCTGCGTAAGGACTCAGGGCCTAGAAGGAACGTGAGAAGCCTCATTCCTGGAGTCCGAGCGATTGCATCTTGTTGGGGGCGACTCTGAGGGCCTGTGACGGGAGGAAGAGCGCCCACAAGTCATATCCCCGGGAGCAGAGACATAGGAAGGTAGTTCCTGTCCCAGGTGAACACCAGGGTCTGTCCCTGGAGAGTGTGTGTCCCTGGTGTGTCCCTGTTGGAGACTTGGCCCTGTGGAGGCCAACTTAAGCCTTGAAAAGCAGCTTTGTGCCGAATGTAAAGCAAGTCTGTGAGAGCCGGACCAACCTGGTGTGAAGCCCTGAAGCCAGTCACCCGAAGCCCCCGGGTCTGTGCAGGCTCAGGCGGTGGCTTCTTGGAACACAGCTGTGGACAGAGTTGGCAGCAGAAGTCTGCAGGGCGGTGCGGGGTGGGGGGCAGGTGCCTTGAGCTTCGGCGGGGCCTCCGTGCAGGAAATAGAAGCCCTGCTTGACTCCTGGGCACGAGTCCCCTGGGGGTTCTCACAGGAACACCCAAGGATTGTCAGGCTGAGACAGAGCTTGAGCTCTTGAACTGAAATGTGAGGCAGGACCTTATTTTGTTCCGTGAACTAGTTTGGTGGGATAACCTGATACTGCTTGAACTGGTTTCTCCCCTCAAAAGAACAGCAGTGGTGAGAGATGACGGGCTCAAACGGAAAGATGAGTGAGTTTCGAACCAGCCCCGGCCTTCAGGTGTTGTTCAGGATGTGCCGGTTGCGGGGTAGGGGTGGGGGGCTGTCCTCTGCTCGTGGCCCCAGATCCTTGTGAACGGCCCTGGCCTCGGCTGGGTGGTGCTGTGTGCGCGCACCCACTGGCTGGGAAGTCCAGGCCTGCTGCTCGGGGTCCCTCTCTTCGTCCCCGCGGTGCCAGCCAGCCAGGACTAGTTCCTGCTGGAGACTGTGAGAGAGGGCACCCTGCAGGGACCCTCCACGGCTGGTCTTTGCCCTTGGTACCACGGACGTCCTCCTCCTGGCCATTTTTTTGTTTGGGCAGAGGACACCCCCCAAAAAACAAACTGGTGAGTCTCAACTCTGACTACTCATTGGGTTTACCTGGGCAGCTTTTGGAAAATAGCTCTTTGAGCTCTGGGCACCGGCATTTTCAGAAGCTTCCCAGGTGATGCCTAACCCAGTGCGGGGGAGGCAGTGCCAGCCCAAGCTTCCCACTGCAGGGACAGGGCCTGCACGCACGGCGAGGCCGCGACCCACCACAGGCCCAGACCGTCAGGCTTCACCAAGTGTCTCCCTTCACCCCACCTGCTTGGGGGGGCCTCCCGGGGCAATCAGTGAGGTTAGGTCTGCCTGGAGGAAATGAAGGTGAAACTGATCTGTGCCTCACGTTTTCTGCCAGGATGAAAGATCAAGACATTGGCCATGAAAGGCAAAGGCAGTGTCGCAGGGAAGGTGGGTGGGTGGCAGGGGACAGGCATGCCTCAGGTCTGTGAAACCACTGCAAGGACTTCAGAGCTGTTCCTCCCCAAGTCACACTCTAGAAAGATACTTGTTCAGTAAATGAACATGTTCTGATTAAAATAAAAATGGTCAGTACCAACAAGCCAAGCCTGCCCTGTGATGACAGACAGCCCCTGATGAAAGACCAGCACAGAACCTCTTTCTTCATAGATTAAAGCTCTCTCCTGGCCACAAGAACCTGGAGTGGGAAAACATGGCTCGGGGAAGTCCAGGTTAACTCCCACCCACCACCTTGTCTGTGAGAAAAGGACCATCCTGAGTAGGCCAGAGCAGCTCTAGAAGAAAGCCAGGGGGCCACCAAGCACCTGAGCGGTAGGAGCCCTGATATTGATTGCCGAACCTTCTCAGTGGGCAAGAAATATTCTAAACTATCCCAGTTCTCCAGGTGGGTGGTTCTCGGAAGGACCTACAGTGAACCAGGACTGGCCCCCAATCTGTGAGCTTGGGAACTGTTAGGTCTTTGTGGTCTGACTTGTCAGACAGCAAAGGGATGCTTGGAATCTCCGACTCTTCATCAGCCTTGGACTTGGCTTAAAAATCTTGGTATCTCCACACTTCGTGTGGTATGTGAATTACCACACGGGGGTATACTAATTTCCATTTTAAGGAACAACTAATTACACTCACCTGCATCTTTTCAGTGACAGATCTGCTCAGACTCCCTGGGCTGACCTTTTAGGCCTGTCACCACCCATCCACCAGGCAGGCAACTGTGTGTATGTGCGTCATTTCTGATCTACACCGGCACAGACCACGGGGAAGGTAAGGCCACGGCCTTTTCAGCCAGGTGTGGGCGTACAGACTGGGTTGCAAGCCAATGAGTTTTCTCACCCGAGGTCTGAGCGCTGCGTTGTTTTGAAAGGAGAGGCTTCTGCGGGCTGGGAGGAGCCTTGGGTTGCTTCCCACTCTCCACCACAGCTGGCAGGCCCCAGAAAGGTGGGCTAGTGGCCACACTTGACCCCGACATACCGTCTGCAGTCAAGCAGGAGAGGGTGGCCTCACCCCACCTCCTAGCCCAGAGGAGGGGAGATCTGCTTGACCTGGAAGTTGCCGAAAACCTCCTCCCGCCTCCACTGCTGAATAACCACCCAGCAAATAGTCCACAGGTACCGGTCTCCAGACAAGTGGCTCTCCTGAGTCCCCCCGGAGGAGCCCACACAGGCACCCGGGGATGGCTTAGCTGGCAGCCAGATCTCAAGGCGCCAACATGGCCAGCAAGTGGCTGAGCCCAGAGGTAGGCGGCGGGCTTGCGTGTGCTGGCTGTGCCGTGGGGCGCCTCTGTGCCCACAGGCCAGGACCCCAGCCTCTGTCCTTCAGTGGGGCTGCTTTCCCAACCTTTTCCATCTCCTTTCTGGGACCTTTGCATCAGCTAGACAGAAGCAGCCAGAGGCACAGCAGCTGCCCCCACACCTACCCACAGAGCAGACAACGCCTTAACCCTCTTTCATTCCTAAGGGAAGGCACACTCGGTCTCTTTGCTTTCAAACCAACCAACCACCTGACCATCTGGATAGTCTTTGCTGGTTCTTTTCCTCCAATCCGTACCTACCGCATTCCTGCCAGCCTCACCGTCTGCAGCCCAGCTATCCCCGCAGGACGCGGCAAGTCACAGCCAGCCTGTCTCCTCCCCTCCCCTGGGCTCTGCCCCAAGGATACCTCCACAGGTGAGGAGCAGGAGTAAGGAATTTAGCAACTAGCCTACTGAGAAGAAAAATACTGTTGTTTTCTTAGGTCCTTTTAAAGCTTTTCCAGTAAAACTTAAAAATTTTGTTAATATTTAAATTGTAAGCCAAATGCTGGCAACCATATATAATTGTTTGCTATGGAGAAGACTGGGATATCATACTTGCAGAGACAACTTCGGAATTAGTTTAAATAAACCAATACGTTTTCTCAGAAATTAGTATAATTTCCTTCGGTTTACAATCCATGATATGGAAAGTTTAATAGAATGTTAAATAATTTACCTTCTACCCTAAAAGTAAGCTATAGAAAATGGAATCACTATTAGGATCGAATAATAACAAGGCTTTAACGGCTCAGTGGTTTTTCTTAAGAGTATATAAATATATAAATCTTGAAAAGATAACACTGTTAGTTGAGCTGTAAAATCCATAAAAATAACAGTTCTGCCACAGTGCACAGACATGTTCGTTCATTTGGCTCCCCCACCCTCCAAGCAGCTTTCCGGTTAGAAGTGGAAGACCTAGAAAATCAAAGACCTACGTGAAATAATGGAGATAGTGAGAAACGGGTGTGCAAAAAATAACCTTTAAAATTCCATCTCCAACATCACAGATGCCCAGTAACAGGACTTTCAACTGGTTTAGTGAACACCCAGGACCATCTCTGCATCCTCGTGCTGTGCTGGCTGCAGGCTCTGATCCCAAGTCTGCTGCTGCACCGGGGAGAGGGGTCTTCAGTCGTAACTAGGATGGTGGGGGGGGGGGGGTCCCCCTCGGCGGCCCGCGGAAGGGCGCCCTGAAGGAGGCAGGTCCATGTGTGCAGGAGTTTCCTGAATGTACTGGGGAAGATCCCCGCCACTTCCTCCTCCATCCTGGCACCCGTGTCCAACCAAGGCCTCCAGTCAGTCTTACCATTAGACCTTCCGCTTGTTGGTGGCACGTGTCCGTGGCCTCTGCGTGTGAGGCATGCCCTCGCCAACCACGTGGCAGGAGTGGCTGCGCGGCTCAGCCAGCACATCCACAAATTCTGGCCCCCAGGGAGCAGGTCTGTGTACTCCAGGTTTGCCTCCGGGCCATCCACCTTGGGCTGCCCATGGCTTCTGGCAGCAGGCAGACGGTGTGGCCCGTGGTGACGCAGGGCGACCAGGTCTTCCTCCTCCTCCTGAGGTCCTGAGGTGCTGCTATTCCTCCTCCAGGCGGCGCCCTGGGGCTCTGCCTCCTCAGACCCCTCAACACAGTGGCCCGAAGGGTAACCCTCCCGGGCCCACGGCAGGCCGGGCCACCCGCTGCTGCTATTTCTAACACTATCCCCTGTATCTTGCAGGCTGGGTAGTGTCCCCAGCCGCGGGCAGCGCGCCCTTGTGCTGTGTCCTCTTCCTCAAGCAGGCGGAGCCCCTCTGCAGGCAGGTCCTGTGCTGCTCCGCCCTGGCTCGGGGCCAACCACCCCCACCCCTGCCCAGCTGCACTTTTAAAGCTCCAGGACAATGTAAACGTGGGTTTGTTTCCCTGGCCCGGTGAGGCTGCTGCTCTCTCGAGAAGGTCCGGGGTTCCTCAGAGCCTCCTATGCCGCGGGCTGAGGCAGCCTCTCTCCCAAGGGGCTACAGCCATGGTCCTGGCCCCACAGATGGAAGGCTCCATCTCCAGAAGTCAGGACTAGATGTGTGTGCTTAATTAATTCGAGACACAGTACAGTTTTTGCCTTCACCCAGAGCCGGGGGCATGGAGGCCCCAAACGGTAATACATCTCGTTAATGGCTTGGTTTTGTATAGCAGTCACTGCTGGAATCCAGGCTCCGGGCCTTGGGGCCAGGATGGCCACCACGACAGGCCACTTCCCAAGAACCCAGCTCACGGCACTCCATGAGGCACGCGGCACCTGCTGCTCTCAACGAGGCTGGCGCACAACTAGAGGCGGTTGTCTCCGTTGACCCGAGTCCTTCGTGGGGCCCTGGACAGAAGGAGGGAGTGTCCTTACCAACAGTGGGGCCTCGCAGCCCCGTGGAACAGCCCAAGCCAAGGAAAGCCAGCCGTGGAAAACCTCTACCCAGGAGCAAGAGAAGGGCCCAGAAGGGGCCGCAAGTTGTCCTTCCCGTTTCCCCGGTGTGCTACCCATCCTTCACCCCCTCACCTCCGTTCCCGACTGTCAAAATGGTCTGCCAGATGCTCCTGGGAGATACGAAAGTCCTCAAATGGCTGCTGATAGCGGGCTTCAAAGGAACCTTCCCGGGCCCGGCCATGGAACAGCGGGCCTGAGGCATCAGAGCCCCGCTCCCGCAGAGACATGCCGAAGGGACTGAGGTCCCCGTTCTCCTGCTTCAACAGGGAGGGCACGTGGGGTCAGTGGCTCCCTGGGGCCTCGTGAGGATGCAGCCCGCCGGCCCCCCAGCCACGCTGCGGTTACCTTGGCAGGGAAAAGCTCGATCTTGACGAGCAGGGAGGCCAGCTCCAGGTCCTCGCTGTAGTTGTTCTTCAAAGGCACGGCTCTGTACCCTGGAGGAGAAGGCCTAGCCCTCAGCCTGGGGGGATCTGGGCCGCGGGCCCGCCCCCCGCACTCCTCGCACCCCTAGGTAGGTCCCAGGCGCTGTCCTCGGAAGGGTCCTCACCTGTCTTCAGGCCTTTCACCGGGAAGGTAGCCTGAGCCAGGAAGTTCTGGTCACTGAACATGTCTTCCTCATACACCACGAAGCGCAGAAAGGCGAATTCAGGGTTACTGATCTGGAAGTGGAAGGGCTTGGCAGGCCACACAGGGTTCAGTCCATTGTCCACTGCGGAAGTCAGGGCAAAAGGCCTCAGGCCACCGGCTCGAGAGGACAGAGCTGCTAGTGTGGAGAGGCCTTCAGGGCATGGCGAATGGGGAAGGCAGACCTACCCACGAACTCTGTCTTCTGCTTGACGCTGTCATACTCCGCTCCAGCCACCTCAATCTCCACAAAAGGACACACGATGCCTCGGCCGTTCTTTGGCAGGTGCCGGGCCCCCAGTACCTAGAAGGCAGGCCAAGATGGGCCGGGGACTGTCCTTTCTGCTCCTTCCCAGGCCTCACGCTGCAGTGGAGGCAGTGCGCCCTCTGCTGGGCCCCAGGGAGGCGACCCGCTAAATGGCTCCCAGCATCAAGGCCAAAAGAGCAGTGGTGCCTGAAATCTTTGCTTTACTTTGCTTTAGCCGCAGCTTTCAATGGAGTTTCTGCATCTACCTCATTAAATCCACGTCCGTTCTAACACAGACCTCTCTTAAAGGACTCCGCCACAGGGAAAGAAAACAGAAATCTCTTCTCGGGGGCAGAGCACATCCTCCCTGTGCTCTCTCTCCCCAGCCCTCCTTCCAGACGGCTCAGCCCCACCCACCCTGAAGCGGGCAGGTGGCACCAGCTCCGTGGCTCAGGACCGGGTCTCCAACAGAGCTGGGGGCAGGAGTCACTCACTCAAGCCCCATTCTCGCTGGCCCCTCTGGGTGGCTCAGCACTGGCACTAGCTCCCTGTCCTGCCAGGCGGCGGCTACCCACGGCTGGGCCTCACTGGACAGTGTGGCTCTTCAGGGCTGAGAACCGGCCCCAGTGAGCCCACCTGCCTTGGGCCTTTACCACTCTGGGCCCAGCCCCACAATGGAGGCTGCTTAGTTGCCTCCCACCTCAGAGAGTGGTCAAGCCTTCCTCAAGCTCAGAAACCATCCCGTGCCCCCCTCCCCACCCGTCACGCAGACCCCCTAACACTGACTCTGGACAAGAGCCCCAGCAGAGCGACCCCCGCCACCCTGAAGCCCCTAGGCGAGCAGCACGCACCTCAATGCAGACGGCATACGGCTCCAGGCCCCGGAGGCTGCTCTTGTCGAAGGGATCGAAGGCCTCATCCCGCATGGTACTCGGCTGCAGTACGTAGCCGCAGCGGCCACCCGCCATGAACAGGGCCTGGTTCATCTGCATCGGCTTGTCTGGAAGAGCCGGGTTACAGCGGACTCCCGCCCAACACCCCACAGGGCGCCCCCCCCCCCCCCCCCGCCCCACAGAGCAGCGCCTCACCTGGGGTCTGGAAGTTGAGGGCCACGAGCTGACTGCCGCAGATCCACATGGGCAAGGGGTCGTAATTGGAGGAGTCCAGCCGCTGGCCCTTGGGGTAGATGCGGGAGAGCTGCAGCCGGTTGTACTGGAGGAATTTCTTGCCTTTGGCCTTGTTCACGTATTTCTCAGCCTTGGTTTCCGGAAAGGACGACATGTCCCGGTAGCAGGCACGTTCTGTGCCAATCTCTGGGCCAGACAGGGAGAATGCTGACAGAGCCCCCCCCCCCAGGCAGCTCCCCCAACCCCCATATAAAGGGACGGAGTGCTCCTCCCTCTTCCTCCGGCCGGCGAGGGCCCCCAAACCCACCCCGCTGGGGCCGCGGCCCTTACTCTCTTCATCGAAGGGAACAGGCCGACAGTAGACAACCAGCTCGGAGAGCTCCAGGGCGATCTTCTTCCTGCGCTCCATCATCTTCCCCTCTGTGAGCTGGTGACACACGCAGCCTGTAGCCCCCGGCCGGCAGAAGGGTGCCCCCACAGCACAGATGTTCCCCGAGCCCTTCCCTGTCCCCTGCCTCTTCCAGACCCTACTGGACGGTAACCAAGAGACCTCTGTCCTCATGCCCCACCTCAGAACCATCCTTCCTCTTCCCTGCCTTAAAGGGCACACGTGCCCTCCACCACTCTCAGAGGGTGGGATCCTCACCACCACCCATGCCTCTGGGACCCCTCTGGGACCGCTCAGGGTCTGGGGCAGGCTGCGCGCTCCAGCGATGCTGCCTGGGTACTCCTGTCCTCGCCGCCCCCCCACCAGAGGCCCACTTTCTTCGATCTGGGGCTCCTACATTCATAGTCTTAATTTCCTCTTTCGGCCCAGACCCCAGAATCCATCCCCCTAACCAGCATGTCTGCCAGTAAAATCTCAGCACCTTCCATACACTGAGGGACTCAAAGGTCCCCGTTCTCCAAAGCAGCCACAGATCTGTGGCCTTCTAGCCTTCTCTCCCACACCGACCACTGGGGAAACGTCCGTCCCCTTAACCCTGACCAGTACTTTCCTCTCCGTCACCCCAGTCTCAGAAGAGGCCACCTCCTCCCCGCTGGGTCCTCCAGCAGTCGGCACGCGAGCCTGCCCTGGCTCTGGCCCCGTGGAGACGCACTCCCTTTGCCACACCCCACTGCCCACGGCCCCCCAACCCTGGCCACCACACTGCCATGGTTCCTTGTTGTGGCACTAGGGCCATCTGCTGCTGCCAAAACCAAGGGGCACTCTCAGGTTCTTATCATGCCTGTTGGTACCTCCACAGCCCCCAAGACATCGGACTCCACCCACCCCGGCCGGCTGCATCTAGCTGCTCCCCCTGCCAGCGAAGCCCTTTTCCCATACCCCACTGCCCATTCTTCCTGCCTCCAGCCCAGGACTTCTCTGGCCTCCACGCTACCTTGTCCAAGTGCCCACCAGGCAGAGCCAAGGGGTGTCCTACGGCCATGTCCAGCTCCGACAGCCACAGGGCTGGCTCCGTGGGTCTCCCACGGCCCCCGCCTAGAGCGGGGCCCGATGCCGCAGGCCTCACCCCCCAAGAGGCTCACAGGCTGCCAACGCACCCCCTACATCCCCCCAGAGGTGCCTCACCCTGGCATCTGCCGTCTGGGCCACTTCTCGGATCTTCTTCACCCAGTCCTGCAGCTCCTCCTGCGATTCGGCAGCGACATCCAAGGACCAGTGCGCCACCGAAGCCATGCTGATGGAGAAGACGAAGAGCCGGTTGTTCTTGCCTTCAGGACGGATGGCTGGGGGAGCAAGAACAGAGCTGGCAAGATGCTTCTGCGTCCCCCGCACCACAGCCCAGGCACGGGGCTCCCTAGGCTCCGAGTCCCCTCACCACCTGTCCTCCCCACACACCATGAGGCGGACAAGGCTGCTGGGCCAGGCCCATGTGACAGCAGAGGACCACAGGGCTCCGAGCAAAGTCCCTGCTGGTAGAGGCGGGCTGGGGCTCAAACCCCCGTCTGTTCCCCCTGGGTCCCCTGTCCCATCCCGGGACCCTGCCTGGGAGGACAGTGGAGGTCCACGAGCCGTCTGCGTCTCCCATAGTGCCTGGCTCCGGTGAGCACGCGGGGCTCAAAGCTGGAGATGAAGACAGGAGCCCGGGGCATCAAGGGAGACTCCAAGCACAGGGAGAGCTCTGAGGGAACGCAGCCTCTGGCTTCTTCCCTCGGCATGTGCCCACAGCCACAAAGGAGAGCCTGACCCTAAGGAACGGTGGGCTGGAAAGCGGGTTAGGGGCTCACCAATCTGACAAGCCGGCACATCCAAGACCCCCCGGAGCAAGTCTCCCAGGGGGCTGTTCTCGTCCAAGTGCTGTGGAGAGCAAAGCCCACAGGTGCGTCAGCATGTCCGCTGTACACATGCATGGATGGGGGGGTCCCGTGTGCACGCAACAAGCACACCCCACAAGCACACACATGACAACACAAACAGCACATGTGTCCTGGAAACTGTGGCCCCTCAGGGCTGCGAGTGGACTGCAAGTGACAGTGGCTGTGTCACTGTGTGTGACTGACATGTCCCCCCTGCATGGCTCTGCACTCACCTCCCTCTCAGGCTCCAGGGCTGCGGGGCTGACCATCTCCTCCACATAGTTTGACGGGAACCACAGCTGCTTCTTCCCCCCGTAGTCTCCCCGCCACCTGTGGGAGCAACATGGCACGGACCTCAGCAACCACCCCTGACTTCCACAGGAGGGGAGTCCTTGCCAAGGCCCCCCACGGGAGCCAGCGACAGCCAGCCCACGGGCGTGTCCGCCCCACCACCCCACCCCCGGATCCACGGCTGTGGCTCCGGGCACCAGGCTCACCAGCCGCCGTCCTGCTTCTCCACGTTCTGGATGATGGCATTCTTCGTGAACGTCAGCTCGTCCTCCCTCTGGGCCTTGTAGTCAAAGAGGGCCTTGACGGCGCACTGCAGGGGGGCAGCAGTGAGAGCAAGCTGTCCTCACCTGCCTCCTGACCTGGAGCCACCTGCCCAGCTCCAGTCCTCACCACTGGACCTACAGGAGACTCCAGGACAGATGTGACGGAGGACAGTCCCAGGGCCTCTACCACGGAGACTCCTGAAGTCCAGGTGGACTCCTGCAAGCCCCACAACCTGGACCCCAGCGAGAACCTTCCATCTGTCCCCAGGAATCAGGGCTGGCAGGCTAGGCGGAAAGTGTGTGTGGGTGCCTCCCCTGGGACCTGAAAGCCTACGGGCATGGCTGGGACCCCATCAGTCCTCATCTGGAAAACAGAAGAAAAGAACCTCCTTCCCAGGCTCCCTGGCTGCTGAGGGAAGGGGCTGAGAAATAGGGCACAACTCTCCCTTACCCCTTAGAGAAAAGAGCAGAAAGAGGAAGATGCTCTCTGACAGATCTTCATAAGGTGAGGGACTGAGGAGCAAAGAAAAAAGTTTTCTGGCCAGTGTGGCCTGCCCCTGCCCTGCTGCCACCCAGGAGGAAACGGGAGTTACCCTGGGGAACAATCTGGAAGGGTCAGTGCGGACCCCCAGGGACAAGGTCTGGGAGGGGGTCAGCCCAGGGAGAGCTGTGGTCATACACAAACCACACATCTCACAACCTCTCAGGCCTCGGAAAACCACAAGCACCACTTCTCCACAACGACCACAGATGGGCCCCTGAGCACAGAAATGCAAGCCCTCAGCCACTGGGGACCCCCCGCCTCCGCACTTCCTGTATCAGAGGCCTGATGCTATACCTTGAAAGTTGGCATAGGATTCGCCTCCACGTAGAAGCCAGGGTTGCGTCCCTCATACAGGGCTCCATAGTCAGGCTCCTGCAAACGGGACCAAATGGGATAGGTTAACACCCAGAGAGAACAGTGGTTACCAGCTGCCCCAGACCCCTCGATCGGTGCAGCAGGCCCACGTGTCCTGCTGCACAAGGCCAAGTCTGCCCCTTCCCTGGCGTCGGGTCCACCAGCATCTCAGACCTCAATGGGTGTGGCCTGGCCCTCCCTACTCTCCACTTTCTTACCCTTGAAACCCTCCCCACGATTCTGAAACCTCTCTGTTCCTGAAGGCCCAAACTGCTGCGGAGCTGTCTGCAGCAGGCTCCCGCAGGTGCCCTGCCCTCAACTATGTAGCCCAGGGGCTCCCTCCCTCCCTCCGGGTGTCCCCGCCCCAGTCCCGCCAATCCACCAGTCCAGCCCCAGGCCCCGGTGGGTGCAGACCCTTCCCTGGACACCTGTGCCCACTGATGACAAGTCTCAAGGGGACCTCCCGTCCTAGATGCCTTCCTTCTGTCCAATGCCATGGTCCCAGGCCTTGGTCCCAGGTCCTGGCCCCTAGGCCATCTGTGCAGCCTTCTGCCTCACTGTCTTACCCCGGTGTCTCTTCCCTCCATAGCCGCCCTTTTGTAGCCTACTCTCCCCTCTGCCCCCGCGACAGTCTAGTCCAAGCCCAGCCGGCAAAGCCTCAGACCTTGGGCCTACTGCTCCCTGTGTGAGTTCCAGGACCTCCTCACCCCAGAACTTAGCTCGCAGCCCTAACCTCTTCCCCTAACGCGTGCCATTCCTGGCAGCCACACCCGCGCAGAGGACACATCTCCCAGGACACTGTCCTGGCACCTATGCCATGGCCCCCAGCTGGGCAGAGTGACCTGTCCAGGAGCTCGCACAGCCAGACTGTCCCATGAGCACCCAGCAGCTAGCCCAGGGTCCCTGCCTGCCACGATGCCCCCAGCCCCAGGCCCTCACAGCAGTGCCGATCTTCTCCAGCGCCTCCTCGTTGATGGGGTAGCGCAGCTTCATTTTGCGGTACAGTGGGTGCTTCTCGTAGTAGCTGATCAGGTCCACAAGGCTGTCAAACTCCGAGTTGCCCAGCATCACCGTCTGACCCTCCTGCTGGACACGGCAATGCTTGATCTTGCCCTCGGCCCTGAACAGAACGGTCACGTGGGGTCAGGGAAGCCCAGATCCAGGCATGGCCCCACACCACCTAGAGCACCCCAGGCCACGCCCCTCACCGGAAGGAGATGGCGTAGGAGTTGGGTTCGTTCCGTTTTCTCACCAGGAAGGCCCCGTCCCGGGGGACACGCATCAGCATGTGCTCGGCCTGAGCTCTGGTCAGGCTGGCGTGGTACCACCTGAGGACAGGCCCGAGTCAATCCCTGGCCTCCCCGACTTCGGTCCCCCCACCAGCCCTCAGCCACCAGGCCCTCCCTCACTCTTTGCTCTCGTGGGCATTGGTCTGCGGGACAGGCTCTGAGAGGCGCATCTCAAATTCATTGCAGCGCAGGGGCACCTGCTGGTAGTGCGTGATGAGGTCATAGAGTGAGTCAAAGACCAAGTTGTCTGTCAAGAAGAACTTGGGGGCCCCAGCGTCCTGGCGGGAGTGGATCCGGCAGTGCTGGACTTTCCCGTTCCTCCTGCGGGAAGACATGGAGGCGGTGAAGCAGGTGTGGCCCAGAAGCCATGCTCCAGCCCAAGGGAGGCGCCCGAGGTACTCAGCGGCTGGGCAGACCCGCAGAGGGGCTTCAAAGCACCCAGAAAAGTATGTGTGTGAGGAGATCACGCTCCATGTGAGAGCCTGTAACAGAGACCAACACCAGACAGCGGTGGTCTCGGCAGGGGGGCACAACAGAGTGCAGCACACGCGCTGGGACTGGGTTACCAGAAGGAGAGGGTGTAGTCGCCCACGAAGGTCTCGCTCTCCCGCACAAGGAAGGAGCCGTCAGGGGCCCCGGTCTCGATGCAGTACTCGGTGAGCAGGCGCTCGGCAATGTGCCGTCCGTCCCGGCCCGCGCCAAGCTTCCCATGGAACCACTTCTCACTGGAGTGCAGCTCCGTGCTGCCACTGGCCTGCAGGGGGAGGGCGACAGCAAAGACACTCGGTGACTCTGACCCCAGCCCGGCCCCCAGCCCTGGGCTGGCCCCTCACCTCCTTGGGCTCCTCCTCATCCTCATTGCCCTGGTCACTGCTGGTCTCCTCGGAGTAGTAGATCTTGCTGCTGGTCAGAACGAAGTAGTGCGGGTACCACTCCTGGGAGCGAGCAGAGCGGGGCCCATGAACGCAGGCCGCCTCCCACCAGGCCCCCACGCTCAGCCCGGCCTGGCACTCACATGGTTCACGGGGTCCTCCAGGTAGAGGATGCCGTTCTTGATGGAGTTGCTGATGTCGTTCTCGGAGTACATCACCGACGTGGGCACCTCTTCATAAGCGCTGCCCTCTGCCAGCTTCTTGTGCTGTGGGAGCAGCGGGACATGCAGCGCCAGCCCAGTCCGAGCCCCCGCCTCTCACCCAGGCTGAGGCCGCCGGCTGAGCCACGGCCTGGGAGAGGCGTGCGGAAGGGTGGGGCGCCCCCAGCGCTACCTTGATGAGGATCTTCCTCTTGAGCTGGTTGGGTGAGGGGAGCCCGTCTGCAGCGATGTCCACGGGCTTGGTAAGGAGGGTGTCCCCAAGCACCTTCTTGAAGTACTGTGCCATGTTTCTCTGCTGGGCAATGCTGCAGTGGTCCTCGATGGACAGGATGACCGGGTACCTGCAGGGTAGGGGACCAGTGCAGTGACGGAGACCTTACAGTTCTGAGCGGTCAACACCCAGTCCAAACAGCTGCTCAGAAAAGGTGTTAGGAAGCAAGGGTCCGTGTCTAGAGGGCAGCTGGCCAGAGAAGAGCTTCGTTCCTCCCCAGCCCCTGGAAGGAAGCACGTGGGGCGTACGGGGAGAGCTTTAGTTTGTTCCATGAAAGGGGCGCCGAGGAGGCAGGAAGCAGGAGGGCTGCGGAAGGACGGCTCAAGCAAGCGGCAGGAGGGGAGGCCAAGAAGGACAAAGAGAAAAAACAGGGAGTGGGGACAGCACTGGAGGGGACCCTCCGTCATAGGAGGGAGCCGTAGCCCCACTGACCCCCACCCCCACTCACTCTGAGGCCACGAAGGCGTGCTCCTTGATGGTGTGCAGAACATCTGAGAACTTAATCTTGGTGGTAAGGGTGTGTCCGTGGTAAATGACTGGCATCCCGTCTGGGCCATCCCAGCAGTCCACTGCGCAGGAACATGACCACGGTCAAGAGGGCAGGGCCCCCTAACCTACCCCCCCCACCCCGGCCCCCACGCACACTCAATGCAGCGACAGCCCATTCGCAGGCAGCGGGCGTAGGCTTCTAGGGAGGACTCGCTGGAGAACTGGTCCCCGGTCAGGTACCTGCACAGGGAAGGAAAGGCAGGGGTGGTGGGTGAGTGCCTCCCTCCGAAGCCCGGGCCAGGGGGGCGGGCGTGCCAACGGAGCCACTCACGTGTTGTGGGAGGAGGAGATCCAGTAGTGGGAGAGAGGGTTGTTCATGGTGTCCGGGCACACGGCATCCAGCTGCGAGTTCCACACACTGTTCTCTTTGGAGAACAGGAAGGTGACAAACTGTCCGGAACAGGAAGGAAAGACCAGAGTGAGCCACTACCCCAGACCCCTGGCTTGGCTGTGGTGGGAAGGAGAGGACGCTCAGTGTCTGTCACTGAGGTGGACAAGGTGGTGGACAAGGTGGACGGCGGGGAGGAACAAGGTGGCAGCCCTAAGGAGAATCTGGCTCCTGGGACCCAGGTGGGGTTCCGGTCAGTGCCCCCCATTCTGATGTATGGGGTGTGAGAGTCAGGGCTCACCTCGTCCAGGAAGAAGTATGGCTCTTCGATTTCCCGCAAGGGGTCTCGAAGGAAGCTGAGCATGAACTCCTGCACCTGAAGCCGGTCAACAGCCCACAGCTCCTGGTGGGGGAGGGGGGCGCATGAGAGGCTACCAGCGACGAGCCCAGCCCCCCGCAGCCAGGAACCCTGGCCCAGCCCCACCCAGCCGTACCCCCTGGTACTCGAGGAGGAACTGCTGGAACTCGGGAAGGGATACTCGACAGAGCTCCGGCCGCTCCCCCGCCCTGTGGGAGAGAAGGGAAGCACCTGGCAGCCCGGTGGCTGGTGCAGCCCCCAGACAACAAGGGCCCCCTGGAAGGCAGAGCCCAGCTCCCAGCCAGCACAGATGACCAAGAGGGTCCAGCATGGCTTACCCCTTCCCACTGCCTCCCACCTGTACCAGGAGTCGCCAGGGGAGAGAGGAAGGAGGCCCCGGGGAGAACCCCACCGCCCCACTTCAAACCAAACCTCAGGGCACTGGCTTCCAAGAAGGGGAGGTCCATCTGCAGGAGACAGAAGCTGGTCAGAGCGAGAGCCCCTGGGAGGCCACATGGGAAAAGGGCTTTCAGGAAGAAAGGCTGGGGCAACAGACAGGGGTGGGCGGGCCTCAAGAGAAGAGCTGGAGAAATGGCACCGGAAAGCCCTCCAGCAGGGCGGCAGGGCTGAGGCAAGCAGGGCTGGGGCTGGGGCGGGAGAGCAGGGGCAGGGGCCACGGGAGGGCAGGTGGCTCATGCACCGTCTTCTGGGCGCTGTACATGAGGCTGCGGTACAGCTGAGCAAACTGCCCGTAGGTGATGTCACTGCTGCGCTGCTCCAGGTCCTACGTGGCACAGGGCAGGACTCCGGTCAGGCCTACGGCCAGGGGCTCCCAGGCTCCCTCACTGCCAGCGGGCGGCCCAGGATGTGCTTACCGTCAGACGCTCTCGGAGGAAGCGCATGTTGGGGACCCGGTAGTTGACCTGGGACAGCATGTTCTTCAGGTCCTTGGCTGATATACTGAGGAAACAGGGACATTCCCAGGGGCCTCACCCAACCTCTCCTGACCGCTGACTTGTCGGCTGAGTCCAGCTGGGACTCAGTCCCTCTGGGCTGGACAGATAAACACTACTCCTGGCACCTGGAGTCCTGAGGGGGCTAAATCAGAACACTTGGGGTGACCAAAGGAAGTCCCCTCCTTTCTCTAGGGCTCAGTTTCCTCATCTGGGCAAAGAAAAAGGCCATGATTCTGCCAAGAAAGGAGTGAACAGGCTCAGTGAAGTGGGTCAGGCATGGGGGAGGAGAGCCAGTCTTTAGGTCTCAGTGGTCAAGCCTGTACCTCTGGCCCCCCGACAATCCTAGGGGCTGTTGGCTCACCCAGACACAGGAGGCAGCCTTGCCCTGTGAGCCTCCAGGCCCCGCACAGCTCACTCACATACTCGCTGGGGGCGACTCCACAGGGAGTCCTGACCCGCTACCCTAGAATGCTGGGAGTGTGTGTCTCAGCATCCAGCATGGGGTGGGGGTCTGAGGGGGCTGGTAGCCAGAGGGGATCCTGCTTGACAAAATACCACTGCTGGCGACTGGGCACTCCCCCGGCGTCTGACAGGGAAGTCTGCCCAGGATGTGGGACTAGGGGACCCTGCCTGGCGAAAGGCTGGAAAGGATGGGGGACAGGGAAGCCTTCGCTCCTGGAGGCTGGTGTCAGGGAGGCGACACCTCTTCCTCCTGCCCGAGAGCCTGGCAGACATCACCAACACTCCCTTCCAGAATTCAGTCTTGTACCACATGGCCCTGGCCGCTACTGGCAAGTATGCTTCAGCAGGTGCTGCTTCTGCCCGTGCCAGCTCACCTGACCCCCAGGTGCCCAGAAGCAAGGCCCTCAGGGTCCTTGCTCTGCAGGTTAGGAAACTGCATCACCGAACTCTCTCTCAACTCTCTGCTATTATCCATTCCGCCAAAACACGGGTCTCGACCCTTCTGCCCTCTCCGCCGCCGCGCCCTTCTCCGCTCTCCTGCACAGCTGCGCCTGAGGGAGCCATCCGTGCTCCCTTTCCTTCCCTGAACACCGCTCTCTGCTCCTCAAGGTCACCAACACCCTCTGTGCTGTCAAGTCCATACCTGGCGAGGCCTGGCACAGCTCACCAACCCCTCCTCCCCAGGCTTCCAAAACCCCACCCTCCCAAGTTTTTCTCTTCCCTCACAAGCCGCTCCTTCCCATGGCTATCTCCTCCTCACCTCCCTGATCCCCAGTGACCGAGTGGCCTGGGGTCACGGCCCTCTTCCCTGCTCTTGCTACGTCTATCAGGTGATCTCCAGCCTCATGGCCTAGGAAAGAACATCTCTATGCTCCCGCGGCAACATCTCCCGCCCCAACTTCTCCCTTAAACTCATTCTACCCACCTGCCAATGCAACATCTCTACCTGGACGTCTAAGGGTATCATAAAACTGAATATGGCCCAAATGCATCCCTAAGCTCCCCCAAATTTGCTTTTCCCATGGCCTTCCCCATCTTAGTCAATGGCAACGCCACCTTTCCAGGTTCTCCAGCCACAAAGCTTAACTGTTACCTCAGACTCCTCTCTTCCTCTTGCACACTAAAATCAATGTTCGGAAGTTTTACTGGACTCTTACCTTCAAAACACAGTAGAGTCCAAATCCGACCATGTGCTACCGCCCTCCACCCCGAGCCACGACCTCTCATCTCGCATCCAGAACGCTGAAGCAGCTCCCTGCCCAAGCTGGCCAGCTCTGCCCCGTCCTGGGCTCTCCAGCCGCAGCCGGCAGTCTGGTGCAACCGAAGTCAGGTCACGGGATGCTTCCTTTCAAAACCCTCCGTGGTTTTCTAGCTCTATCACAGCAACAGTCAGAAACCCTCACCATGAACTGATCTTTGTCCCCCATCTCTTCCCGGCCCCCCTGGCTGTCATACAGTGGCCTCAAAGCTGTGAGCTTCAAGGCACTCCCTCACGCACTAAGGCCACCACCGCCTGCTCCGCAGGACACCCAGCACCAGTCTGCACCAAGGCCCTCAGAGGACTTTCTGCAGGATGTTACCTGTGCCAGAATGCTTGCCTGCCCCTCAGCCCTCCTAGACATAGGCCCCCTGAGTCCTCTGGTTCTCCGGAGAGCTGATCAGGGCTTGGCTACTGTTCTGGCTGCCACAACCCACAGGCAGAGCTAGAGCCACACCCCGGTACCTACCGATCCTCACGGTTCCGATCCACGGAGTAGAACTGCTTCCGCAGCCACCTGGAGGGAGAGGAGCCTAAAGTGAGAGGCACTTCTCCAGCCAGACTAGGTCCAGGGAGGTCAGCAGGCGGTGTCTGTGCACACAAAGGCCTGTGTCCTTGCTGCTGCTCCCTAGAACCTTTTCTCTTACGTCACAGGCTGCTCCTTCCCCTGGCTAGTTCATGGGGAGCTATGCTGGGGGTGGGGGTGCAGGGTCCTCACCTCTCGATCTGCAGAGGCGTGGCCGCCTGCAGGGTGTCCTCCATCAGCCACGTTAAACCCTTGATCCACATGTTCACTTCATCCTCAGATGTAGCTGTGATCAAGGGGCAGGGAGGTGAGCTGGGAACACGCACTCCGCGCCGAGCCTGGAGCCAGTGCCTATCTGCCCGGAGCTAGCCCCGACCCCCTCCAGCCCGGTGACGCCTACCCTGCAGGCTCAGGGTCTTCAGGCGGAACTCCATTCCGTACAGGATGACAAAGCAGTGTGACTGGTCTGGTCGGAAAGCAGGGTCCTCTTGGTAGCGATCAAAATCCCGTGACGTCTTCCCTGGGCGGATCTCCTTGATTTCCCGAATGTCAACTAGGAGGGTAAAGAGACCAAGGTCAGGCTGGGGTCTCTGAGTCAGTGCTGAAATGAAGGCAGCCTGGTTTCCTCATGCCCCCTCAGCGAGGGACCACAAAGAGAGACACCTCATCAAGGGGCAGAGCCAATACTACTCACAGGCCTACTGGGTGACACCAGAGAGGGAGTCCGAGTCTGAGGACAGACCTCTGCTAGAAGCGGAGCTGTCTGGGGGAGCTGGAGTCTAGAGAGAGAACTGGGGAGGGCTGAAGGCTCTTCTGTGAGGATGATTTCCTGACACAAAGTATACGAACCAAATTGTAAAGTCCCAGGTTAGGGTGAGGCAGACCCAAGTGTGTCTCAGGACCCGTGGGAAGAATGAGGGGTCAAGCTCGGAGAACTGACACATCCCTGAATGGCCCACCACCCCAAAGACATCCCCAAGCAAGTCTCAGCAAGAGGCCTCGTCTCCCAAGGCAGCAGCTATCCAAAGGGATGTTACCCACCCTGGCTGTCCAAGGCAGACGACCTGCCTTGGCCACTAACATGGGAGATGACACTGAGTGACTCATTTAACTTCTAGTCTCACTTTTACCAATATAAAGTCGAGGGCTTGACTGAATTTCTCTAGAAGGCAGGGTGGTAGAAAAAACATGCGTGGACTCTGGGACCAGACTGCCTGCAGCAGAATCCCAGCTCTACCTTCCGTTAGCTGTGTGACCTCGGCAGTGACTGCTCTGATCCCACTCCTTCATATGTGAATGCGGGTAACAGTAACAGTGAGGGTGCTGGGAAGATCCAAAGTCCTAAAAGTCAAAAGTGCCCAGCACCATATATGGCACACGGGAGCTCATTCGATGCAGGTTCCCTCCCTCCGCTGCCTCACCAAAGTCCGCTAGGGGCACAGGTTCTAACCAGGCTAGGAGAGGGCCCCAGCAGTGCACAGCACAGGGAAGGGCTATACCAGCCACACGTCCACACGATCCCCCCGTGCTGGGTGGGATCCTTGATTGGGGGGCTGGGGGTGGGGGACAACGGACTTTCCAAGTCAGATAATGAGACAGATTTAGGGAGGAGCTGTCCAAGCAGAAGAAGCCTGGCTGAGTAACCAGAGAGGACTCTCCCTGAGCACCGCCTTGGCACCAGAGCCCCTTCTAGTGCTCTCAACCCAGACTCGCCCGGAAGATCTGGAGCCAGGAGCAGCCCCAGCAAGTTGCCAGCTTGTGTCTGTCCCAGAGCCCTCCCAGTCCAAACTGTGCACCACCCAGGCCACACTGTCCCAAAGGGCCCAAATCCCTAGGCTCTCTTCCTACCCCTTCCAAGCCACAGCTGTGCCCCATCTGTCCCACCTCAAACAGAGGCACTGCTTCTAGCCCAACCCCGGCTCTCCACCACAGCATTACGGGTTTTAACTGGACCCTGTTCTCCCTGCTCCGTGTGCCTTCATCAAACCCTCAGGCCTGGGCCTCTCATTGAAGAAGCCCTGCCTGCCCGGCCAGCAGCCCTGCCCCCACCCTCCTCACCAAGGAGCCACTCTTCTGAAGTTTTCAGAATCCTTCTAACACCGTTCTGATTCCTCCTGTGGTTGCTCACTAGGGAGAACATGTTCCTTCTGTGGCCTTTTCAAGGCCCTTCCTGATGAGGCTCAGTCATCTATTCCCAGCTTCTCCCCTCACATCTTCTCTGCTCCATCTAAACTAAGCTGGATGGGTGCCTGGGTTGCTCAGTGGGTTAAGCCTCTGCTTTCGGCTCAGGTCAGGATCCCAGGGCCCTGGGATCGAGCCCCACATCGGGCTCTTTGCTCAGCAGGGAGCCTGCTCCCCCCCCCCCCCCTGCCCCTCTGCCTACTTTTGATTTCCCCCTGTCAAAAAAAAAAAAAAAAACTTTTAAAAAAAAAAAAAAAAAAAAAAACCTTTAAAAGAAATAGGCCAGACCAAGAGCAAGAGCAGTCAGTGCTTCCTGCCCCCCCATTTCATCCGGGCCCCTAGGGTGGACTGTCTACCTCCCAGGCTCCATTCTCTCCCACCAAAGACCCAACTCAAAGCGGCCTCCTGCAGTAATCATGCCCTTGACTCCTCATGACCCCACGTGAGACGCGTCATCTCCGCCCAGGCCAGGCAGAGCCCAGGCAATACTTGCTGGAAGACTGAAGGAGCAAACGAGAAAAGGAGGCACCCAGGTGGGGGGAGGGGCCACAGAATGGCAGTGGCATTTAAAAAACGAGTTACACTCGGGTAGAAACAAGGAGGGTCGGGGAAACTGACTCACAAAAACCCAGCCTGAGAAGACAGTCTCCAAGGACGGAAGGAGGAGCTGAGCAGGGGAAATGCCCAGATCAGAAACTGCAGCATAACCACAAAGCCTGCCCTTGAAGACAGAAGCCCGTATGCTTTTCCGGCACAGAGCTGCTGTCATCCCACACCTCGCGCACAGGCACACCGCCTCACAGACACAGATGCGTGCAGGCCAGGGTCTCAGGGCTCAGTGCCCGCCAGCGTGAGAGCAGCCCATGACGTGGCCGCTGCTTGGCAGGCAGCTGGAGGGTCAGTTCAAAGCCTGAGGCCGGATATGTGTAGCCCTGTGTGCGCGCGCGCAGACACACACACACACACACACACACACACACACACACACTCCACCAGCAGGACCCAGGAGAACCTCTGGCCTGCCCTGTGCTCCTGGGCACATTCCCACGGAGACCAGGCTGGAGGTCGACTGGGCTCCTGCCCAACACAGGAACCACACAGGCACGGAGCAGCTCCAGGCCCGGCGTCCAAGCTTCCCAAGCTCTGGCTTGGCCACACCTGGTCCCTTGTACCCCACGCCACCAGAAGGAAGTGCCAGCCTGGGGCTGATGCCCTCCAAGCGCATCACGCCAACGGGAGGCTGAAGGGACAGGACGCCAGCGTGCGACGCCCTACCACGTTCTTAGACATCCTGTCCTGTGCCACCTCCCTGCCCCACTTCCATCCTCCTCGTCCGGGAGGCAGACACAGAAGGGTCCTTTTTGCTGAGAGAGCCAGGGCCAGTCCCCCAGGGACTGCCATCAGGGGAGGAGACTCCCTGGGACAGGCATGGCCTCTGCCCTAGCTGGGGGCAGGGGGAGGCCGAGCCACCCCAGCTGTCTGGGTCAGAACTGCAGTGGGACAGGAAGGGCAGGGACAGACACCCTCCCAGGACCTGGGAGCTTCGGGAGGAGAGGAGAACTGCTCAGAAGAGCAGGAGACTAGCACCCTGTTCCCAGAGACCCATGACCCAGCACTCATCCCCCACTCAGACCATGGGAAAACAACATTCAAGGAACACTGGGGAAAAGAAAAGCCAGGGTACTGAGAGTTCCTTGCTAGGCTGGAGACACACGAGTGAGACAGGGGAACTCTCTGAGGGAAAGGCCAGGATCCCATAGCCAGGGGGCCAGGCCAGCCTCCCGTGTAGCAGAAGGGTGCAGGCCTTCACCAATGACAAAGGTCCATCTTCAAGCTTGCTCCAACCTGAGAGGGCCTGGGGTTCCATCAGCAAGCATGGTATGTTCATCCTCCAAGGACCAGGTCCCCAAGGCACATGCTTCAGGAATGGCATGTGTACCACCACACCACATATGGCTGTAGCAGACAGCGACAAGATAAACTGCCTGGGCATTTAATCACCCACATGCTCTCATGAAGATACAGAAACCACCAGTCCTCCTCAAGGGGCTCTGGGGTAATGAGGGACTACCCATGCTGGGTCAGGGACTGGCATCACAGGCCCACCTCTGAGAACTGAGGACGTTCTGATTGCCAGACTGCCTGGTGCCCTGGGCAGAAGCCTGGGGGTTCTGGTGGCAACCTGCCCTCTCTTGCTCCTTCAGGAAGCCTGCCCTGACCATCCCCCTTCCTAAAGGCTGCCCATGCCTAGCAGAGGAGAACCACGCAAGTCTTAAATCCCAGCTGTGCAGCCCTAGGCAGGCCCTTACTCTTTTGGCCTCTGTTTCCCCATTAGTACAGTAAGGTCCTTGTCAGGAACCAATGATCCCACTGATATCTGAAGGAGACTGACCCCCGGCCTGTGTGCCTAGTGCATCAGCTCAAGGCCCAGAGAAGCCAGCAGCAGGGGAGAGAAATGCAGCCAACTGCCAGGGCTTTGCTGGGGTTGGGCCCAAACCTAGGAGAGGTAAAGTTAGGCTGTAGCTGCCTCAGCCCACAGGAAAGAATCCAAGCAGCCATTTCTCTGGCTCAAAAAGGGGTCTTGCAGGGATGGGGCACCATGAAGGCTTGGGGCTCCTGAGGCCAGAGTTCAGATCAGTGCCTGCAGCTGTGCTCTAAGCCAGAGGTGGCTTCCTGAGTCTACAGCACCCAACCTGCACACTCACCACGTGTTGGCGGCACGTGCACCCCACCACCTCACAGAGGATGCATAGCAGAATGGGAGACCCAACAGACTGAAGTCACCAAGATCAATTCTCAAATCCTGTTTGCAAGCATATAGATGGGCCTTGCTGGCAGGTGAGGGATAAAGCAAAGCTTTTCATTAGGGGTGGGACAGCCATTAACCGTTCACATGTGAACAGCCAACTACATAAAAACATTCACATGCAAGAGTCAAGCCTGGACTGCCTTGACCACCCCCAACCCTGGACTGGTTTCTGTTTTGACTTTTATGCAGAAGAAAACATGCGTGTTGCCTGGTGGCGGGGGCTGGCCCTAAGCATTGAGGCAGAATGCCACAAGACCGAATCGGCAAAACCAGAGCCTGCAGGACCAGGCAAGGAAATCCTCCCTTGTCTCCTGTCTTGGTCCAGGGACAGATTCCTTGCCAGAGACCATGAGACTAGAGATCAGCACTTACTCAAAGCACAGAGCCTGGGTCCGTCAGGCCTGGAAAGCAACTGCCTTCAGGGTGGAAGAGCGGTGGTGGCTGCTTTCCCTTTAAGAGCCTCAGTTTGCTTATCTGAGTCACACAACTCATCCCAAGCACTTTGGGAGGCCGGCATCTAGACAGCAGCAAAAAGTAGTGTTGCTGCTCTCAGGGCCAGATCAGAGCTTGCCTTTACAGGAAAGTAGGTCCCCAAGCCAGGGACAACACCTACTCCCCTGGGTGAGGAGAGGGTGCCATGAACGGGACAAGCTCAATGGCAGGCAGCCAGCCTACAGTCTGGGAAGGGACTGAAGACAATGACCCTAGAGGACTTGTCTGTGCAAGGTTCTTCTGAGGGTAGGGCTGCTTCTGGTCTTAGAATCCTGCCCCCCACCCGCTCCCAGACATCAAGCTGAGCCACAAGTGCCCCACCAGTCATCCCCCTGCCCAGTGCATCAAGACAGCCGTGGCAGGGAGGTGCAGAGAGGCAGCATTCCTGGACACCAGGCAGAGTCCCCAGGGAAGAGAAATGCAGAGAGCGGGGGCAGGGCACCAAGCCTTTTCCAGGGTATCTTGATGAGTCCAGCTCCTGAGAGCTAGCCAATCCTGCCCCAGAGCAGACTTCACTCTGACCATGGCAGGCCCTGGAAGGGACAGAAGGGAGCCCACCATCCAATCTAAGATTCTAAATTAGACCCAAGCTTCTGAGTCAGGAACAAGTGTTCTAGCATCCTGTGCTGCCAGTGAGGTCACCTTCCAAATAGCCCTACACAGACAGAGGTCCTGCAAACCTACTGGCCAATTAACTACCCATCAGACAAGGGGGGTGTACAGAGAGGAACGAGGAGCACCAAGCACCGGCAAGGCAGGTGGGAGGCACAGCCCCACCTCTGAGCCTCATTTCCCTTATCCGCAAAAGAGGATCACCACTCCTGGCCCTTCTTCACTGAGTGACTGTGAGATGTCAAGAGACACTGAAGCGATCTCATTAGAAAGAGACAGGAGGGCATACTGAAAATTAACCTCCCCGCAAATGATGAACATAGAGCCAAGAACACCGCCACCAGCACAACAAAAATCCAGAAGGCATATATCACAAATTTCTGGGCCTGAAACATGCTTTCACTGAACTATTTTTCTTTTCTTTTTAAAAAAATTTTTAAAGACGATTTTATTTATTTATTTGACAGAGAGATCACAAGTAGGCAGAGAGGCAGGCAAAGAGAGAGGGGGAAGCAGGCTCCTCACTGAGCAGAGAGCTCGATGCAATCCCAGGACCCTGAGACCATGACCTGAGCCAAAGGCAGAGGCTTTAGCCCACTGAGCCACCCAGGTGCCCCTGAACTATTTTTCTTAAGAAGATCATTCTTCCTGGGGCGCCTGGGTGGCTTAGTGGGTTGGGCCTCTGCCTTCAGCTCAGGTCATGATCTCGGAGTCCTGGGATCGAGCCCCACATTGGGCTCTCTGCTCAGCAGGAAGCCTGCTTCCCCCTCTGCCTCTCTGCCTACTTGTGATCTGTCTGTCGAATGAATAAATAAAATCTTAAAAAAAAAAAAAAGAGCATTCTTCCTTTTACAAAGTACATAAACTAACTGATGTAAACAGTAGAAGTTACCCAAAGAGAAATACATGCACCTACATTTTGCAACTTAAAAAAATTTCAACTCATGGTAAACATGAAGAGTCTTGTTTTTTAATCTGGAGAGGTTGAAAGAGGTAAGTGAATGTTACCTGGCCTGCACAGGTCTTTCCCCTCTGGGGGTTTTCATTACCCTGAACTCATGGGATGTGAACCCCCAGATCCCCTCCAGGACTGGCTGTCCAGCCCTGTATGGGCACTGGGGGAAGGTGGGGAAAGCCCAGCCCTCTCCAGAAGGCCAAGTCCAATCCAGGCTATGAGCTGCAAGGACCTCAGGATATCAGCTCTCAGCCCATGCCCCTCCCTCCAAGCCTCTGCACGGGCCAGGCTGGTGGCGTAGCCAGTGTTCCACACTGTTGTCACATTCTAGTGCTTCCAGGGATCTAGATCACTGGCCTGTGAGCTAGCTCCTGAAGGCAGAAGCTATGTTCAATTCTTCTATCCGTTCCCCAAATTCAGGTCCTAGGAAGGCTTCAAAATGTATACAGAGTGCTAAAGAGCAGGAATGAACACACAAGTTAGATTCCAGAGTTCATTATCTAACAAAGATAGCAAAGGCCACAGATGCTCAAAGATGGTATCAGGGATGGCTTCCTGGAAGAGGTGCTGCAGTCGACAAAGGCTGAGGAGCTACAACAAATATGCAAATACAGAAGTTGATGAGGTTTACTAAGGGGACAGAAAAAAGAAGGACCAGTTACCGCTGCGGCATAGGGGTGAGGGCATGGCCTCTCTGGGGGTCAGGGCAATCTGGGAACATTGGGAAGTCCCTGCACAAAGGTTCCTGCAACTGGTGGGAACCATGGGAAGTTCATGGAAGTCTGAGGAGTAGAAAAGGCAGGGCTCCCTGAGCACCCTGTCCTGCTTGGCTCTAAGTCAAGGCCACCAAGAGATTCAGAAAGCGAGGCCCAGGGATCAAGAAAGGTGTGCAAATCTTACCCCAAATGGGGCACATGGCTCCTTTGGTAGATCATGTGACTCCTGATTTGGGAGTTATGAGTTTGAGCCCCATGTTGGGTATAGGGATTACTTAAAAATAAAATCTTACTAAAAACAAAAACCAAAAAACCCCCACAAACTTCCCCCTAAATGCTCTCATTATAACCCGCTCCAAACCCAGCGGGGAATAAACAAATGGGCCATTCCCGGCTGCGCCCACCCCTCAAGTCAGCCACCTTTCATCACCCTCCAAGGACTACACACCCAGGGCAAGGGAGCACGAATGGAGCTGAGCCTTCTCCCTCAAAGGATGCCGACACGGAGAAAGGAAGCCACAAGGGAAACGCTCTGTGGCCAATTCCTGGCCCTCTCCCCTGCCACCCTTACACACAGGTTCCTGCACGATGCCCCAAGGGTAGGGTAGGCACTGCACCCCAGAGTCCCCTTCAGAGGGAGCCAAAGACCAAGGGGCTCTGCAACCCCAGAGTAGCTGTACCAACTGAAAGATACAGCTTTTAAAGAGTTGTCAGACCTCTGAAGGGAAAGATGGAGGTGACCCAAGGGGAAGAAAGGACAGAACCTGGGCACAGGCGGGAAGAGAACCTAACGCAGCTGGAATGAGGGGCACTGGACCGGCTAGCAGTTTCCGTGCTGCGCGAGACCTCTGGAAGGAGTGAGAGACCCCTCCTCCCCCGCCTTCCATTCCCCTCTCTATTCTGAGACTATGAACTCCCCCCTCCTATCTTCCAACAGAAGCCGCCAGAAGCAGCTCCCAGATCTCACCAGAGAGGAAATCAAAAGCAGAGGGGCCGGAGCTGTCTACCTCCATTTTACAGACAAGCTTGGAGCCTGGGAGACCTGGGGTCCGAGGGCCATGCGACACAGAAAAGGTGAGAATGGGGCTTTTCTCCTTCCCATGCCAATGTAGCAGCAGGGGAGAGAGGCCACAGCCCCTTCCCAGGGTCCTGGCTGAATCCTGGGAGTCCAGGGTGTACCAGGGCAGAGCTCAGCATCTGCTTCTGGCTGGGGTTTCATCAGTCACTGCTCCCTAAACACCTGACCGAGAAGAGCAGCCAGGCCTGACTGGGCATCTGGCCCTCTCCCACCTTGATAAACAGGAAAAGGCCATTCAGACAGCTGCATGGAGGTCTGCAGGGTCCTCCTACACAGGACCTTGAACCCGTATGTACTAACTGCTTCAGGTTACAGCTGTAAAGGATTGTTGCCAGCACATGAATCATCTAGATTCTAGATGACTCTCCTCTTTGGAGCAATGAGAAAATGGAGGCTCCAGAGGGTTTTGTCAGGATCACACAGTGGTTCATGGCAGAACTGGGACCCTCTGCCTGGCCCCAGAGCCTTCCCACCACCCAGGCAGGCAGTCCTCCTGCCTAGGACACTAGACCAACCCCACCCATTTCAGAGGTGGGATCAGCCCGCTCAGGCCCCAAAGGAAGGAAGGGAAAGAGGCCCCACCCAGAGAACTCAAAGCTGGGAGAGAACTGAGCGGTTGCCCCTTGACGCTAGTTCATTCATTCCATCATCTAATCAAACACGTATGGGACACCTATCTCCTCAGTGTCGGGCCCTGGGTTGAGTCCTGGGTAAACAGAGATCAATAAGGCCCTTGAGTTCCTGCCCTTCAGAAAAGCCCCGGCTGGTGGAGGAAACAGATGGGGAAGTAGATAACCATGAGGTCGTGCAAAGATGGAACAAAAGGGAGATGTCTGCGGTGCTGGGAGCACAGAGAAAGTGAGAAGCGCTCTTTGGGATTTCTCAGATTGCTCTGCAGAAGGCAGGTCTGGAGGGTCATGTCAGGCACAGGGGATCGTGGAAGCCAAGGCACCAATGGAGCAGTTTTACTGCTGGCGGGGGAGGCATTCAGTTTCACGGTAGAGGGGTAAGGACGCTGGGCCCACAACGGGCCTTTCCCACACTAGTACAGTATGGACAAGGGCTTGCCCCAGCTTTGCTGCCCAGGCCCAATAACTCCCCAGGAAGTTCATGGGTCAGCCCCCAGGGCATAGGTCCTCTGCACTCTGCCTCCACTGAAGGCTGATGCTGTCCAAGTTTTTTCTAGATGTCTTGTGTCTGCCCCGCCCCCACCCATCCCCCCAGTATATTCAGGCTCCCTGGAGAACAAGAACACGGAGTGTAAGTCACTTTTCCATCCTCCTCTTTCCCAACCTTCAGAGCAATAAACATGGTTCACCATGCCCTCCCTCCCGCTCGAAGCTCTGCCCTTGGCTTCTCCCTCATGACTTCTGGTTTCCTCCTTCTTCTTGGGCTTCAGGCCTATCCACATTACACACTGGCCTTTGTCCAGGCCGAGGCCAAGGTCCGCTCTTCCCCTAATGCTCTACCTCCTCTCAGTCAGTCATGGATGCCCACAGATTCCATGGCCTCCTTACAGACAATGCAGTCCCCACCTCTAAGCTTCAGGTCCTTCGGTCCAATTGCCTACTTGCCACCTTCACCTGCTCACCCCAAAAACACCTCAAAGTCAACCCCTCAAACCAAACACATTACCTCAAACACACTCTTCAACACGTCTTTCACCAAAACCCAGGTCTCTTGCCACACCTCTTAGGTCAGCTAACAGCATCACCTCCCAACAGGTACAGAAACTAGAAACTTTAAAACCATCCTTAACACCTTTCTCTCACCATCCCTCATCTAATCCTTGGACAAGCCCTAATACTGGCTTTATTTGTCACAACCATATTTACTGAGCACTTAGATGAGTGGGAACCCTATGAGCATTTTAAAGCTATCTGACTGACAATCTTCTCAATGGAATACGAGCTCCTTGAGGCCATGGACCATACCTGTCAGTTTTAAGGCAGGACTAGCAGGAAATGGAATGCATTAGAAAACAGGAAAATCTGCCCCCCTCCAAGGAAACAGTAGGAACCTCTGGCTAGAGATCTAAGGGATGGGCTGAAGTGGGAAGACAGGTGGAGAGACAGCAGAGGCCTCCTATACAGAGCTCCTTATGGAGCCCCATGCCTGACCTGGCTCCCCACCTCTTCGGTTTCCACGTTATCACCACCACACATCCTGCTCATTCTTGCAGGCATGGGGTGGGAAGAAGGTGTAGGGCCAGCCCTTAAACCACCAGCAGAGTCAACCCTGACCAGGAGGTTGGAGACATGCTAAGCAATGAAGAAGTCATGAAGGCAAGATCTGTTGGCCCACACATCCTCTTCTGTGCACCACACTAGGCCTCTCACGTTCTGGAACTGCAGAGCTCAGCCACTCCTCAGCATCTGGCCATACTCCCTCTGGGTCACACCAGCCCATGCCAAGACACTTTCCTTGTCCTCATTTTGCTTCCTAGGGAGGCAAAGCCCTGATGCAAGATCTAGCCCCTGACCCTACTCCAAGGTCACCGGGAACTCGCTGACTCCCCAGGAAGCCCATCTAGGATTCTTGGAGGGTGCGTCCCCTGTCAACAGGAATGCCTACCTTGGGACTTCCCATTCCTGATTTTCATTTCCTAGTTCTATACTCTTAAGACAACTTCTGGCCTCACCTCTCCTAAAAGGCTTCTTGCTGCCTCCCACTCCAGCCTGTAGAGCTTCACCCTTCCAGTGTGGGCCAGTTCTCAGGCCAGGGACCAGGACATGCTTGTGGAAATGGTCCAGGCACCAGGCATTCCATTGTCACTAGAAGGGATGTTCTCTGCATTTCACTGCTAGGCTCAAGAGGCCCTGGGTAAAATCCTTGACAAAGTGAAATATGCTACCCTTTTTAACCTCCTCGGTGGGTATACTAAGAGTTCCCAAGAAAGGCCACAGGCACATTATACTCCATTCCTACTTCAGGTAGAGTGGCTAGGGTAGGGGAGGCCATCAGGAGGAATGGGGTGGTGGGGAGAGGGGTGTGCAGAGCCCCTGCACCCCGTCACTGCCCACCTCCCAGCTGACCTTCTGCCCCCAAGTAGGCTGAAGGCCTTTGGGACCTGTGGCCCACTCCTCTCCTTCCCAGGGTTAGTCACTCTATGAATTCAGCCCGTACTCTTGGGGCCTGAGACTGATGTCATTCAGTCCCGCAGGGTTAGAATTCACCCACCACACACCCACAGCTTCACAGCCAGAGGTCCAGTGTGGTCAGTGCCCTACTCCCCCCACAGACAAGGCCAAGCCAAGGACACTGTGACCTGGGGGCACCCCTTAAACAACTACTTCCCTCAGGACATTTCAGCTAAGCCATATCCCCAGGTGTCCAAGAAAACAGGAAGCCAACCCCAAAGTGAACGGCCCACCCTTACTGAGTTAGAATTAGATCTCACACAAACAAGTGGTCAGACTTGCTGTGGCCCAGCCCCTCACCAGTCTAGTCAGTGTTCACTGCCAGGGCTTGGAGCTTCCGTCAGACCACCCACTCCTCACTGTGCCCACGCCTTGCTCCCAGGCACCTCACAGCCTTTGTAAAGATTCTCTAACCAATGCTGGCTTGCCAGCCAGCAGGGGGAGGAACTCCACAAGGGCAGGATGGGCTGCAACAGAGAGAAAGCTGATTGTGTCTGGACCCTTGGGTTCAGCCTACAGTACTTCAGGCACAACTGTCTCCTGCTGGCTCTGGGCTTTCATGCTTTTCTGCATGTTCTAGATTGCAAGCTTCCCAGGATCGAAGATCGAGCCACCTTCTTTTCTTGCTTGCTACCCCAGCCTCCTCTGTGCCAGGCATGGGCACAGAAAAGGAGATGCCAGTCTTCTGCAGGAGAAAGTCCCGCCCATTTATTCTGCATCCTGAGTCCTGCTGAAGCCAGGGCCACCCGCCAACACCGGGAAGGGCCCGGAAGGAAGCAGCAGAGCCTATACACAAAGCCTACATGTGGCTATAAAAAGGAGCCCTCCCTGCTTCCCCCAGGATGGGCCCGGTTCCTAGGAGGTGATGAGTGGGGGAGAGAGCTAGTACTTGTGCCTGGGCACACAGCCACCGTAGCCTCTCCAAGGCTAGCCAAGCGCCACCTCAAAAGGAACCAGTGTTACAAGGAGAGGAGGGAGAATGTTGAGAGTGGAGTGAGGACAGCAAGCAGAGCCTCTCAAGCCCCATCTCCTGGGACCACCGACTCCCTGAAAGCAAAAAATTCTCTGTCCCCAGTGCCTCTTCCCCCAAACCAAGTATTCACAGAAGACCCCTCTCCCACACTTCTCTACTGCTCCTCCTCCTCTCCCCGAGGGCACCCTGTGGAGGCACCAGCATATCCAGCCAAAGAGCTCTGGGAGCAGCTATGAGGAGACAATGAGGCTTTACTTCGGGGGTGACAGCAGGAAAGCCGCCGCAGCAACAAACGAGGCTCAGGGGCAGCTCAAGGAGGGGCACAGCAGGAGAGGACAATGAAGCAGCGGCCCTGACAGGATACTTCAGGTATGAACACAAGGGTACCTGTTGCAGAGCCCAGCCACGCAGGCAGCAGCCCATGTGCCACCACAGCAGAGCCAGCCACACCACTGCCCACGCCAAGCCACAGAAATTAATCCTGGCCCCCAGCCTCTGTCGTCCAAAGCCCTCTCCAGCCTAGTATGCCCAGCGTTCGGGCCCTGCACCAGGACGGTGACCCAGAGCCACTGAGGCCATTCTGCAGAAACAAGTGGAGTGGCTTGTCATGGTCACACACGTGTAGCAGAAGTGAAAAATGAGCCTCAGTTGTTGTCTGCAACTGAGAGATCTGGATCGTTCATTGTCAGAGCACCCTCACCTCTCCCGACTGCCGGAACAGCCTCCGGTTTGTTTCCTCCACAGCACACTGCAGGCCCTGTAATTATTTTTTCTGTCCAGTTGCTGGTGTCCTTTCTGGCTACACCTATCTTAACCTTTACATTTTTACCAGACAGGTGCTTGGCATGTCAGCAAATGCTGGAGTCCAAAGCCAGGGTAGCACAGTGGGGTCCTGCTTGTTCAGTATGCCACAAAAGGTCCAAGAAGGTTGGGGTTTGGGGGCTTTTCCTTGTTGTTTTAAGGAGAAAAAAAGTAGCTATAGTGATAAAGCACACCAGGGCAGAGACCTACTACCATGGAACAAGCCAGAGCTTACAGTTCTCACATCCAGCTTAGCAGACGTAACACACAGCAGCACGCCCACAGTCCACACGGGCAAATGCAGGGACACACTGGATGAATGAGTGCACCTGAGCTTGCCATCTGGGGTCCTGGAGAGGCCCTTCATGGGGCACCTGGAGCACAGAGCCAGGTTCCCACCTCCCTGCAGAGGCTCAGGTGCTGTTGTCATCATGAACCCATCACAACAGGTCAGAGCAGGGCTCTTCTGTCCCCCTATCTCAGATCACCTGCTACCTCCACCCCCAGCAAAAGTGTGGGAAAGCATCTTGATGGGGTTGCTACAGGAAGATGAAGGCAGCAGATAATCTAGATGGAGGGTCTAGGTCCAATTTGTCCACGGACAGAAGCCTGGGCTGGTCAAAGAGCACATCTGGCCAGAGGGCAGAGTGGAGATCAGATCACTCTGTCCATATAAACAAAAACAAAAACAAAAACAAAAACAAACCACACTGGTCCTACAGAACAATCTATCTTCTTGTCATTTTCTCAAGAGTAGAAAAATAACTGAATGTTGTAGTGGGAATCAGAGATCCGAGGCTCTGATCCTGGCATTGCCATGAACTTGCTGTGTGACCTTACCCTTGGGGCCTTGGTTTCTCATCTCTAAGAGAGGGCTAACCATTCTTGCCTTCCTTCAGTTCACGGAGCTGTGGTGGCACTCAAACAATACCACGGATGAGAATATGCTCCATGAACTCTACTGCACTAGGACAAATACCAATTTTCCTCATGCCCCAGTCCTCTGTGTACAGACTCAGGGAGGGAACAAAGAAGCGAAGCAGGAAACAGACTTCTAGCCCAGACTGTCAGAGCAGCCACCAGTGGCCACACTTGGTGGGGGAAAGAGCTGGAGCTCTGTAGTTCGCTAAGGTGAAAGCAAAGGAAACGAATACTTATTAAGTGCCCACAAGTAACAAATGCTGTGCAGAGCACTTTCACATAAAATCTCTTACTCTCATATACAACCTCACTTGACCATTTTAATATACAGCTCTGTGAGGAAGAAATTCCTCTTGTAACTGAAAATCAGTTTCAGGTAAGTTAAGGTTACTTGTCCAGTCATGGGAAGAGCTGAGACTCAAACCCAAATCTGATTCTAACCACAAATTTTCAGTCATACAGAGCCCAATTATCAACAGCCGCTCGAAGCCACTCGTTACCTTGGCTCTGCCTAGTCTGGTCATCTGTTACCGTGTTGCTCTCAGAGAGCTCCCTCAGGGAAGCACAGGCCCCGTGCCTCTCTGAACAAAGCGCTCTGCACGGAGCACCAGCACAGTCCCCTCCTCCGACCCCGACCTCCATTTCCCCCATAACTCTCCTCAAAGCCCCCCGACTTCTCCAGCTCTACGGGAATAGAGAGGGAGGAAAATTCTCCTATCCCCTAGTATCAGGCCTGTGTGATATTAGGCCTCACTTCCCCCCCCCGTCACTTATCCATCTCTGACCTCTTTGAAGCCGTATCAGAGGAAAGGGTACAGAATGGGAAGAGATGCCATGAGTTAATGAAGACGGACAGGAATGGTGACAGAAGACGCAGAGACGGGACCTATCACACTGAGGGGGTAGCATGAAAGCACTTCCTATGAGAGAGGGGTCTCCAGTCAATGTGCTCAGACAGCATTCACTGGGGCAAGACTCACAGAAATAGGCCAGTATAATACCACAGTAGCTGCTTTCAGCCAGCTGCTCTGTCACCTTGTAAAAGTCGGCAGCAGGAAAGAGCCCCTACAACAGCGGGGCTGCTGAGAGCCTGGAGCAAGAGAATGGGTAGGCCTCCTCGTCTCCCAGTCAAAGGGCTTGGTGGCCACACTCCAGCCCCTCAATATGACAGGTCCATGGGCTCCCTTCTGCTACTGGGTCCTCCCGGGGTACTTACTCCTCCTCCTCCTCGTCAGAGAACCCACCTCACCCCAGTCCCTGTGAACCACTCTATGAAGATCTTCCTCAAACCTTCACAAAACCCTTGTGAGACAAATGCAGTTTGTTACCACATCCCCCTTCTGTAAACAAAGAGCCCAGAGAGAAAGGCACACACTCAAGGTCACAGAGCAAGTAAGTGGCACAACGGAGGCCGTCTGAGTTCCCAACCCAAATGCTAACCTGCTGTGCTCCACCGGCTCACCCCTCCAGACCCAGCCCCGACCCTCCACAGCTGCTGCGTCCCACCGGCCTCTAGAGGAAGTCTTGCCCCTGCTCATCGGCTCTCTCCTGCAAACGGCAGTAGCTTTACTGGTTTCCCTCAACCTCTCTGAGATAAAATGCAAGACAGCCCCACTTCAGCCACGGAGCAAAACCCAAGAGCATGGCACCCTGAGGCCCTCCCTAAACTGCTCCCAACCAGCCCCAGCCTTATCTCTACCACACTAAATACACACCTGAGCCCTGCACAGGGATCTCCCGTGCTCAACCTGGGCACAGGTAACTTCTTCAGTCAGTCAAGCACTGCTCACAGGTCACCCCCCTGCCCCAAAGCCCATCCTGGCTCTCTCCCGTCAAGCCCAGCTCACCAAGCAGAGCTTACTACTCTGCACGCACAGAGACCGTGGGATAGATCTCGATTATGGTACACAGCACACATGGTTATAATCACACGCTCCCGATTCTGTCTCTTCCAAGAATGTGGGAGTTCCTCAGTGGCCCAGTCCATATCTGAGTCACCCTTGTGCCTAGCACTGGGCAAACAGGAGGTGTTCAAACACTATTTATTGAATAAGTGCCCCTCATTCCACAAGGCTACACAAAACAAGGTTAGTGGCCAAGATCTCTGGCCACTGACTCAAGACCATGCATCTGTGTGTGTGTACACACAGACACATGTATACACACACACACACACACAAACACACACACAGTATCTTGAACCCAAATAGGACTAAGTCTAAAGCCACAAATCTCCAGTTACTGTGGTCAATTACCAAACGCTGCTCACGGCCATTCCTTATCCCTGGCTCTGCCTAGAATCTTTGTCACCTGTTACTACACTGTTCTCAAAGACACCCCCCCCCCCCAAACAAGGAGGCATGCTTCCCCGAACAACGCAGTCCACAAGGTGCACAAGAACACACCCCTCCTCCAACAGTACCCCCCTCCTTCTCCTAGGACCCTCCTCAGCTGTAGGTATGTATGGAGGGAGGGGAATGCGGGGAGGGCTCTGCTTCCCCAGTCATCTGTGGAACAGGCCCCTTTCCTAGGTTCACAGGAAACAGAGCCCCAGCTGGACAGGGGCGCCTGGCAGAGCTGGTTTGGAAACCTACACATCAGGGCAAGTGTCGGGTGTTGAGGAAACACTAAGAGGTCTGACTTCCCCTGGAAAAACTATAGTCAGACAGGAAACACATAGGCAGGGATGGCTAGCTCTGGAGATCCGGACACGTGTTCTCGCTCCTTTCCCACTGGGAGTAATCAACCAGTACAAAGAAAACCCGCATGACACCCCCGCCTGCCTACCTCAGACACCTTGGGCCCAGTAGGCAGAGCAAGCCTCACAGACTGTCTCCTCACCAGCCTGACAGCCACAGAGGTCAAGCCCCAGACAACTGGTCCCAATATCACCTCCTCTATGAGCCTGACTGCCTTGTCTGAGCGGTTTGCTCTCTTCCGCCACCATTCCTTCCCCCACCATTCCTTCCCCCACCCCATCAAAGGTACAACTAGGAATTATCACTGTCTGTTTCCCTGAGGGCAAGGACGTGTTTTCATTCACCACCTAAGAAGGCCTGGCATCTAGAAGAGTGGGGAAGAACCCAAGTGGAAAGAAAGCGTCAGGCTCCAAAAGTCCCCACAGATGAGCATGACTGTCATTCAGAGCCCTCTGTAGAGACTCCACCCAGGCCACGATGCCCACGATGACCCTTGACTGAACCCCAGAAAGGTATCAGAAGACAAATGTGGAGCCAGAACCTAGAGGGGCTGAGGATCTGTAATGCAGGGCTACACACAACAATTTCTCCTTAGAGGAGCAGCAGAGACCAGTGGGTATGGGGCCTAGGGGAGGCCCACTGGCAGCACAACCCCAGGGCTGAGAGTCCTTTTGGGATGGCCGGCCAGTCAGGGCCTGGAGAGCTGGGTCCGGGTGAGACTGTCACATAGTAGCACTATCAACCCATGGAACAACTCACTCCCTGTATTTTCCATTTTGCATCTGTAAAATGGGGTGGGACTCCAGACCCAGCCCCACCCCCAAGAAAGTATGATGAAGTCTTTGTAGCACTCAGCAGGAAGTCTGTAACTGCTCTGTATTCATTTAGGTCAGTATCTGCTACATAAAAAGCCAAACATCAACCTGGTTCCTGTCCCATCACCATGATAACTAGTACCAAAGTACTTTCCCACCCCTCTTTTGAGCCAAACTCTAGAAATGAGCACGTGGCAGCCCCATTTCACAAGTGGCAAAGTGAGAAGGCGCAGAGTTAGGTCCGAATGAGGTCTGCTGCATGGGTGCTACGCATTTTCATTGACCCACAGTACCCCTCCTTCAGGTCCAGACACTTTGGGGGTAGCAGAAGTGCCTCTCCCCTTGGCCAGGCTACAAGCACTACATGGAACCCTGGCAGAGTCAGCAGGAAAAGGCCAGATGGCAGGGGACACAGCTGGCTCCCCACCTTCTGCAGAGCCCGCAGAGGGGGCTGCAGGGACCAGCACTCATCAGCAAGGTAGACCAAAAATGGGCAGAAGTTGGGCAGCTTCCGCCGGAGGCTCCATTAATAAGATGTGAACTCTACCCAAGCATCTACTAGCATTTTTATTCAGACTCCTTCAATCTGGGCCTCTGAAATCAAAGGGCCAAGACTCTGACATTCTTTGCCTATACTCCCAGCTGATGAGATCTCCGAATCTGTACTTCTCTAGCTGACCTACCGCTGGGGGCTGGGACCTCTGCATTCCTGTCACTGTCTCCTGAAGACGGGACACACCATGCACTAGACTCTTCCCTCTCCACACCCCTCCCTCCTGTTCAGGCCCCAACTTACAAATAAGATAGCTACACCCAGGAGTCAGATGTGCAAATCTCCATAGATTTACTCCATACATTTTACTCTGTTATGTACTGTTCTATATATGATAGGTGGGTGGCTGAGGAGATGGGTTGAAGCAAAACAAAACCATTTCCTCCCTTTTTCTGGGTAGTGACCTAAGTGAAATGTGAACTTGGTTCCCATCCTCCTCCCTTCCTATACCCTCAGGCTCTCCGAGAGCCACACACACACATTCTCTCTCAACAGTCACAGTCCAGGATGGAAGGCAGTCAAAGTCCATTATTTCTATTGTTATTAAAAACAGCTTAGGTTTATTAAACACTTACAACGTATCAGGCACTTTGCTAGAGGTTTTACAACAATTCTCATTTAGTCTCCAGAGCAACCATATATAGTGTATGTATTACTACTCCTGCTTTACAGATCAAGAAACTAAGCTCAGAAAAAAATAAGTAACTAGCTAGATACGTAACTGGCCCACAACTAATATATGGACTTCAAATCCAGGCTTGCCTTCAACCACAGTGTTGCCCTTACTGCCTGCTGATCCCATGCATGGTTTGAAGTGCAACCTGTTAGTTACCCAGGAAATCTCTAGCAGGGAACCTCTGGCCAGTGCCACCAACTGAGCAGAGCACAGGGAGCACCATAAAACCGAGAGCCTGGAGTCTGGATGTGCCTGGAGTCTAGATGCCTGGGTGATGTCCCCAGGACTTGCTGGTTCCCTGTGGTGTCTGTCCTCCCACAGCTTTGGAATCCAGGCTCTCAAATCACTAAAATTTTCTCTCCAAAGCTGACAGGGCTGTTGGAGGCACCGAGGAAGGCAGCTGCCATTTCTAAATTCAGCAGCAGTATCAGATCTGGAGTTTGTCGTTGAGGATGGCTGCCTCACCACAAGACTTTCCTTCCTCCAAATCTCCTCAACCCATCTACACACCATACCCAAGGAGGTCTGTAGGACCCTCCCTTGGGGGGGGTGTCACTTCCTGATGCCCCTCCTCCACAAGGACCTGATTCTAACCCTGGCTCTAACACCTGTCTCTAGGGGAGTCCTTGCAGGAAGCAACCCACAACTTAGGGTTGCAGACACACTACCTCTCACACCTAGTGTGAAGGAATGGAGGGCAGAGCTGGGTGCCCATCCGGCCACAGCACAAGCATGCACTAAGTGGCATAACACTGAAAGATCTGGGGTTTTTCAAAATCCCCCAACTCCCTCCTCCCAACTGAGACCTGTCCCAAAGCAGCCAAGTTCAGGCCTGAGAAGGCAAAGAGGCAGGAAACCAAAAGTAGCTACTCCCGGCTCCCTGCAGCCATGGAACACAGAGCGGACTGCAGGACATAAAGGGCTAGACCGGGATCCCAAACTGGCTGCACACTCTTGAAAAAAGTACCTGACTCTAAGGCACTGAAGCTGGCTCTTCTGGGCCAAGCTCTTGAGCATGTGCTTCCAAGGGCAAAGGGAGCCTGGCCCCTTTACCAAGAGTCCCTGTCCTGGCTCTGAGTGTCTGCCCACCCACGCAGACCTCTAAAATTCAGCTTCAAGACAAAAGCAGCGGGGGGCGGGGGGGGGGGCATTGCATTTTCTTGGGCTTTTCCAAACCAAACAGGACCACCTTCCACTCACTCCCCAAGAGACAGATGAGTAGGCCTGACTCTGATCCAAAACCAACCCTACCCCAACATCTAAGTTCTACTCAGGGAACGCAAAGGTTCCTTTACAAATGGAAACCAACCCGGGGGGCCCAGAAAGTTTCACCATGGGAAAAAAGGTGATCACGGGCGGTGACCGTCTGGGCCGGCCCCTGCTTCTGGGGCTGGGTGGGTTGACCCGCCCGGGCTTCCCTGGCCTCCGTCAACACCACTCCCCCCGCAGGGGAGACCTGATGCCCGCCCCGCCGGTCTCCAACCGGCTAGGATTTTTAGGCCTCTGGGCAAAGCGCCTGGAACACTCCCCCCTTCCCAGGCTGGGGGAGGGGGTGTCCTGTCAGGTGACTGAGGACCCGGATGCCCCCCGCCCCCGGTGACCACCCGGGCAGAGGCGGGGGCGGGGCCGGAGGCTGTGGGGGAGGGCCCGAAAGTTTACCCAAGTCACTCCAGCAGCGGCCGGGGCGCACGGGAGCCCGGCGCGGACTCCCGCGGCCCCCGCGCGCAGCGGGCCCGGGGAAGGGGGCGTACTTACTGGCCCCCTCGATCTTGTCGGCGCCACGGCTCCACGTGATCTGCCGCGTTTCCAGCTTGACCTGGAAGGTCTTCCGCTCCGGTCGCTGCGACTTCTTGGAGTAGAACAAAGTCATGACGGTGCCCACCTCGAGGCTGCGGCAGAGGTGCAGCACCTCGGCGTCCGAGGGCGCGCCGGGCCCGCAGCCATTGGCGCAGGGGGACGCGGCGCCCGCCATGGCTTCTGCACTGGGGGTGGAGGTGGAAGAGAGGGTGGCGGCAAGCGGCGCCGCCGCGGCGCAGGCCGGGCCGGCGGGAGCAAGCGGCGGCGGCAGAGGCGGCCGGCGAGCGGGCCCGGCGGCGGCTCCTGCGGGCGGAGACGGGGCGGGGCCTGAGCGGGGGGGCGGGGCGGCTCTGCAGGCCCCGCCCCGGCCCGCGCGCAGGGAACAAAGGCGCCCGCGCGCCCGTGGAGAGGACCCCCGCCCGCCGCGCCTGCGCCCCGCGACCCCCAGACAGGCCCCGGGCGGGGGCGCGCGCCGCTCGCGGTCAATGAGCTCGTCCCTCCGTCCCGCAGAGCTTCAAGCTCACGCTGCCCCGGCTGGCCCCGTCACGCGCGGCAGCCCCGCGCCGGCCCGTCAGTCAGTCGCACACGCACAGGCGGCCGCTCAGCCCACTGTCCCGCACAGGCCCCGCCGCAGCCGTTTCCTCAACCCCGCTCCCCGCGCGGCGTCCGGGAGAAGAGGCGAGGGTGCAGAGCGCCCCCAGGCCCGCCGGCCAAACCCGGTTACCTGGGCGGGCTGCCCGGCGGAGGGAGCCAGCCAGGCCAGGCCGGGCCGCCTCACACCCGCGGCGGCGGCGGCGGCAGCGGCGGCGGCGGCGGCTGCGGCGGCGGGTCCTCTGCGCGCCCTCCTCGGGAGGGGCGGGGGCGGAGCAGCCTGCGGATTGGCCGGCGAGCTCTGATGGACAGCAGGCCTGTCCCGCCCCTCCCTTTTGGCCGCGCAGGGCTGGCCCTCAGGCCGCTCCAGCGACGGCCGGACTCACGTCTGTCCTGCCCCTCTGGCCAGTGTGACCTTCGATGGACCCGTCATTCGAAGAAGCCCCCAGACCTGAGCCTCCCCTGGAGGGCCTTTACATCTGTGGCCCCCGGTGGCCTCCATCTCTGCTTCTCATCAGCCACTGCCCGCCCCACCTCACGCTCCGCCTCCGCGCGCCCCTCTTGCAAACGCGCTTTCCGGAGCTTTGGTTTTCGTGGCCTAAGTCCCCGTGTTTTTCTCCTGCGTCTCAGGCCTCTGCCTTTGGGTCCCAGAAGTTTCTCTTTCTGGGCTGGGTCCTGAGCCAGTTCCTAAGGCGACCTTTCCCATGGCTTCAGCCGTAGCACCAAATCTGTATATTCCCTGCCTCCTGCAGCTCCACGCCCCCCATTTAACGCGAGCCTCTCCCCTCCCTCCTCAAACCGCTCTTCCCACAGTCCTCCCTTTCTCGGAACGTGGCATTAAGTCTTCTAAGGCGCCTGGGCCAAGACTCTTGGAGGTATCCTTGATTCCCCTGACGGCCTCCACCGCCCAGCAATCTAGCAAGGCCTTTTAGCTCTACCCTTGGCTACCTCCACTCCACCCACAAGCCTGACGTCCATCTTTTCTCATCCAGACTATTTATTCTCCCTGATTTGAACTGCATCTATTCTTCATGCTTTAATCTTTAAAAAGAAATTAAATCATGATCCCCTACCTTCCGCCTCAAACCCTCCACGACTTCCCACCGCACTTAAAATCCACAGGCCCTCCTGTCTCAGCTGGTCCTGCATGCTCGGGCCCCTTTCTCTCTCTCTCACTTTGTCTCTCACCACCTCCCCTTCACTCTCCATGCTGCAGCCACAAGACCTTTTAGTGGTTATTTGAATAATTCATACTCTGTCTTCCTGAAGCCATTCCCTAGACTTGCACCTGAAGTGTAGCCGCCCCCATCACAGACAAACTGAAGACACCTGTGACACCGGTCACAGGGGAGCTGGTCTGACAGATGTTGAGTCAGGCAAAGCAGGACAATTTGAGAGCCCAGAGAAAGATCCAGGTTTCAGCAATTCGTGAGTATACGCGTGTGGGCTTAGACCCCTTACCCAGCTGGGTGGTGACTGGTGTCCAGGGCTGCCTCTTTGTCTTGCTGCAGTGGTAACGTGTGGGGTTGTATTTGGAGTCCCTCAAGTGTGGCCCCTAGGAAGCTGAGAATCCAGCAGGAAGCTGAGCCTTTTGTTGGCTTCAACCACCTGGGGGAGGTGGAGTGATCCGATGTGGACTGCCACCTAGTGCCCACCCTTTAAAGTGGGAGGGAGGGCACTAAAGTCGACCCAGTGCCTGGCCTAGCACTACAAGGCTTACAAGTGTGGTCACACCTGATCCTCATAATTACTATCTAATCAGGGATTATTGTCCCCAGTTTACTGATGAGGACCCTGAGATTCAGATAATTTCTGCAGTTTGCCCCAAGGCCACATAAGTAACGAGTGGGAATTTGAACCCAGTCTGTCTTGAGTCCATGCATTTTTTTTTTTTTTTTTTTTTTTTTTTTGCTTCACAAGAGAGCCTTAAATAGGTCCTGGTGGTCAGCAGTCATCGGGCACAGAGGCTAGCTCGCTAGTCAGTACCAGTGAGGGGAGGCCCCGGGCATGGCTGGCTCTAGGCACACAGGGAATGCTCATAGAGTATGGCTTGGACTGTCCCTGAGCTGCCCTGTGCTGGGCCATCGTGTCCTGGGTTGGAAGAAAAAGAGAAATCCAGCACTAACCATCCAGGAATTCAGGCATTAAACAGATAAACAGTGTTATGTAGGGACGATTGTGATGGCAAATAGGAAGAACACAGAGGGCTACGAGATAAAACATGAGGGACACCTATTTTATCTCTCTCTTAGTAGAAAAGAAAGCCTCTCTAGAACTCAACAGAGGTCTACAGGATGTGAGTAGCTGGTCAGGTGAATTATTAGAGGTGGGTTGGACGAAGGTACTTTCTAGGCAGAGATAACAACATGTACAAAGGCCAGAGAGAGCTTGAGGAGTGTAGGAATGAAAAGGCTAGAGTTAAACTGAGGCGGAGCACCTCAGATGATGAAGCCAGGGACAGGTGGGGACAGAATGGGGCCTCTCTCGGCTTATCTGTTCTCGTCCATTTGTCCTGGACACCCCCTCCTAAGTGCTATAGTCCTCATCGAGCTTCTTGTGTTGACTTGGGTAGCTGTGATACACTTTTAAAATCTCTTTCTCCATTTTCTGAGAGCTTCCTAGCACTCAGACCATGCTTTCTTGCTTTTGCCTTTGCCTCCAGGGCCAGGCAGGCCCCCAGGGGCTCCAGAAAGCTCTGTCAACAGGAGCTCATGTTTTCAGTCTGCTGCCAGGCCCCGTTTCCTTCTGGGATTTCTGAGCTAGCTTCTCAGGCCTCAGGTGCCTCCCTCCACCAAAAGAGATTCAGGAAAAGCAGGCCATGCAGAGGGGTGTGGCTGGTTTGGGCTTCCCCCAGCTCAGCATATATATGGGTACGTGGGTGTTCCTGGCAATGTGTGCAGCTGCGCTGGCTTGGAGGGAGCAGCCCAGAACCTACACAAGATACACGCCCTGACATCACCCAGGCTAGCCCTGCTTGGGCCTATTTCTGTCAGCGCTCGTGCTTTAACATGCCTCAGCCCACACCGTACCTGGGTGTGCCCGTGTTCTGGGTAAGGGTCCCAGCTCAGATGCCCCTTTGGCCTCATAGGGCCTGACCTCTTAGGTGTTTATTTATCGAACACTTAGAACAGCACTTGGCATAGTGTAAGTCCTATATAACTGCTTTACCTACGTTGGCTCATTTACTTATGATACCATTCTAAGTTCTCTTACTATTCCCAACCTATAGATGAGAAAACTGAGGCACAGAGAGATTGAGAGACGTGTTTGTGGACACACAGCTGACAGATGGCAGAGATGGGATTCGAACCCAGGCAGCCTGGCTCCAGTGTCAACGCTGACGTTGCCTCCCGTGTAGGTATGAACTATTTCGCTGTGTGTTCTCACCCCCTTCCATAATACCCCTAGCTGATGTGTTTTCTATTTTTAGTTCTAGCTCTTCCTTGCCTTATGATGGGGTTACATCCCAATAAACCCGTCATAATTTGAAAATACGATAAGTTGAAAAGCACTTACAGTGCCTAGCCTATCTTTAATGTACTCAGAACACTAACATTAGCCTCTGGTTGGATAAAAATCACCTAACACAAAGCCTGTTCTATATAATAAGGTGTTGAATGTCTCATGAAGTTTCCTGAATACTGTAGTAAAAGTGAAAAACAGAATTGTTGTATGGGTGCAGGGTTGTAAGCGTAGGGGTTATTTACCTTCTTGATTACACAGCTGACTGGGAGTCATGGCCGCTGCCCAGCATCTCAAGAGAGGCTCACGCTGCATATGGCTAGCCGGGAAAAGATCAAAATCCAAAGTACAGTTTCTATTGAGTGCATATCACTTTTGCACTATCGTTAAGCTGAAAAATCGTGAGTCAAACTGTCATAAATCGGGGACCATCTGTATTTGGTTAAATGTCACAGATTAGGCTCTTTGGAAGCAGACTCTAAGTGGCAGAGGCTAGCATGCAGAACCTTTGATAGGGAGGGCTCTTGGGATCAACACTGTGAGAGAGAGAGGCGGAAAGAGGAGGGAGCACAGGGAGAAGTTAAGCTGTGGCACAGGCCTGGTGACAGCCTCAGCCGACGTCCAGGGAGCTCTGTTGTCTAGTGCTGGCTCGAAATGGCTGGGCCTTCAGAGTCCCACTTCAGTCAGCCCCGGGAAGAACGCAGCCTCGGTCACATGGCTGTCTGGAACCGAGACGATCTTTGAGGGCTGATGGGTCTCCCAGCAGTGGGGGTGATAAGTGCTTCCTTGAAGGAGAATCTCAGTGGCACATGGATGTGCCCACCTCAAATATATTCCTTTCCAGTCCTTTAGAAACATTTAGAGCATTTAAACCAAAGAACAAAAATATTGCACTGTAGAATTGGAATAGGCTATATAAGGAGGAGGAATAGAAGATGGTTAGTAAGGGTTAACACGACTGCTGTCACTGAGAATCAAATGTAACTGAGCTTTTTATTCTGTTAACTGATTCCCCAGGGGAGAAACATTTTCTCCCCTGGGGTGAAATTATAAAAGAAGTTTCTCATATGGACACTTCTTTGATTGAGATAGTGGAGAATGTTCCAACAGATATGCAGTTTTCATTGATTCCTTGTAATAAATATAGAAGGGATAATATAAAAGTGTAGCTCAATGAAGCCCCTTCCACAACTGAAAGTAGGCAGAGTTATAGACTTACAGTCTTGTTTCCTCACATAAAACTTTATCCTTTTTCTTTAAAGCTGTTCTTTAAAATTTTTGCTTGGTAGTTTCTTATTTTAGGTGTCTGACCAGCTCATCTCTGAGTTTGAGCCTGCTAACCTGTACCTCTGTATACAGCTGGTACTGTGTACTCCGTGTACCTTGAGCTCCACCTCAAAACCTGCAGTTCAGATTCTTGACCTCTGGCCCCAATATCTATCTATGGCTCCAACTTAGTTGCTGGATCTCATGTTTCTTGTTCTTCTTCCTTTTTTTTTTTTTTTTTTTAATTTCACTTACTTATTTGAAAGAGAGAGTGAGCATGTGCATGGGGAGGGGCAGAGGGAAAGGGAGAAGGAGAAGCAGGCTTTCTGCTGAACAGGGAGCCCAGTGTGGGGCTCGATCCCAGGACCCTGGGATCAAGACCTGAGCTGAAGGCAGGCACTTAACCGACTGAGTCTCTTCCTTTCTTCCAACAAACTCTCCTGATGCTCCTCTATAGTGGTAACAGCAGAGATGAATCAGACCAAGTTCTCACTCCACTTTTGGGTAAAGAAATGCCAACAGAAATTTGTCAACAGATGACAACTGGCTGTGATAAGGGCCCCTGGAGCACTGAGAAGAGACATGTATTGCTAGCTGTGAGAGTAGAGCTAAGTGAGAGAGAATGTATATGCCTAGAGATATGGAAACTCCCACCCAGTATAAGGTGATGGCTTGTTTTTGCAGTAAGGGCACTCCAGATGTTTTGAGGCTTCTTGGCAACTAAAATAGAAACATTCTTAGAGACACATGATTCAAATGGCCAGTATGACAGCTTATTTAGTTACATGAACATATTCTAAATCACATATTTAAAGCAGCATATTAATTTATGGATATGTATTTTTCCCACTCTCACCTTTGCAGTAATAAACTTATGGTCAAGCTCTCTACAAATCTTTGATTTCTATGTAGTTATCCCCAGGAGAACTACTATGAGTCATCTAATATAAATTTCTGAAAGCACATCACCTTCAGTGCTTTCTAAGTTGTTTTGAGAGTAGTTTTGAAAAATCAGCTTGATTGAGGAATAACTTACATACAAAAAAAAAAGTGGACCCCTTTTTAAGTGTAAAGTGTGGTGAGCTTTGATGAATGTAATACCGTCGTGTAACCTCCACGCAATCAAGGTACAAAACACTTCCATCACCCTGAAGTTTCTCGGTGCCCCTTTATAGTCAGTCTCCCCTGCCCTCCCGTCCAGCAACACTAACATACTTTCCGTCACTACAGAATAGTATTTGCCTATTCTAGAATTTCACATAAAATGGAACCAAGGAGTATGTAACCGTGGTCTACATTCAGCATGTTTTTGAGACTCCTCTGTGTTGTTAAAGAGACAATACTTACCGAGTCAGTATCTAAATTTTAATCTAAGCAGAATGACCTTTTGTGTAATGTTAAAACAGCTTTCTTTTCATTTCTCCCATAGGTATCTATTAATGATCTGCATAATAACTACTTACTGTTATTGCACTAAAAATTTTATGGAGAATTTCAAATATATGTAAGTGGGGACAGGATAGTATAGTGAACTTCCTTGTACCCATCAGCCAGCTTCAATTTTGAGCTGATGGCCACTCTGGCTTCACGTCAGACTCCACCAACACCTTCCATATTTTGACACAAATGTTAAGTCTGTATGTAGTAAGTATGTTTTCCTGAAACCGTTAAAACACACACACACACGTGTGTGTGTGTATCTATATGTAGCATACCATTGCCAAGCCTTAAAAAAAAAATCAATGTTGTCTTGCTATTAAAGTGACCTTTAAGAGATTTGTTTATATGTAATACTTGGGATTGTGAGAAATAATTACTAAGTCTGTGGTAAATTTCTCTGCCTCCTTGTTTACACATTTTGTCAGGGGACTACTTATAATCGTCCAAAACTAGCTTGAGAGGTCATTTCAGGGTAATGTCTTTTCTCCAAAAAGTGCTTTTTGGTTCAAAACAAGTTGAGAGAGTATCCCATTATATGAGGGATTTTTGTAAAGACCAAAATATAAGTAAACTCTTTTCTGAGTTAAAAAAAAAAAAAAAAAATTTTTTTTTTTTTTATAAAGCTTTTTGCCTATGTGGCATTTAGGAGGTGATTTCAGAGTTGCTAATTTACTGGATGTGGAAGTAAGAGAAAGAAAGGAGAAGGCTGGTGGTGGCCCTGGACTCTGGTTGAGGGGCAGAGCAGACAGTGGTGCCTCTCTCTGAGAGGTGAAACAGCCCAGTGGCCATGGAGTAGTTGGTACTGAGCTCCGTTCCAGAGATCGGAGAGTGAGTAGCTTGGGGACCTCCTTTCCAGCTCCAGCATGGGTCTGGAGCTCAGGAAAGGGGTCTAGGCTGGAGACGGAGGTCTGGGAGTCCACTAGGACTGGAATCCACTAGGCCCCTTTCTTCTGTGCAGCAGAGAGAGCCACAGCAGCCAGGACCTGAGAGGGGAGATGACCAAGATGAAGCAGCCTGAGAGAGACAGGAGTAGAACCAGGAGAGGATGCCATCGTGGAAGCTACAGAGAAGTGCTTGGAGAGGCGAGTACTCACATGTTGTGGCGTTCCATTTGTCTGTCATGTCCACCGGAAAAGACAAATTTATAGAGAAAGCAGATTAGTGGAGGCTGGAGGTGGGAGTGGGGATTAACTTTAAGTGGGCATGAGGGAACTTACTGGGAGGATGATATACTAAAACTGATTTATGATGATGGCAATAGCCCTCAGTAGTTACTAAAAATACACTTGGAATGGGTGGATTGTATGATATGTAAAATGTTTTCAGTAGAGCTGTTAAATGGAAGAACGGTTAAGTGTCCAGTGCCACAAAGAAGATACACAATGCAGAGCCCATTAATGGGTTTGGTCACTCATTCGTTGGCGACTGTGGTCAGAGGGGAGGGGGGATTCGGGGTCAAGGTGGGACAGAAGCTGGTTGCAGTGGGTGGAGGAATGACCCGGCAGAGTGGATGACTCACTCCAGGCACTTGTATGTGAAGTGGGAGATGGAGGAGGTGGTGGCTGGAAACAGCTGGGAGTAGTGAGACCTTTTCTTCTTCATTTTTTTTTACTGTGATATAGGCCCAAGGTGGACTTGACAGAGACTGAACAAAAGCTGCTGAGCAGATGCAGGGGGTAAGGGAAAGAGGAGCCAAGCAAGCACACAGATACACTTGGCATGCGGAAGCCATCCCACTTTGCCCAGAGCTGGACTCGAGCATTGCAGAAGAGCCTGTTAGGAGGGAGTTTTTCAGACTCTGCACATCAGGCTTCTGCTTCTGGACAAGGCTGGAAGTGTGAGGAGGGTCACAACCTACTGGAGGAATAAGCGAGGGGGTGGGTCTTCTCCCAACTCCGGACTCAAGCATTTTTCAGGGCCTGTCCCATCTGGCCCTCACCTACATGTCCAACCCCTTCCCTCATCCCCACTGGCCAGGTCAGCTTCCATCCTCTGGTTTGCTCTCCCAAGCCTGCTACCACCAAGGGTGCCCTTCACAATTGCTCTTGACCAGATCTAGATGCTGTGCACCTGCCCTCAGAGGACTTGTAGGACGATCCCTACTGGGAAAGGTAGGCTCGAGTTTATCCTCATCAGTAAAATCTTATGCATGCAGGAACTCCTGTCCCTAATTTCTAGTTCTGGACCAAGGTTTGTCCCCTGGTTTTGGACAGTCCTGCTCAAGTCCCAAACCCAGGTCCAAATTCTTATCACCCACCCCTCAACCATGAAGTGTATTGATTATCTCATGAGCCTCTGTGTTGCCATTCTTTATGTTCAGTGGTGGAGCTACCTCAACACCACAGAATTTACAAAACTTGGCTGTCATCAGCTCCAAAGCACTGATGGCCACTTAACCTCCTTTTTTCCCTGGTGCGAATGCTCCCTCCCTCACTGGCCAGTGAAATGCAGACTGCCAAGAAGGATCTTCCAGGGTTCTCTTCAGTGGGCCAACACCAGCCCAGCCCTTGGTCCCAGGGAGTTGAGACTGTCAAGGAGATGGCTCTCCTCCCAGAATATACCTGGTACATGCTAGCAAGCCAGAGGGTGTAGGGCTAAGTGACCAATTCTGACCACTGGCCTTCCTGCCCCCTGCTCTGTTTGGCCAGGATTAATTCATCCTTCTTCCTGAACCATTTTTGTAGGGACCCTACCAACATGGGGACAGGAGCCCTGGGGAGTAATTAACCAATTAACATAGGGAGTCTACATTTGGGCCTCTGGGATCCACTGAGTACTGGATTAAAACTGGCTTGGTACCCTTAATTCCTGCCATCCTGACTGCAAGTTTAGCCACACAAGCAAACCCAGACAAGGTCCCTGATGCTTGTGGCCAGCACATATAGAAAGCAGCAGGTCTGCCTCCCAAATACATTCATTACATCTTGGCTCAATACATACTATCTATCCTAGGCTCCAAATAGTTGTTGTACCCCACCTGTTCTTATAGATTTCCTATACCATCCTTCACTTCCTGGGCTTGCTTTTATTGAAGGATGTGGACTTGGGCTCCCCTCCCCACAACCACAGCACAGGACAGGTGCAGCCCCTTCCAGGCCCAACCTAGCCCCAGCTCCTGGGGAGGGAGGGAGCCACCCTTACTGAGCTGAGCAGTGAGACCACATCCCACATGGAGTCCCAGTCCTGTAGCCCCAGTTAGGCTGGGAACCTGGCTAACAAAGAGGCAGACACTAGGTTTCCGTTAAGTTGTAGGAATTTATTTTAAATAACCTACAGTTGATTAAAAGGGATTCATGATAAAAATAGAAGATACTTGAGGAAAGATGTGGGAAATGGACTCTGCACACACACTAAACTAACAATGCCTCTAAAACTAATGATTATAGCAAAAAATGTCTTCACATTAAAATTCTGCTTTTTATGTTTTTTTTTTCCATTTTTTACACAATTACAAAAGAAAAAAATAAAAGCCCTAAATTCTTGATTATTTTTCCTTTTTTGGACCAAATACTCATTTTCCTCTAAATTATTGACTTGTGGAACTTTTTACACAATAAAATCTTTCAAGTGAAAGACTGGCTTTAAAATGAAAAAGATGGATATCTGAAGGGTACAGAGAATGCTCAGAACAAAGGATGATGGGAAAATGGTTTCAGTCACTGATTATTTCATTATCCTTAGACTCACTCAACCCCTCATCCCTCCCCGACCCCAATCTACACGATCTTTAAGATCAAGAAAAAGGTTTAAATATTTTAAAATAATTAAAAAGAAATAAAAATTCACATTTAAAAAGGAACACTCAAGTCAGGAAATATTTTCCCATCATGCTTTTCTGTGAACAGGTGTCTGAACCAAAACACTGCCGATGTCACGACTGCTTCAAGTTTAATGAAAATTGATTCCCATGACAATAGATAGTGACAATTCTCACTAACAGGTGCGCTGGGTTTTTGTTCTACTTAATTTTAAATTCCTGAAATGGGGGAAAAGGGAGGGAGTTTAGGAATTCATTTCTATTAAAATATAGAAGTTATTGCAAAACCCTAACTGTAAAAACGCACCAATATAATCGGACTTCGTATACAGTAGCTAAGAGAATCCAAATGCTTCAGTGAAACAGTGAATTTGCCTGGCAGAACTCTGACAAATTCCCATCCACTTGCTCTCTTGAAAATAAAAACAAAATTCAAAACAAATCATACAGCTAGAATTTTGATATCTGAAATATTTTTAAATAAGTTGTCCATAGGACAACTGGCTCAGCTCTTCCTTATAATAGCTCCAGGTTTATCTTTTCTCAAAGATGTTGGTTTGTTAAGACTTGCTGCCTCTCTCCCTCAGGTGTGAGGGTAAGCAAGGCTCACAGTTTATCCATCTTCCCCAAACCATGCTGTTCCTTTTCACAGAACTCTGCCCCTCAAGACTGGCTAGAACTCGTAGTCCTCATCGGCCATGTCGATAGCCCAAGCAAACTTCTCCCGCTGGGTTTTGTTGTAAATTTTCTCAATTGGGACCCCCCACTTCTTGCACCTGCACACAAAGGAGAAAGAGAGGGATTAGTGTCTCAGCAAGCAACAGCCCAGACCCAGGGTAGGGGTTTGAATGTACCTCCTTCTTCATCCCATCTGGGGAGAATGAATTTTAAGAAGTGTGCCGGACATGTTCGAAGAGCATCATGAGCTCATTTAAATCATGACAGTGACCTCTAAGGTAGATGCTACTTGCTACTACAGATGTCCTAATCAAAAAGGTGCATGTGAAAAAACTAAGAAAGGGCGCCTGGGTGGCTCAGTCGGTAGAGCGTCTGCCTTTGGCTCAGGTCATGATCTCAGGGTCCTGGGATTGAGTCCCGCATCGGGCTCCTTGCTCAGCAGGTAGCCTGCTTCTCCCTTTCCCTGCTGTTCTCCCTGCTTGTACTCTCTGTCAAAGAAAGAAAGAGAGAGAGAGATAGAGAGAGAGAAAGAGAAAGGAAAGAAAGAAAGAAAGAGAAAAAAGAAAAGAACTGAGAGAGATAATTCAGTAATTTGCTTACATCCTCATGCAGCTGGGAGCATAGAGCTGAAAACCGAACCCAAGCTGTCTGGCTTGAGTCCATGCTCTTAACCACTGCGTATACTGTCCCTCAAGCTAACCGAACCTCTAGCATCCAACAGGGCAAAAAGAGCAAAAAGGGTGCAACAGCTGGGCGGAACCCCTGGCCCAGAGGAGCACAGAGATGGATTCTTCCACCTAAGCTTAGAACAATTCAATAAGCATCTTTAAAAAAATAAAAGCCAGTTATTTTGGATGTCATTTTCTGACTGTGTGGGTAAGAAGGGATACAAATAATAGAGAATATATCTGCCTTTGTTATAAGCTTCCTCTCTTTCTGTAGGTTGCTGAGATCTATATTCTCATTTTTGTTTTTTTCTGCTTGTTTCTTTCTGCCTTCACTTGTAAAAAAAAAAAAATTTATTGAAAAGTTTTGTTCAAGTGTAGACAGACTGGCTCTTTTAGTTTTCCTTTAATGAAGGCTAAGAATTCCTATTCTTGTCCTCAAGTTCCATAAAGGTAGGGGCTGCAACTGGCTTTTAAAAACAGACACAAATACATTCCAAGGCAGTATAGCAATATTATTGACCACTTAGAGCCATTAGGATGTTCTAGTGCATTTGTAGTATGCATAGTCGAAAGGCAGGGGTTTCCCCAAGTACTTCAAGTGTGAAGTGCAGGAATGGTGTGTGAAGGCCTACAATGCTCTTGAACCCCCTTCCTCTCCCTCCACCACCCCGTTACCCTTTTCAAGCCAGCAGCAGGAACTCAGGAAGGGCTCAGTACTTACCAAGCCACTGTGATCCTCGGGTCCAGATAATTGAGTTTGGAGGTTCCCAAAGCAATTTGTTTATTCTCTTCTCGGTCTGTGGCCTGAACTTCAAGCTTCATTAATTGCTCCTCCAGTCTCTGCACAGCCTTCTTCTTTGACTCTACCACCCTGGAAGAATAGAAGTCATTCAACCACCAGGCCTAGCCTCTGGAGAAGAACACTACGACCCCACCCTGCCATTGAGGGGCAGCAAAAGCAGGAAAACCCTAAATACAGAGATTTCCAACAGATTCCACTCGGAAACCCTAAAAAGGTTGGGGCCCTGGGGGCCTGATATTGTCCCCATCGTTCTGTTGACCAAGCCCCAGCTCTGCACAATACCAGGTACATACTTCTTGGTCTTTGCATCCTTCAGGACCTTGGCGTCTGCCTTAGCACTTTTCAAGTCTCTCCGGGCATCTGCTAACTGTTCCTTCTTGGCATCAATCTAAACAAAGAAGAACATGAAGGTTTAAGAAAATCAGCCCCAAATGAAAAAAGACAGGTTCCACCAGAGATGAAACCTACAAGTTGTCTCCACTAGGTAGGCAGGCTGTCAATGGTGTGCCAGGTAACAACCCTCAGCGGTGATTTCTTAAGGCACAGAATACATGTACAGTGACTGCTGAATTCGACTGCTATGTGGCCATTTATGTTCTTCACTGACCCTTCAAGAAGTAAGTGAAGAAATAAGTATAGGCAGTGACCCAGGCCCTCCTTAATCCAGAAGCTCAGGTTAAGGAAGGTGCCGGGACTGGGCATGTGCTAATCTTTCACTCCTAGCTTTAGACACCGGGGAGGTCGATATCCTGTGCTAGGGCAGGCTGTGGCTTCCATTCTAAGAATACTACAGGAGATAACTCTTTTTGAAGCGGAAACAGGATCCTCGCACCTGCCGAACCCAGCTCATTCCTCAGATTCTCCCAGTATTCTGGTAAGGAGCTGAGAGCTTCTCAAGAAAAAAGGATGCACTGAAGGGAATACCCAAGGGACTTAAAAATGGCAACTGAAATACCCAGGAAGCAAATAGCTCAGCCAGTCTGTTCAAACCTATACACGGCATGGCTTGGCTTTGGCATTCTGTTTTTAAAAGAAGAGAGAGCCGAGATGGCAAGGAAACTGTAGTTGTCACTCAGAAAGAGGTCTGAAAACATTTTTAGCTATGGAGCACTTTCTATAACGGAAGAAAAAAAGGACAATTTCAGTCTTTCTTGCTTACAGAACCCTTGAAATACCTCTGGAAAACCCAAGTTCTCGGTTCCTTCTTAAGGACAGCAGTAGACACCACCATAAACCAGAGCCTGAACTACTCAGCTCATGCTGCTGGGGGCAGCTCAGACGTGCTACTGCCTTGCTAACCTGCGAGGTCAAGGGAACCTCTGAAGAGTAAATAAATATTTGCCTGATTCAACACACACTGGGCTGTTACTCTCAGCCTAGAATTGTCTGTTAGGTATACACAGACAGCCTAAGACTAGAAACAGAGGCCACCATTGTGAGAGAATCATTAAATGCATTTTACTATAAATGGCTTATTTCCAACATCTATGTTGTCCAAAGTCAAGCTTAAGGAATGGATTCTGTACACAAAAGCATCACAGACACCACTAGCCAGATTCTTCTCAGGCTAGAAATGTAACCGACCACAATCTTTTAACCATTTCTGTGGATGCTAAACTGGCAGGCTGTTTCAAATTCTCTCAAAGCATCAAAGACTCCATTGATTCACTTGGCAAACAGGGGCGTGTGTTTGCTTTGTGGGCACACAGGAGAGGGTTCCTGGGCTTGGAGGGCTCGTCTGGCAGGCAGCCTAGGCTGCCCAAACAGTGGTTCCAGAGTAAGATCGACAAAATAACTCCTCATGCTCTAGGGAGGGGTAGCCTGAATTGGGTAAACAGCACCTGAATATTCATGCTTTACATTTCTGGCTTGGAATAATAACACAGGGAGAGTAAATGATACCAGATGATCATTTAAAAGAGTGGCAGCAAATGAGAGCTGCTAGGAAGGGTGGTCTATAGGGTTCCTGGCCTGCCAACCACATGGTCTAAGGCTCTGAGAGGTCTAGGGATGTATATTAATTTACTCTGCACATGTGCATCCCTTCAGGAAAACCAGATGGCTCCTGTAGGATCAACTGTATGTTGTGGATATTTTCTGATCCAGATGTACTACTACTACTGGGTATTTATCTTAGAAGAAATTTCAGTAGAAGGAAAAATATGGTGGACCTGAAAATGTGTATGTAGCCTCACTGTATAGTAGCCATTTTTTTTTAAAGATTTTATTTATTTATTTGATAGAAGACACAGTGAGAGAGGGAACACAAGCAGGGGGAGTGGGAGATCGAGAAGCAGGCTTCCCGCTGAGCAGGGAGCCCCATGTGGAGCTCGATCCCAAGACGCTGGGATCATGACCTGAGCTAAAGGCAGATGCTTAACAACTGAGCCACCCAGGTGCCCCTATAGTGGCCATTTTAAACTCCATTTGTCCTTGTACAGAATTCTGTGAATGTGGACAGAAAAGAATTGCATCTCTAAATTCACCAACCTCTATCTGAAACTCACCATTTCTTCTTCAATTATCAGTGTGGGCAACAAACCATAGTAACACCAGTAATCCCTAGGACTTCACCACCAACGTATGCATGGTTATCTCCCTAGCATTGTAACTGTGGCAGAAACCTTGAAGTATCATTTACACATTCATTACTATGCTTGAAATTTGTAGTCATTATCAGACCCACCTTAAGATCTTAATAAGGGAGCACATCACAGACATTGAAATTTATTTGGTAAGTTTATTTCAAGATAATTGGTCCTTTGTAACCCTGTGTGTCTGCTCTAGAGTGAAATATTGCAAATTCTCTTGTGAGTGAGGGCACTAGAACAGGTTAGTTATGTAGCCATTGCTAACACAGAAATGCCAACCACCCAATGTTTAGTGCCTTGTAGCTTACAAGCACATTACCAGGCAGAATCATAGGGAGGAGAGGCACACGAAGGAGGAACAGCATCTACTTGTTTGCATGTCAGTCTCTCCCTCTAGGGCAGCAAGTCTGGCACAAAAGCCAGTATTCAACAGATGTTTGATGATGAGCTACATAAAAATATGATTCATGTGGAATGTGTAGAAATAAAAATAGTTGTGCTAGGATAAGGGGGCAATTAAAGATCACTGTTTCATCATCTTTTCAATTTGAAACAATCTAATTTGGAAATAGTTGTCTTTCTGGGCCACAGCAAGGAAGTGTAAAGACTCTCTCTATATCCCTTACCTTCATTTATAGTAAAGACAATGATTAGTAGTATTTCAAAGGTACATCAAACTTAGGTTTTCAAAACAGGAAGTGGCCATTGCAGGATTTCTGTTTGCAGAATGGAGACGTCCTAAACTGGGTACCTGATACTCAGTATCTTGATCAGGGGTAACTCCTAGTATATTTCCATTTGTTTATCCTTAGCATGGACCTCTTTCAGAACAGACCTAGAACTGGCCTCATATCCCAGCCCAGAAGGCCTCCTATTTGCAGACTATCTATCCACAGCAGATGGGGTTCCTGTAATTTTGCTACCCCTCCATCCAGACCTACAGTACCTTAGACTGCAAGTTCATCATTGACTTCTCAAAAGTTTTGGGTGGTGCCCTCTGATGGTTACAAAGAATTGCAACAGCTCGGTTGGCACGGTTGTACGACAGGATCTTTGCTGGGATGTTCTCATCAGCTGTGAAGAAAGAAACAGGAGGGTAAAAGAGTCAGTATGCATACACGAGAACACACAACATGCTTCCCCAGCTCTTCTTCCTCATGACTTTGCCAGCCCTCATCTCGCTCTCATGATCAAGTTCTCCCAAGACACAAAGTCAAAACCCAGGAGTCAAGAGTCAATTTCCATTTGTCTCAAAGGCTGCCTCCCCCACCTAGCCACCCAATATACCCTGAAGAAAACGTGAACAGAAAAGGGACAGAAAGGGTCTGTAGAGGAGAGTAAGACAAAAGGATCACAAACTTTACATTTTAAAATCACAAAGCAGTTACCTATTTTACAAAGAAAACTTAAAAGCATGAGGAATATTTTACTTAATGTCACATGGCATCCTTTCTCCCGCTCTCAAACACCTTTGGATTTTCCAACTCATATTCTAAGGCATCTGACATACTTACAGAGGACAGGGGAATTTAGCAGCGACTGGGCTCTAGGAAAGAAAGCTTATGGATCTTGGTTGTGTCTTCTGCACTTAGTTTTTAGGAGAATACTGCCTACTATCTTAAGGGGGAAAATGACAGTAACCTCAGGGGAAGGATGTGCTATTTTACTTTTTAAATAGATCACAAGTAGGCAGAAAGGCAGACAGAAAGTGAGAGGAGGAAGCAGGCTCCCTGCTAAGCAGAGAGCCCGATACTGGGCTCAATCTCAGGACCCTAAGACCCTGACCTGAGCCAAAGGCAGAGGCTTATTAACCCAGTGAGCCACCTAGGCACCCCATGGATGTGCTATTTTATTTTATTTATTTATTTATTTATTTATTTTTAAGATTTTATTTATTTGACAGTCAGAGATCACAAGCAGACAGATAGGCAGTCGGGGTTGCGGGGGTGGGGAAGCAGGCTCCCTGCTAAACAGAGTGCCCGATGCAGGGCTCCATCCCAGGACCCTGGGATCATGACCTGAGCTGAAGACAGAGACTTTAACCCACTGAGCCACCCAGGCGCCCCGGATGTGCTATTTTAAAAAAATAACAATGAGGGGCGCCTGGGTGGCTCAGTGGGTTAGGCCTCTGCCTTCGGCTCAGGTCATGATCTCAGGGTCCTGGGATTGAGCCCCCCACCGGGCTCTCAGCTCAGCAGGAAGCCTGCTTCCTCCTCTCTCTCTCTCTCTCTCTCGTTCTCTCTCTCTGCCTGCCTCTCTGCCTACTTGTGATCTCTTTCTGTGTCAAATAAATAAATAAAATCTTAAAAAAAACCCAAACAAACCATGATAACCTTATTCTCTCCAATTTAATCAAACATCACAGCACCCTGTGAGTTTTCAAGTAACATACATATAAAACATCAAATGCAGGCATTTTCAGAGCAGACAGAAACCTCCTGTCAGCATTCCATGAAAATTAATCTTGAAGTTGGGGTAGGAAGGGGAAAACTGCACTGATTTTATGTTTATACAACTAAGCCTTGGCTCGCTATTAGAGCTGTAGAAGGAAAAGTTTCTAGTCATAAAGTTAAGGAGAAAAAGCAGAATGGATCTAGGACTTAGCTGAGCAAGGGCAACAGACCTACCAGGAAGGGTGCAGGCCCATCTGGTCAAGCAATACTTACGAGCTGTGAGTTCTTTTAGCTGCTGCTGTAGCGTGATGGAGGCATTGTATGTACGGAATACCTTGGCTGTCAAGCCCTCCATGAGATCCTGAAGATGTTTATTTAGAATACCAGTCTGGAGGAGACAAAGCACGAAGAGGATATTGGGATTTACGCAAAAGCTATACCACTCCGCCCCTTCTGGCAAGCTCTAGGACATTTATGCCAGTGTAATCTCAATTTTGCCAAGTTTATGGCCCTGCCAGTGGGAAGTCATGAGAGAGAGAGAAAAGAATTCCAAAATATAGGTTTGCAGGATACCTCTCTATCAAGTACTTTAATCTTAAGCAGGCCAATAAAACAAAGTTATCCTTCCCTATTAAGATTTTCCCTGAGAAGCTATCAGAAATAGGCCTTTAGTCTCCACCCGAGATGGCTGAGCATCCAGCCAAGAGAAGACTGCAAGAGCCAGAAGAGAATAAAAGGCAGGGTTTGTCCACCTGTCTCAGGGCTTTGCCCATGGATTCACTGTGTGCCTACAGGAGGAAGAGTGTATAGGATGCCACAGGATTGACTGAAGGTAGAGTCACTGTCACCCCCAGGCAAACCTCTCCTGTAGGAGCTGGTAGTGAGGCTCTGGCTGGGCCCCTCCTTTAACCCACTGCACTCTGTCCACTCACATTGAGTCTATCAAAAAGATCATCCTCAGGCTGTTTGTTCTCCATAAATAGCTGTAAGTTCTTAAAAACCTAAAAGAAATAAGTAGGACCTGTTATTTAAAAAGCTTTTAGTCTGGAAATAACTGCAGGCTTACAAAAACTTGGAAAATAAAAAAGCCCAAGGCACATCCACATCTTTTACCAGATTCAACAACCATTAACATTTTACACATCATTCACCATCTGCACAGTACACATTTGCCTCACTCCTCTCTACATGTGTGTGTATGCACCTAACTATTTCTTTCGAACCATTTATGGGTACTTGTAGTATATAAAGCCCTTTACCCCTCAATAGCTCCATGTATTTCCTAAAAATTTCTAAGGCTAGAGATACTCCCTTCCATGTGCACAGTATGTATTAGCATCATCAATTTACATGCATATACACTATAATCTATTGTTCCTATTCCAATTCGGTCAGTTACCTAATGATGTACTCTACCTCCCCAGGATGGAACCCAATCTAAGGTGAGGTATTATATTTAGTTGTCATGTCTTTAACCTTGTTTAGTATGGACCACTGCCACAGCCAGCAGAGCCTGACTGACTGACTAAACATCAGACTGTTAAAGGGCTGGATTATGGAGGCCCAGCACCCTGCTAATCTCTGGTTCAAGTCCAATACTTGGGGGAAAACATGAAGCTGCAGCGCCCTCTTCGGCCCTAGGCTCAGAGATTTGGGGACTAAAGGAATACTGTTCTGCTCAGTCAAGAGGTGGGGAGGGGTTGAAGTAAAGCTACAAACATGACAGATGTGCAACTTGACCAGGGGGTACTGAAACGTGGCTGCATCATTACAATAAGGTGAGTTAAATCTTAAACTGAAGTTTGCCATGAGGGCCAACTCTCTACAGCATGCTCTATTGAGTATTACTATAGAATATGGCCCCCCATCTCCAGGAAGGTGTAGCACAGGGGGCTAGTGAGGGAGGTAAAAAGAGGTACCACAGACACCCACCAACACCTCTCCCCTTTCAAAACCATTTTCCTAGTGGCCAGTGAAGTGAAGAGCGTACAAAAAAGCACTGAAGAAATGCTTCCTGAATGAATGAATGAATGAATGAATGAATGAATGAATGGAAGGAAAAAAAGGCCAGAAAGCACAGGCCACAGTAACTTACTCGTTTCTCAACAGGGACTTTGTTGTAATATCTGATTGAATCCTTTCCAAGGAAGTCAAATTCAACCACGTATTCCTGACCATCCAACTCTGGGTGCAGATTGATATGCTCCACACGAAGCGAGCAGCAACCTACAGTGTCCGCTGTTTCTCCTTCCTCCTTCTCATTGCCTGCTCTCAGAGCAAGCTGTCCAGGGTTAGAGGGAAAAATGAGAACAAATGAAAAAACTTGTATCTCTTGGGTCTCTAGGAAACCCAAATCAGAAGTCTCCAAGCTCTCTTTGGAGAAAAAGAGCAACGTCTGCAAGGCATGGGAATTCTGGATTCTAGACCGTTGCTTCTTCCTCTATAAAATGAAATATGGAGAATCATAGTGATATTATCCTTTCTCAGAAAATCAAGTTTCTCTTTACTCTGTTCTCTCCAATGGGGATGGAGGAAAGGAAGGTTTCTTTGTTTTGTTTTCGTTTTTGTTTTAAATAAAGCAGCACATGAAGGAGTATTCCTATTCTGGGTAATCAAACTCAAGAGTCTCTTTGTGCTCGGCAGTACAAAACTGGGAAAAAACCCAAATCTTCAAAAAAGTACTGACAAACTGATCTCTGCTAGAGAATGGTCCTTCAAACTGTAGTTGTGATACATTAATGCATTGTTTAACCAATTTTAAGGGTTATAACCATCCTTCATTAAAAAACAATAAACAGAATTTAAAATGTCAGAATTCACCACTCATAGAAAGGCTAAACATTGTTTTGTGCAACTTTTGTTTCAGTTACACACAAATACAAATAAATCTATTTATGTGTGTTGGGTCGTGATGTAAAAACAGAATTTTTTTGGTGGCTTCTAGTCAAAAAGAGTTTGAAAATGTCTAACACAAGGCCTGGAGGAGTGAACAACCCCCGCATCTTTGACAAGCTGAACATATTAGGTAACTGGACAGGAGGACACTCACCTTGTCGATGAAGTACAGAGCTACAGCTCTCTGCCGGACTTTCATCTCTTTGGATTTCCAGTCTTCTCGATATTGGTTCCGGATCTTGTCCACGCACTTCTTTAGTCGCCGAGCAGTCTCATATTTCTGCCAGTCTTTCTCACCCTGCAAAGACCCAACTCCAAATGTGGATTGTTTAGGGATGACAGAGGAAAAACACACTTTGAATATCCAAGTTCAGAGCTCTGAACCAAAGAGAAGGAACCTGAGCTTAATTAAGCAAGGCAGAAAAAGAAGAGTACTGAAGAGAAACTGTAGAGCATCTAACCTGCTGGGAACGCAGGCTGTCCCATTCCACTGTCAAGCCCAGCTGGCTCCTAACTGCTAAGAAAGCTTCTAACTTTCATTCTGTAAAATGTTTATGTTCTTGGGAAAAGCCTCCATGGCATGTCCTAAAAACTGACTTCTGTCAATACAAAGGGTAGAAACATTCCCATTCCCCTATCAGTATCACCACTCTGCTGCAGAGTCTAAGACCCAACAGCAGTTTTCTGCTGGGACTGAATTTCATTAAATCGAACATGACCATTTAGTCTGATGGACTGTCAAGGAAAGCTGAACCGAAGATGACAACACAGAATTACTAAGAACACAAAGACTTCCAGGAACAGTGGTAATTATTCACCATTTTCTAACTTTTGCATTTAGGTATTCTTTATTAGATTGAGTGGAAGTTTTTTTTTGTTTGTTTTTGTTTTTTTAAACATTAGTGTTTTTGGTACAAGGTTTAAAACTCGACTTTAATGCCGATCAAGTTTTTTTAGAAGGGTGTGAAAAGACTGAATCTAATCAATAGTGACAGATGATTATTTCTGCTACCATGCTGAATGGAAACATTCATAAGCAAGGACTGATAATGTCAAGTGTGAAAGATAAGAAAAGGAAAATAAACAAAAAAAAAAACAAAAAAACTTGGGGTGCTTGGGTGGCTCAGTTGTTAAGCTTCTGCCTTCAGCTTGGGTCATGATCCCAGCGTCCTAGGACTGAGCCCTACATGCAGCTCCCTGCTCAGCGGGGAGCCTGCTTCTCCCTCTCCCACTTCTCCTGCTTGTGTTCCTTCTCTTGCTGTGTCTCCCTCTGTCAAATAAATAAATACAATATTCAAAAACAAAACAAAACAAAAAAAAAACCCAAAAAACATTAAATCCCAAGAGGGACAGAGAGTATTCTAAGGCCTGACATGAATAAAGGGATGGAATTTAAGAACCCAAGAATCTCAGGTCTTAATATCCATAACCACAACAAGAAAAAGGGGTAGTGATTTCTAATGACAAATGCCTAGTTCCCACCTGACATGGGACATGGGACATGGGGTTCTTGAAGCGTAAGAACTGTGGTCAAGGTATCTAGTCTTCTGGGCATGCAGAAAAGTGGGCTATGTGACAGCAAGAAATAACTTCTCCTTCTAGCTCTAACAACGCTCAGAAATGCAAGCTTACCCAGGTGTGCTAAGAATTCATCAGCACTCTCCTACAACTGTGTGTGGCCACGTCGTATGTACTTGTTTGGCTACAAAACAAGAGGTTCAATAACTACTTGTTGTGAGTGGGCGATTTAGCAGTTGGTGATACAACATCTAAGAAGAAATATCTAACTTCTATTTCCTGACAATGGAAAGCTGAAAATTTCTCACTGATTTTTCTAAGTACATACTGACATTTAAGAGGGTGAAGGAAAAGGTGTGATACCAGCTGTCCTCATGTGTAAGTCAATAATAAATTTCCATGACAATCATGTCTCTCTCTCACACACACATACACATACAACTAGACAAGAACTAATCTTCAATAGTACAGTCTCCAGCTCAGGAGTAGGCTCTTGGCCATCACTCTAAAGCACATAGGGCTACCAAAACCTGACTCCAAGTCTTCTAAGTCCTGTAGGTTCACATTTGCACAATTCCTTAGTCATGCCACTAGAACAAGTTTTAGGAAAACCCAACAAGTAAGTCATTCACAGAGGATACCACAAGACCAACTTTTCTTTTATAGGCTGGCTGGGCTCTTGACACAAGGATCCAGGATTCTTTCAAATAAAGACACAGAGAAGAGGGTAGGGGTAGAAGCCACCTTGTCTAGGTCTAGGGGAAGTCTGGCCTCCAGGAAGCATACCTACCCCTGCTGCCTTCAGTTTCTCGAAACAGAATCCAGACAGTTAAATGCACCTGAACAAGTTTTCTTAGACTACTAGAAGATAGAAATACCCATTCTGGTCTTCCAGACAAGGCCGTCATCAAAACCATCTCAGTAAAACAAGGAGACTGCTATAGAGGGACTGCCTTTAAGCCCCTCTCATCCTCCCCTAGCCAGTCAAACTTCTGTTTGGGTAAGAATCTAATTTGATTTAGTTATACAGGATATTCTTTGGGTGATTTTTTTTTTTTCTTTCAACTGGTGGGCTTACCATATTTTCTGTTTCCAATGTAACTGCTTACTCATTAAGCACAGTGGGTAAATGTGGTGAGGATCTGGATTCAGGATACAAAGTGGGAGATGAGCTAAATCCCATTCTCTAACCCTCTCTCAGAGATCTGTCTTGGGGAATGATGACATTTGCCAATATTCTTAAGTGGCTTTTATCTTCTTTTATTGCTTTTTTTTTTTTTTTTTAAAGTAATCTCTACACCTAATGCTGGGCTCGAACTTAAAACCCTGAGATCAAGTCACAAGCTCCACTGACTGAGTCAGTCAGACGTCCCTTAAGTGGTTCTTTTCACATAGTTGGTGATCCCTATGAGTTTGCCATTCTGTAGAACACCAAAGAAGGGTGACTGGCATTCTGAACTCCAAACATCTATTACTTCAGTCTTTAAACAAAAGACTCCACAAACTGACCATATATATTAATACCATGTTCAAAGAGAAAATCCAACTAGCTTTTCATACATGCCCATTTAAAAAAAGTTTGTCTTTTTATTGCTGATACACAGAGGTATTTAAATTCTTTTCCAGATATAAGCAGTGCATTTTATTCCACTATTCCATTCTGAATAAATCTTTTAAAAAAAGATTATGCCATACAGATTTAACTGTATAGTTTGACCAGTTTTGACAATTTTTTTTTTAAGATTTTATTTATTTATTTGTCAGAGAGAAAGGAGCGAGAGTGAGCACAGGCAGACAGAGTGGCAGGCAGAGGCAGAGGGGGAAGCAGGCTCCCTGCCAAGCAAGGAGCCCGATATGGGACTCGATCCCAGGACGCTGGGATCATGACCTGAGCTGAAGGCAGCTGCTTAACCAACTGAGCCACCCAGGCGTCCCAGTTTTGACAATTTATAACCCATGTGACCCACACCCCATCAAGAGTATTTTCTATCATTTGAGAAAGTTCCCTCATGTCCCTTCCCAGTTAATCACCAACTAAACAACCACTGGTCCTTTAATCTGATTTCTACCATCATGGATTGGTTTTGCCTAATTTAGAGTATTATATAAATGGAATCATACAGTATAGACTCGTGTGTCTGGGTTTCTCAACATAGTTTTTAGATTCATCCATGTTGGGGTTCCTGGGTGGCTCAGTTAGTTGGGTGTCCGACTCTTGATTTAGGTTCAGGTCATGATCTCACTGTTGTGAGACTTAGCCCTATGTCGGGCTCCACACTCAGTGCAGTCTGCTTGAGATTCTTGCTCTCCCTCACCCACTGCCCCTCCCCCAGCACTCTCTCTGAAATAAAATCTTTAAAAAAAAAAAAAAAAAGTCATCCATGTTGCTGCATTTATCAATATTCAATGCTTTCAACTGCTGGTATATACAGTGTAATCTGTAACTGACCCTAATGTCTCTGACAAGACCATGTGTTTTTTCTGTTGATGGACCCCTATAATGTTCCAGTTTGAGACCTGCACAAATACAGTAACGCTATAAGCATTCTTGTACATGTCTTTTTGTGGGCCTAAATTTTCAATTTGATTTGGGGCAAAAATACCTAGAACTGGAATTAGTATCTCACTGTGGTTTAATTCTGCATTCCACTGATAATTAATGATATTGAGAACTACTTCACGTGCTTAATTTATTGGCCATTCCTCTATTTTGTAAATATCTATTCAAATCTCTCGCTTTTTTATGGGGGATGTTTGTCTTTTATTATTGAGTTACAGAATTCTTTGTGTATTCTGGATACAAATTTTCTGTCAAATACACATGCTGCTAATATTCTATCCCAGTCTGTGTTTAACAGTGTCCTCTGTTAAACCTAAGTTTTTTAATTTTAATGAAGTCCACTCTGTCAAACTTTTTTTTATCATAAGTGTTTATTTTGTGTCCTAGGAAATCTACACCAAGGTCTTATAATGTTCTACCCATGATATAATCTAGAAGTTTTAGTGTTTTACTGTTTATACTTTAGAATTTTACAAAAGGAGTCAGTTAAGAGATATGCATATTAAAAAAAATCCTATTTTCTCTAATAAAACACCAAAATCAAGAGCTTCCTAAGCATATAAAGCTTTATAAGTACATTTTCCTTCAGTCTAGCCCTTCAACACCCCGATGGTTAATAAAAAGTTGTAGGTATATACATCTCGGAAACCTCATAGAATTATAAGCTCTAAAGAGAGAAAAGGCAGAAATGGGTCTTTTGCCCTAAGAATATTTTAATAGGATTGAATGCAGTATAACATCAACAACTGATTCTGAAGTTTGTTGTTCTTCATTTGAAAAAAAAAAGAAAGAAAGAAAAATTTTGTTTGTAAATTTAAGACTGGTTGAAGAACCTCACTTTTACTAAGGGTTACTTTACAGGTTATGAGACTAGGTAATGTTTCCAACCTTGGCAGTGGGTTGGAGTTAGCACTGAGTACCTTAAACAAGCAGTCCTTTTGTAACCTCTAGATCTACGGTTTATCTGGAATCAGCTTTGCTGAAACTACTGGTTTCAAGAGGCTGGCTCTGCCATTTTCCTGCAATTTCAGATTCTGTGGGTACCAGCACAGAGTGGAAAAGGAAGGGAATGGAAATACCTGCAAGATATCTGAACAAAGCAGAACAAATCAGGATGAGCACAGAAAAATGTGAATGAGCTCAGGATAGTCTTCATCTGGAGCATGCGTTCCTATGGCTCTCAAAGGTCCTGATCCTTTCAATCATCTGTGAGGCTATTTGTACTATAACCCCAGCTCCAACTCCCAAGTAGACCAATCCAAGTTGCCAGAAAGGGGGATATTAAAGGGACACACTTCAGCTGAGCTTTTTTTCTTTTTAAAGATTTATTTTATTTATTTGACAGAGATCACAAGCAGGCAGAGAGAGGAGGAGGAAGCAGGCTCCCAGCTGAGCAGAGAGCCCGATGCAGGGCTCGATCCCAGGACCCTAAGATCATGACCTGAGCTGAAGGCAGAGGCTTTAACCCACTTAGCCACCCAAGCGCCCCCCCACCCTTTTAAACCCTTGACTACCCAATTTTTTTTAAGTTGTCAAAAATCTCTAAGTCACATCATGCTTGAGTTAAATTTCTTAATGGAGGAGAGATGGGGTACAATGGTATAATAATATCACATGGGGGGAAGTGAGTAAGTAAAATATAGACTGAAAAGCAAGCAAAAGAGTCTTAGAACAGGAGAAGTCTCTGGAGGCTGAGCGGAAAGGTACAGAACAAAGCCTCATGACAGTCGTCTCCCATGTTTTGGACCTAAAGTTCACCAGGAAGTAAAGCCACCAATTACTACCCATTACTCTCTATAACAAATACTTATCTTTGTAGACTTTTGGGTCAGATCAGGCAAGTGAAATCATGCTTTAATCCTTAAGTTGTTCCAAACATATAGCAATGAAAGTGCTCCAAGCAAGATGGGGAGAGCTAAAGTAAGGGCACTTGTGTCAGCTTGGGCTGAGCTGAGCTAGAAGACTCCTAGGAGAAGGAGCGGAGAAGTGGAGAGCAAAGAGCAAAACGGAATGATACATGGACAAAAACTACCTCCCAGTCGAAAGTTTACAGGTTAAAATACATTCGTTATCTCACTCATAGTCTAAATATCTATACATATATATCCACATTGAGATACAGAATAATAAAAATAAACTTTTTTTTTTAAAGATTTTATTTATGGATTTGACAGAGAGATCACAAGTAGGTAGAGAGGCAGGCAGAGAGAAAGGGAAGCAGGCTCCCTGCTGAGCAGAGAGCCTGACATGGGCCTTGATCCCAGGACCCTGATCTGACCTGAGGATCATGACCTGAGCTAAAGGCAGAGGTTTAACCCACTGAGTCACCCAGGTGCCCAAAGATACACTCTTTATTGGAGAAAAGATACATTATGAGGATGAAAATGAATTTTTCAGCGAAACAAAGGGAATTTGCCACCTACAGATTCTCACTAAACAGTGAACAGTGTATTGAACAGTGTATTTCAGTAAGAAAAGCAAACCTAGAGGGAAGGTATTAATATAGAAATTAACCAAATATCTCATTCTGACAACTGCTAAATGGAGAGAGGATTAGGGTTTTAAGGATGACTGTGGATTTAAAATAAAAAGTAATACTTCCAACAAAAGAAGTATGAGATAGAGACACCTGGGTGGCTCAGTTGGTTGAGCATCCAATTCTTAATTTCAGCTCAGGTCATTAACGTCAGATTCCTGAGACTAAGTCCTATGTCAGGCTCTTTGCTCAGTGAGGAGACTCCTTGAGATTTTTCTCTCTCCCTCTTCCTCTGCCCTTCTTCCCACCTATATCTCTCCCTCCCTTAAAAAAAAAAAGTATGAGGTATAAGTACTAGAAATGATTTATAGGTAATTTACTTGTCTATGTGGCAAATCCAAAAGACAGGGACACTTCTAGAATAAGAGTTCAGCAATGTTGTCAGATACAAAATATTAAGAAAATCAACAGCATTACCACTCTAATAGTAACAGAAATGTAGTAGAAAAAAAGTCACATTCAATATAAACATAAAAACAATTAAGGGTTCTAAGAAAAAAAGGTTTTAAGAATATGTAAAAGTGGGGTGCCTGGGTGGCTCAGTGGGTTAAAGCCTCTGCCTTAGGCTCAGGTCATGATCCCAGGGTCCTGGGATTGAGCCCCACATAGGGCTCTCTGCTCAGAAGGGAGCCTGCCTCCCTCTCTCTCTCTGCCTGCCTCTTCCTACTTGTGATCTCTGTCAAATAAATAAATAAAATCTTAAAAAAAAAAAAAAAGAATAATGTAAAACTATGGAGAAAATTATAAAGCAATCCTAGACGGTGTACTCTTAAGACATGAATTAATGGAGAAGTATAACACGTTCACAGAGTGGAAGACTCAATGTTGTCAAAACTTCCCCATTAACCCCATAAGTTCAATACAATAAAAATCTCAGTAGTCTTCATTAGAACGTGACAAATTTATCACAAAATGAATGCAAAACAGCAGAGAGCCAAGAACAGCCAAGACAATTCTGAAGAGTAAGATGAAGGAAACCTGTCCTAGTTGGTAAAGCTAGAGCAGTTAGGAGAGCATGCCACTGATGGAAGAAATAAACAGGACAGAGAGCCCACAAACAGACCGACATATACGTAGAAATTTGATATATAAATAAGGAGGGTAATGTAACTAAATAGTTCGGATATTCATTTGAAAAAAATATATTATACACCTCATACTATACACAAAAATATATTCTAGTTGATCAAATATCCAAATGCAAAAAGCAGAACTTTGGCAAAGATATGGAAGACAGAAACGTGTGCACCATTGGGGGAATGGTGGTGGTGTAAACTGATTGGGCACTTTAGAGAACAATTTAAAAATATCTGATGAAGGGGCACCTGGGTGGCTCAGTGGGTTAAAGCCTCTGCCTTCAGCTCAGGGTCCTGGGATCAAGCCCTGCATTGGGTTCTGCTCAGTGGGGAGTTTGCTTCCCCTCCCCCACTCCCCTGCCTCTCTGCCTGCTTGTGATCTGTCAAATAAATAAATAAAATCTTAAAAAAAAAAAAATCTAACGAAGAATTAAGGCAAATTTTCATTCATATATACAAGGAAGATGTATTTATTCCAGCACCTGTTTATAATAAAATATTATATACAACCCTAAATTTATTTTTTTTTAAGATTTTATTTATTTGACAGAGAAACAGTGAGAGAGGGAATACAAGCAGAGAGAGTGCAAGAGGGAGAAGGAGGCTTCCCGTGGAGCAGGGAACCCAAATGTGGGACTTTATTCCAGGACCCTGGGATCATGACTTGAGCTGAAGACAGAGGTTTAACGACTAAGCCACCCAGGCACCCCCCAACCCTAAATGTCTCTTGAAGAGTTATTTTTTATAAAACAGAACATCATCTAGCAAATAAAATGGATAAATTGGAAGTGTATGTCAAGGTAAAAATGCTAAAACCAAAGCCAAGGGAAATAAGTAAGTTACAGAACGATCTCAATAACATACTTAATTTAAAATTATACCTTGTAAAAACAATGGTACGTATTGTTTACCCACAGAGAAATATATTGTAAAAACACAAAATATATACACAAGGAAAACATTAAGTTGCTTATAGTAACCTCCAGAGAAGGAGGTAAACAGTACGTAGGGGACTTCAGCTCTGTTTATCAGAATGTTCTTACAAAACGAAGTAATTGAACAAATAGGACATTATGTTAAAGTTTGACACAGCCAGATGGTTGGCATGGGCTTTCACCGTACTGTTATCTATTCTTGTATATCTGAAATATTTCATAAAAAATAAAACCCCTAATGCTTGCAAGCTCCCTATTTTTATCGAGAGAATGCTTCTCCTGATGGCAGTGCATTTAAAGACTATTCAAAGCACTGTCAAATCCCGACCTCTAAAGTTCTTACTGCTCTGTTGAGTGGGAAATAGCCAACAACTACTGGTAAAAGCTGAAGAAATCACATCTCTTTTTCTCTTACCAGGAAGTATGACTTCCCAAGCCTTGAACCATCTTTACTGACTCTTAGATCCAAACTGAACTGAACAGGTTCTCTGTCTTGGGTATAAAATTCTAGGCAGAGCCTACATGTGGATGACTTCTAGACTCACTATCATAACCATCATTCAGAAACCTGCACAAATCCCTACAGTATATGGTGGTGATCTGGATATTGTCAGGAAGGAATAAACTGGTGGCTCTCAGCCCTGGAGGTCCTCCAACTAGTCTATCAACAACAAAGATGTCAACCCTTGGAGGCTGTCCTACAATCAGGCTGAATCCCAGGTTTACAAGGATGCAGTATACATGTATTTGGAATCTGTTCACCTCTCTCCACAGACACTGGCATCATCCTGTCCAAGCCATCACCATTCACTGCCTGGAGGATGACAGCAGCATCCTATTGGTACCCCTACTTCTGGTAGGTGTCCAATCCAATCTCCACAGAGTTTTAACACTCAGAATGATCAGTTATGTCACAGGTTTCTAAAACACAAACCTGGTATTGTTCCCCTTATTAGAACCCAGTACCTGCCTACTGGATTTAGGATAATATAAACAATTTTAAGGAAAAGTATGAAGATCTGGCCTGCATCCTCCTCTAAACCTCTTCCTCATGTCCCTTTCTTGCTCACTGTACCTCAACTAGGCTGCCCTTCTTTCAGTCCAAGACCACCAAACTCATTCTCACCTCAGGGATTTCAAAAGGCTATTTTCTTTGGAACACCCATTCTCCTCTCCTTTCCACGGATAAATCCTATTCGTCTTGTAAATCTTTTTTTTTTTTTTTTAATATTTTTATTTATTTGACAGAGATCACAAGTAGAGAGGCAGGCAGAGAGAGAGGAGGAAGCAGGCTCCCCATGGAGCAGGGAGCCCGATGTGGGGCTCGATCCCAGGACCATGGGATCATGACCCGAGCTGAAGGCAGAGGCTTTAACCCACTGTGCCACCCAGGCGCCCCTTGTAAGTCTTATCTTAAATATTTTTCCTCAGAAAGGCCTTCCTTGAACCCAAGGCCAAATCAGATGCCCCGGTACACTCTCAGATGGTACCCTGCACTTTTCCTTTGCATCATTTACAAGAGTCTATGTTTACTGGTATGACTGCATATGAAGCCTGTGAATTCTGCTTAAGTGGGGTTATGTTTAAGACACTCCTCTGTTAAAGCCCTTCAACAGTTCGCCACCAGATGCAGAATATGGGCCAGTCTCTTTAGCAAGACACTTAAGGCTGGCCACAATTTGGCAATAGGGTATCACACGAAGGCATAAGGAGGCTAAAGATCTAAGTCAGAGTTACCAACTACTGGATTGTGGGCAAGTTTTCTTGCTTCCCAGAGACCGAATTTTTCTATAAAACAGTGGCAATAGTACATTTGATATGGTTGCTAAGATAATCTAATGTCAACTTATGTGAAAACACTTAAAAGTAATCTAATAATATCCATTACTTTCGGGTTTTTTTGTATGTAGAATACACGTAAAAGTTACCATTTATAGCACATTCACAATGCTGTGAAAACATCACCACTTGTTACTTCTTTTTGTTACTTTTTTTTTTACACTTCTTCCTCTCTGTCCATAATGATTTGGAATACCTCTCTTTTTAAGACCTAACTGTAATCTAATTCCCTTCACAAATTTATTCCTGGTCTGCAAGTGCTGGGAATAATTGTTGTTATTTACCTAAAGATACTTAATGCTTACCTTTCTTCTAATACACTTGAATTCTTACCCAATTTGCCCATTAGCCTAGGAGTTCTTTGAGAGCTAACACCATTGTCCATTACCTTCGTTTATTTCTGAAGAATAAACATTTCTTTAGGTGATTTCTGCTTGTGAAGGTTTTCTTTCTGATTCTATACTTACTCTAAACCAGAAAAAGTGACATTTCTGAATGAATGGCAGAAAATGAAGAGATGGTCTTTTTCATAAAGGAACAAAGAACTCTAGGAGTGTTGTAGTGTCAACAAGACAGCCTTTTGAGGTACGGCTTTCATGTCTTAAGAGATGTTTAATGACCTATAAACCATGATTAAGCAGGTCTTTAAGTCCCAGTCCCCTGCATGTTAACAGTCATAGTCTACAGAGAACTAGTTTGTTGGCTGTTGTCTTTAGAACTCATTTCTCTTTTAGGTTGCTATGGACATTTCCATAGTACATCAGAGGTAAGAAGTTCATGGGACTCTCCCAAGCAGGATATGCCTAGCAGGCTAATAAGAACTTGACTGCCCTTGCAAGACAGCCTTCCCCTTTCAATAATACTATTAACAAATAACAACACATGGGTATATAATAGTTTACAATGTGCTTTCACATACATGATCCCATTTAGTCCTAGTAGAACGTACCCAGATAAAACCCTAGGAAGCCAGAAAGACTGTAGATTTTACAACTTCTTTCTGGATTCAGAGCAATCACGTTCCCTTCCTCAGAGCCAAGAAAGGCGAGGAAGAAAGCCACAGAAGCCAATTTACATTTACTGCATTCTTTAAAAAAAAAAAAAAAAAAAAAAAAAAAAAGATTTTATTTCAGAGGGAGAGGGTCCCAGGCAGATTCCATGCAGAACTGGACACAGGGCTCCACCCCAGGACCCCGAGAACACAAACCAAGCCAAAATCAAGAGCTGGACACTCAACTGTGCCACCCAGATGCCCCACATTTATTGTACTCTTTACTACATTTCAACCACCAGCCAATAAGCAACATGAAGGCAGGGACTGCATCTGTTTTGTTCACCGACACAATTCCTAACATCATGCATTCACTGTGCAAGGTACATACTGGAATCTCAGTAAATATTTGTGAATTAATAAATGAATCAGATTATAAAGTGATGCAGAAAATGGTTATTTCTTAGGATGGTAAGCACAAAGACACTTGCCTTATTTTGTGGAGAGTTTGCAATTTGTCACAGTGATTCTGGAGACCAAGAACACTACATTTCAACAAAAAAAGATCAGCCCCACTAACTGGTGTAGCTCCTAGCTACCCCTTACCTTGATTCGTGAACTGGGGTTTAACATGATATATTTAATGGAACCTTGGATGTTCTCTGTCCAGGAGACCAGCCAAGTAACCTTGTTATCATGTCGGACCTCTTTCCATTTATGTCCTGTAGGAGGAGAAGGAACCTTGGCATCTCTGTGAAAATAACAAAGTGGGAGGGACGTGAAATGAGAAGAAGCCAGGGACAGTCTGACCTTTCGTAACCTAAAGTGGACAATTCTGCTGAGCATCTACTTCCATGTTTCCTCCACATCACCAGTCAGTAACTGCGAAGTACTTGGAGATCCGTACATGGAGATACCATGTTGTTCCCAACAGTTCTGTGCAGCCTGAAAAGAATCCCAGCAAAGTACTCCCAAGAACAAAGGACCCCCTCACCTTGATTTCTGGCCCAAACAATGAACTGCACTCACTTGCTACAGTTGATGATGATATCTTCTGGCATGATCCGTCTCTTCAGCATGCCCATCTTGGGGTGGTTGCCACGGCCACGGAAAAGCCCAGGAGGTTCTATCTTGAAGTTGGCAATCCTCTCTCTGTGGTTATCCATAATACAGAAGCCATATTCTTTCAGTAATTTTTCATTCTCCTCTTTGATTTTCTGGAACACAGCAAGGAAGTAATCAAAATGGGCTCAAATTGCTGTTCCTTATTCTTATTTTATCTCTTATTTGAGAATAGTTTGAGGTAGAGAAAGTCTAAAAATCACTAACAAATAAATGCAAATATGGCTGCCTGGCTGGCTCAGTAGGAAGAGCATATATGACTCTTCATCCCAGGGTCATGAGTTTGAGCCCCATACTGTGTGCAGAGATTAAACAAAATATTTTTTTTTAAAGGTTTTTTTTTTTTTTTTAAAGATTCTATTTATTTACCTGACAGACAGAGATTACAGGTAGGCAGAGAGAGAGGAGGAAGCAGGCTCCCCGCCGAGCAGAGAGTCCGATGCGGGGCTCGATCCCAGGACCCTGGGATCATGATCCGAGCCGAAGGCAGAGGCTTTAACCCACTGAGCCACCCAGGCACCCCAACAAAATATATTTTTTTTAATTTTTAAAAAGTGGTATGAATGCAAATAAGGATAATACAGTTTTCAAACTTTTAAGTACAGTAAAATTCCCCAAAATATCTACCTTTGAGGACTGATTCCAACTACAGATTCAAAAGAGATTTCTTTTTAAAAAAATTTTTTCAAGATTTTATTTATTTAACAAAGAAAGACACAGTGAGAGAGGGAACACAAGCAGAGGGAGAGGGAGAAGCAGGCTCCCCACCGGGCAGGGACCCCGACGCTGGGTTCAATTCCAGGACCCTGGGATCATGACCTGAGCAGAAGACAGATGCCTAATGACTGAGCTACCCAGGCGTCCCTAAAACTGATTTTCTTATTTTAAAGGATTTATGTGTGAGAACATGTTACTTAGGTATTTTTAAATATAACTTTAAAAGCTAACATCATTTTGTTGAGCAGTGTCAAAATGGCAGATCAGGAAGAGTCTATGATGGAAAGGCCTCACAAAGAACATCTCCATGTTTTCTAACACGTTCCAGACACATTTAGTTGAACAGCATTTCAGGCTTTTCAGGCTCACACATACCTGTCACAGATTATTTCTCCTAGGTGTATGGGGACATACATTGCATACTTTATGATCCTTGCTCCAAAAAAGGAGTGTGAGAGTGGAACATGGAGCCTCCGAGCCCTCTGCTGACTCTATCTTCATATTATACTTAGAAATTCAACTTACTAAGTCCTGCTGCCTTGTAGGTGGGAACAGATTCAGAACTTGTTGGCAGCAGGTGTCCTTGGCCAGGGCTCTGACAAGGTGATACTTGTGAAACCTCCCTATCTTTGGATCACTATTTGCAAGAACAAAGCTCCAAAGCAGTTTTAAGTTTTAAAACACCCCTGAAGTAAAGAATAAACCAAGTTTCACTAATCTGGAATATCGAGAAGACTAAACTGAGCTGAAAAGTCTGAAGTAATTATCATTCTTACAATAATTCATAGTTTTTAAACTGAAGGTCAAATAGGCACTATCAAACAATGAATTAGATAATAAATACAAATGCCTATGGACACCTGGGCGGCTCAGTGGGTTAAAGCCTCTGCCTTTGACTCAGGTCATGATCTCAGGGTCCTGGGATCGAGCCCCACATCAGGCTCTCTGCTTGGCAGGGAGCCTGCTTCCCTCTCTGTCTCTGCCTGCTTGTGATCTCTCCTCTCTGTCAAATAAATAAATAAAATCTTTAAAAAAAATTACAAATGCCTACATTGTATAAATGTGCAAGTCCTTTAAAATACTGAAACCATAAAGTTTTGAAATTCCTTAAAATCTGTAACTTCTGGACCTCCAGCTTGGGAAGAAACGGCAGACAAGACAAAGGAACTCTAGCCTGATTTCTCTAGATCAAGGGTTGGCAAACCTTCTGTCAACAGAAAAAGAAAACCTTTCTCAACAGAAAAATTTGAAGGCTATATAGTCTCTTTTTGAAACTACTCAACCCTGCCACTGTCACAGGAAAGCAGCCACAGATTATATGTAAACAAGTAGATGCGGTCGTGTTCCAATAAAACTTTTTAATAAAAATAGGCAGCCTATACAGTTTGCCTACAGGTACTCTAGGAAAAAAATGGTAACCCACCAGATACTGGAAAGATCCTTCTGGGATGGAGATGGATGTGCATGGCTAGATTCCAGGGTAAAAGAGAACGAACAGGAACGTACACAGGCAGTATTACTGTAGCTGTCTTAAAACCCTAAAATTCAGGTCTGCCCATCCTTAAATACAGTATTACTGGAGTTAACTGAGTGGATTTTAGGTCACAAAAGCACCAGGTTCTTACATTGAGCCATTAAATAAAGTGCCTATTATTCACAATCTTCAGTCTATGTAAAACCCTTAAGAAAGCTTAAACATTAGGCCAAGCGTCCTAAAGCTTAGTACAGAGCCATCTGAAATTACTAAAGTCATATCTGTATTTTAAGAACCAAGAAGAAAATTAGATGAACATTATTCCAAAGTTCTCCAGAGGTTTAAGAAATTCCGTAGTACCAGTTTCTCTTCCTTGCTCATCTGTTTCCGAGCTTCTGACTGGGCTTTGAAATACTGGCTCATCTGGGTAAAATCACATTTGCTTAGGTTGGTGATAATATTCTTCTCTTCATTAGTCATTTCCTAGTCCAAAAAAAAAAAAAAAAAAAGTGGGGGAGACAGAAGCAGAAGGTAAATACACCATTTACCCCCTAGGTTTCTTTGTGATTACAGCAAAGCACCACTTTTTTCAGCTGAAGGTGTCTAGAGAGGTAGTCTAATTTCATGAGTTTTGAAAAAAAGAAACATAACCTTATTACTTTGTTCTATTCTATTAAACAGAAAGATGCTGTAGGTGATTTTTTCCTTGAAGAAGGTTACAGAACTCTTACGTAATTTCTTGGGCTCCTTATACCCTGCTATGTCTGCAAGCATATGTATCCCAGTTGGAGAAACATGAATAGATATCATTTGCTTTAGTAATGAGAGAACTATCTCCATACTCATTCTCTCTTAGAAACATTATCCCTGCTCTACTCACTTATTAAATGTTATTTCCAGAGCTATTCAGAATGTAAGCTTCAGCTCAGCCTCTGTCCACATAATCCAAATTGAGAATGAGATTGTTTAAAATCACCTAGACAGATGCAAGAAATGTGATATCAAGAGCAGAAAGTACCAAAAGGAAGTAAGAAAGAATCAAAAGGGAATGGAACATCACATTAACATCTTTCTTTGCAATAGCAGACAGAGGACAGGCACTCCTGCAGAGATAAACTTTCTCCTGAGGTTTTTTTGTTTGGCCTACTAAACTCCCTCCTACAGCCATATGAGTATGAGAGGAAAGAAATATTAAGTATTCTTATTGGATAGAAACCCTATATAATGAATGAATAGGGAAAAAAGAAAATATTAAAATATAATAAAATTCATAAAGCTCAAATTTTATACCACACAATTTTCTGTAAAGTTACAGTTTATGTAGTACTTGATTAATATTTCTACAAGGTGCTAGGATATTAATACATGGGCTACAATACCTTTCTCCAGTCTTTAAAGAAATTTTTCCTAAATATTTCCTTAGTAGTATATTCATGGTCGAGCATTTTTGCAAAGAAGGTAGCCACTTCTTCTGCTTTGGGGCTCAGCTTCATGACTTTACCTAGAGGAAAAAGCGGTTCCAAAAATTGAGGTGTATAATTCATGTTTTGTGTATAAATACTGAACTCTGAAGAAGTCTTCTAACTGATGGTTTACCTTCCCAAGGTATACAAAGGTCTGGTGACACATGGTAACAACAACAATGACAATACACTGATTTAGATCTAGTTGTAAATTCTCCTTCTCTTTAGCAGATATTTACCTGGGTCATTCTCTGGAGACTATGCCAGTAAACTGTTCCCAGGTGCCTGCTCAGGACAGGGATGAGCTGGGGGAGGCCCAGCCACTCTTCCTTTTCCTTTCAGCAAGCAGGGTCCTTTACACCTCTTCAATGGTTTTTAAAAATCAAATCCTCAGAGGGACTCCTGCCACTGCTAAGCTAAGCAGCCTCTGTTCAAGAAGGGGAGGGATAGGGCAGGGAGTGGAAGAAAGGAATTGTGGGGAAAAGAAATAGGCATCTTTCTTCTTTAAAGTTAGGTGGGTGGAATATGAATAAAATAATATAGATCCATAGCAGGCAAGCCCAGATATCCCACATAAGAAAATCTAAGTAAGACCTTCCTCTAAAACCTCTGTACTCAAAGTGTGGTTCACAGACCAGCAGCACTGGCATCACGTGGGAGTTCTGTTAGAAATGCAAGTCTCTGGGGCACCTGAATACTGCACGTGACTCTGTTTCAGCTCAGGTCGTGATCTCTGGGTCATGAGAACAAGTCCTGCCTTCGGCTCCATGCTCAGCAGGAAGTCTGCTTAAGACTTGCCACTGCCCCTCCCCACCATGCTCTCAGTCTCTCAAATAAATGAACGAACAAATAAATCTTAAAAAAGGAAAGAAAGAAAGAAAGAAAGAAAAATGCAGACTCTCAGGCCCCACCCCAGATCTACAGATTCAGCAAGTGCATTTTAAGAGACCTCCAGGTGGCCCGGGTGCATAGTAGAGTTTGAAATGATTGCTCTGGAACACAGGCACTATGAGGTTGCCTCTTTCAGGGAAGTAAAACTTATTCAGAGCATGAGGGATGACTGGGGTTCTTAGTAGTGTGGACGTGTAAATAAAAGCTGTTCTAAAGGAATCCTGATGTTACACAATAAAAACTGCTAACTTGTAAAATAAATCTGAAGGAGGCCTAGGGGTTTTGTGTATACCTAACAAGTAATAAAGCAATAAAGGAAAGTACTTGGGGAGTTTAATGTACTTTTCAAATACAGTATTTTTAACAAGTACTCTTAGGGCCAATTTCCATTTTTTTTTTCTTTGACTCTCCAATTTTGCAACACTATACGGAACTAATCCATGGCACAATAGTTTGTTCCTAAAATGAGGTTAAACACCATTCCACTGCCTATTATATAGGTACTAATGATTCACAAGGATTTTCACTTTCATTATAGAAAACTAACACTTAACCAGAAATCCACTCATTTCCAAACTCAGAAGACACCTCATTTTATGATGGTTGGGAAGGTACCATCTGTAATTGCAGGGATGAAAGGAACTGTGGCACAAAATTGAAATTGTCAGGACAGACAAGAACCTGCTTGAAATCCGTAACCCAAATGGCCAACAGGTGGCGCCACATTCCCCTTTCAAATCACTGCATAAGCTCCTGCCTTTCCAAGAAGACACTTGAGGGAGGGACAGGGTTATTAGCTTTCAGGGGCTTCCTGCACTTCTTTGGATCTCCCCAACTCAGGTCTGGACTAAAGTTGCCAGTAAAGTTGTAACATGCTTCTAATATAAAGGAAAACATTTAAATGACTAAAAATAAATGAAATAAAAGGCAAGAAATAATTAAACTGTTCTTGGGTCTGTTTGGCATAAACTGGTATCCACACATATTTGAAAAACAAAAAAATGGAGACTCTTTGGGCAATGTTACTGAATTCTGTACTGACAGAGGAAGAAACTTTGATGCCGGTTTTAGATGAGCCTTCAAAAGAGGAAATGACAGCTCCCCAGCAGCAGAGTGGTGGGAGGATGACTTGAAGGTTCCTGGCAGTGGGAGCACTTTGTGGAAAAGGCTGAGCTCCAGGAAGAAGAAACTGCTGAGTCAGAGCTGAAAACTAGAGGTTCTCAGCAAAGGCAAGTCACTGCTTCAGCCGGCCTATGCCCTACCTCCCTGGCAGGTCCAAAGGAGTCTGAGAACTCTCTTCCCTAGAGAATAGGCAGGACTACAATATTGATTCGGACTAATAATTCTAATACAACATCCTGACTTATTACAGAGTGGGAGTTTACAATCAAAGGGAAGAAATCCCAGCCAGAAATCCAAATGAGAAAATGATAGCTGGAGCTCCTATAATGGAGGACTGGGCAGGAATGGAGGAAGGGACCACAGTGACCAGTGATCCCTGGGGTTCAGGCCTTGGCTTCTCGTCTTGAAAAGAGAAACCCAGGCGCCTGGGTGGCTCAGTGGGTTAAAGCCTCTGCCTTCGGTTCAGGTCGTGATCTCAGGGTCCTGGGATGGAGCCCCGCATCGGGCTCTCTGCTCAGCAGGGAGCCTGCTTCCTCCTCTCTCTCTGCCTGCTTCTCTGCCTACTCATGATCTCTGTCAAATAAATAAATAAAATCTTTAAAAAGAAAAGAGAAACCTGGGGACACCTGGGTGGCTCAGTTGGTTAGGTGTCTGACTCTTGGTTTCAGCCCAGATCATGGTCTTAGAGTCATGAGAATTGAGCCCTGTGTCAGACTCTGCACTCAGTGTGAAGTTTGCCAGGGACTCTTTGCCCCTTTCCTCTTCTCTCACTCTAAAGCAAATAAAAATCTTAAAAAAAAAATATATATATATATATAGAGAGAGGGATAGAGAGAGAGAACCCAGAGATACAGAATCTAGCTTTCTTTCAACTCACTCTGAATCTCAAAGTGGGGCTTTACTAGTTGAGCTTTCTAAAGCTCTTGGTAAGACCAGACTTGAGCTACAGAATACACCGATTTTCAGGATTGTCTTCGTCAAGGTTCTAGGCTCTTTTTCCTCATCAGAGTTTGGCTGTGGAGTCATATTTGAGCATCTCCAGGAATGACCAACTATAAGAGCTAATAGATTTCTGTCCTGTGTGCTCTGGTAAACTTTAGTCAGAATGTTTATCTGATGTAACCATTTGTCACTGAGGACACATGATCAGGGATTAGTCAATATTGTCCACTGCTGGGTCTTAATGTGTAACACAGGGACACTGAATAAACTGTGTTTTAAAAAATGAATTCCAGCTTGGCAAGTCTGACATGTCCCCTTGCAACACCCAGCCTTCCAGTATAAACTACTACCTTTATCTGTAAGTATCTGTGGCCCTAAGGTCCCTGCTATTGGATAAAGAGATGCACCAGAACTCTCAACTGCTGACAACTGATGCCTCTCCCAGCACTTTTCCTGCCCAGTATTTCTCAAAGTTTGGTCAGCAAACCACTTTGTTTAAAAGCACCCAACACTATTATTCTACATCTATTAAATGAGCCCAGATCTACCTGGTGAATCTTAAGCACATACGGGTTTGAGGGGAAAATGTTCTAGCCCCTTCTGGATAGAACTCTTGGAATGAAGGAAGTCAGTTGAGCATTCCCATCTGCATAGTGCTACACATAGTGCTACACTGCAAACAGAAGGAGTGTCAGAGACAGACTCTTTTTTCCCCCCAA